>NW_022107431.1:68494410-68510587 GCF_000313985.2 Echinops telfairi | reverse complement strand
AGATAGATGGATGATGGATCAGAGAAACTGCCTTGCCTGTGGAAATGAACTATTATTTGGAGGTTGGAAAAGATTGTTTTTGTTAGGTACCGTTGCGCCAGTTCTCACTCATAGTGATCCCGTGTAGAACAGAATGAAAGAGGATCTGATTCTGTGCCAGCCTCACAATTGTCCTTTTTGGAGCTCATTGTTGCAGCAACGGTGTCAATCCATCTTGAGGAGGATCTTCCTCTTTTCTTGCTGCCCCTATACTTTACCAGCAAAATGTCTTGCTCTAAGATTTGGTTTCTCCTGAGAGCATGCCCCAAGCTTGTGAGATGAAGTTTCCCTGTCATTGTGTCCCAGGAGCATTCTGGCTGTACTTCGTGCAGACAGACTTGCTTCTTCTTTGGGCTGTCTATGGTGCTTTCGATGTTCTTTGCCAGCACCACAATTCAAGTGCTTCTTTGATCATCTTTATGCAGTGTCCAAACTTCACATTCCTAAGAGGCCATGGAAAATGACTTGGATCAGGTGCACCTTATTCTTCAAAGTAACATCCTTGCTTTTCAACACTTTAGAGAGGGCTTGTGCAGCAGATGGACCCAATAGAATGTTTCATTTCATTCATAATTGCTGCATCCATGAGCATTGATTGTGGATCCATGCAAGAAGAAATCCTTGACAACAGTGATCTTTTCTCCATTTATCATGTTGTCATCTATGGTGCCGTTGATACGATTTTGGTTTTCTTTACGCTGAGTTATCATCCATACCGAAGGCTGCAGTCCTTGGTCTTCATCAGCAAGGGCTTCAAGTCTTCCTCACAGTCAGCAAGCAAGGCTGGGTCAACTGTATATCAAAGGTTGTGAATTAGCCTTCCTCCAGTTATCATGCCACATTCTTCTTCACATAATCCAGTTTCTCTGATTTTCCCACATACAGATTGAATATGCCTGTATTCAATATCACACCTTTCTTGATTTTAAACCATGAAGTATTTATTTTTCTGGTCGCACAACATCCTCTTGAGTCATGTACAAGTTCCCCATGAACACAGTGAAATGTTCTGGAATTCCCATTCTTTTCAAGTTTATCCATAGTTTGTTATGGTCCATAGAATTGACTGCTTTTCCAGAGTCAATAAAACACAAGTAAACATCTTTCCGGTATTCTCTGCTTTCAACCAAGATCCATCTGACTTCAGCAATCATATCCCATGTACTATATCCTCTTCTGACTCCTTCCTGAATTTCTGGCAGCTCTTTGGCAATGTACTGCTATAATCTTTGTTGAATGGTCTTCAGTGAAATGTTACTTGCAAGTGATATCAATGATATCATTCTGTAATTTGTATATTCTGTTGGGCCACCAATATTTGTAATGGGAACAAATCAAGATATCTTCCAATAAGTTGGCCACATAGCTCTTTCCCAGATTTCTGAACATAGCCCACTGAGTGCTTTCAGTGAAATCTCGGCTGGTTGAAACATTGCATTTGGTATTCCATGTATTCCTAGAGCCTGGTTTGGGCTAATAGCTTTGAGGCAGCTTGGACTTTCTTCAGAGTCATTGCTTTTTGCTCATATGCTACCTCTTGAATATCAACTGGCTCTTTTTGGTACAGTGATTCTGTGTATTCTTTTCATGTTCTTCTGATCCTGTCTGCATTAATCAGTAGTTGGTCCATCTACTTAAACTGCCCATCCACCCTGCAGGATGTGCAGAGTGGAACTGCCCCTGCGGGTCTGAGACGGAAAACCTGTACAGGAGTAGAAAGTCTCATTTTGCTCCCAGGAGCCAATGGTGGTGTTGAACTGCTACTTTTGGCATTTAGCAGTTTGTAGAGACTTTCAAGTTTGAATTTTTGTACTTCTGTTCTTTCAGTTTAAGATATGTCGAACATGTTCTTCCTTTTGAATTTTCTAACTGGTGGTCTTGCACATTTCCTTATATTTTACTTTGTCTTCTCAAGCTGCCCTTTGAAATTTTCTGTTCAGCTCTTTCCCTTTGCCATTTCTTTTAGTTACCTCAGCAACTCTATGATTCAGAGGACATTTTAGAGTCTCTTCTGATATCCACTTTGACCTTTTCTAATGTTCAGTTCACCAGTTCTGTTCTTGAGATGATCTCAAAATTTACATGGAATCTACTCTAGATTAAGGAGATCTGGTGGATGGTGGTTACCAGATGGGCTACTCCCAGCAGTTCACAACTACCAGCCACACAGGTAAAGGGAGCGGTGGCTTTCTCCTCTTGTAAAGGGTTCCAGCATTGGAAGCATACGGAAGCAGTCTACCCTGTCTTATGGGGCTGCTACGAGTTCATATTGCCCTGATGAAAGTCAGTGAGCACCATACGTAAGGTGGTATCTTGCGCTGGTGGATTTGTGTTAATTTGCTTCAACTGCAAGATGGACTTACATATGAACAATTGATGGGCAGTTCCACAGTCAACCTGTGGCTGATAGCAAGTTTCTCCATCTTCTTTTCCGACAGATGCAATCTATTGCATTTCTCTGTATTTCATCGGGAGAAGGCCCCGATACTTTCTGTGTTGTTGAAGAAGGCATTTGTGATGTTTGAGTCACTGATCTTACAAACATTCTATCATGATAACGCCAGCCTAGTTGTTCTATTACTAAGGCCATATTTTCTAATTCTTGTTCTTTGTGTCCAACTTTTGCATTCTTATTGCCAATCACTATAACCTCAATTGTATGTTTGATCTTTTTCAAATGGACAACTTTGGTAAAATTCTTCGATTTTCTCCTAACTAGCTCCAGTGGTTTTTGCACACCTTTAAAAATCATTTTATTGACTGGATTTCCATGGTACTTCAAGGTAGATCTCGAAATGGGCTTTTTGACAATGAAGGGGATGCCGTCCTTCTTGAACCTGTTATTCCTGGCCCAGTAAACCATATGATTCTCTGATTCAAAATGGCCAATACTCACCCACTCCAGCTCACTAACGCCGAGGATACTGGTCCTTAAGCTGAGTCCGTCTCCTTGTTTCATGACTCCCAGCTTTCCTAGTCGTACTTTGTACAGTCCCAGTGCCAATTGTGGAGGGCTGTTTGTGGCCCTCTCTTCTCATTTTAAGCCGTGCACCATCAGCAGATGAAAGTCCGGAAGGCTTTACCTTTGCAGGTTTTACTCCACGCGCATCCTTACATTCCCTCTATTTGGAAAAAGCCGCTCTTTCACAGTCATATTTTGAGGGCCTTCCAACCAGTAGGGCTCATCTTCATGCATTATTTCTGACCAGTTTCTTCTGCTTCTCATGAGGTTTTCAGTGTCTGACAATTGTTCGATGATATTCTTAAGATTTTCAGTGGCTAATTCTTCTGACGTGGACAGGCTTCTCCTTCTTCTTTTCTGCTTAGTCTGAAAATTCTGCTGAACCCTGTTCATGTTGAGTGACCCTGCTAGTATTTAAAATGACAGTGACATTGCTTCCAAAATCACAGAAGCACAAAAACGACCACAGTATGACAAACTGATAGACAAGTGGTGAACTGTGGAAGATAGAATACAGTGACTATCAAAATGTGGCAGTAATGTTACATGGTATTGAGGAGGCATTCAAGATCGGTGACTGTACTTCATATCATGGCAACTGCTCTCTGTTTGGTCTCACCTTGCTTGGCTGAGGCAGCTGGCCGGGTCCATCAGAGGTTGGAGGTGTGCAGACATGAACCATAGTGGGTTAGAACGCAGAGGAGGAAAAGAATGCCTATCAGGCTGTCACAGTACTAATGCAGACACAGAAAGTGGAGTCAATAGAATGAAGAGCTTAAGGGGTTTGGAGAATAGTGTACATCAGAAATACTCAAGAAAGTAAAACACATGAATTCATTGATCCCACACCCATACACACTGTGCACTCCTCAGAGACAGAGGGCAACCGTGCTGAGGAAAACCCCAAACCCAAACCAAAGAAACAACTGATAACACACTCAAATGTATTAGATTCTAGTGGAGAGGGATCAACCGCAAGGCAGGTGAATGCATCAAGTGTAGACTAGGCTGGGTGATGACTAATGTGATGGGGACTAAAGCAGAACATTGGGAAGCAGCAAAGGGTGAGAGTGAAATCCTAGAGATGACAGCCAGACACAGCCGGAGAAAGTAGCCTTTGAGGGAAGGCACAGCGATACAAATATCTAAGGAAAGAATGGTCTGGACCAAAAAGACAGAAAAAGCCAAGCCTCTAAGGTGGAAGGTGCCTTAGGATATGAAATTATCTGTAGGAGAGGAAATGTGGAGTTAAAAAAAAAGAAGAAAAAATCTGAGTGGGGTAAGAGTTGTAGATTATGTGGGGGCTTAGCAAAGCAATGCTCTTTAAAGTGCAGGCAAAAGAGCTCCCTGTAAGTGGATTATGGTTCTTTAGCTCTGGACTAGAACTTGCAGGTTTATATTTTACAAACTCACAGGTGATGCATGTTACTGGCCCAAGGGCTACCCCTTGCCCTTCACCACCATGCCCCTTAAATAGTGAGAGTAGAAAGAGCTTTAATGTTATTTTAAATAGGATAGAATGATATTCAATAATTTAATGCAGAGAATAAATGGGATTTTTGAAAATATTTATTTTCAAACTATTATCCTCTTGACAAAAGAATTTAGGGCATAAGATGTTATTAAAACAATTCCAACGTGAATGATGGTGACTTAGACCAGAGTGCTAAGACTAGAGGTATTGAAAATATTTGAATATGGATATATCTGAAAGAAAAATAATAAAAGTCCATGGAGAAAAGGGACGTCAGAGTAAAATTCAGAGAGAGGAGACTACCTTGAATATAATATAAGAAGACAACACTGCATGGTCACCGCAGGAGTAAAGGAAGACAGAGACGGGAAGATGGCCAAGGACCAAGTGTGAGAATACCAGTGTTTAGAGAGTGAAGGACAGATAGGGGAAAAGGGAGGCAGGAGTATAAAAGACAACCAGGTTACTGTCATGTGTGTAGCCAACATAACTCTTAATGAGCACAATGCAGGCAGATGATTAGATGGGAAGCTCTCTTCCAGGGGCTTGTATTTCCTAAGTGAAAGAGAGAACGGTGGTCAGCAGCTGCGATGTGAGAGTAAAGGTGACGGATGTGTGAGATGCATAATAGAGTCCTCTTGGAACAAGGGAGAGTGAATAGGCCTGGGAAATATAGCACGATTGCCAGGTAACACTATTATCCTAACTAATCACGAATTTAAAATGAGTCCAATCAACATAATGGTGTTTATCTCCAGTCAACATTCAGCTGCTGTGTCCGTGCAAACTCTGAGTTGGTGGAAGTAGGAAAGTTGCTCAGAGAAGCAGCTACAATCATGTGAGAAGATGAGGAATGGTAATAAGCGAGTTGTCAGGATGAAAATAGAATCTATGGGGTACGGCGAGAAATAAGATCGGGATAGTGACAGACAGGAATGTGTGTAAGTCTTCACGGTATGAAATACCTATACGCATTAAAAATCACTGGCTTTGAAAGAATAGTATTATAGACCTTGGGTCAATAATTCTCAATGCTCCTTGGGACTTGAACATAATAGTATCACATATACACACATGTTCTCTTTGTATTTTACTGATTTTCTGGTTTAAAAAATGATGAGAGAAATACATACCAACTTTATCATTTGGGAATTTAAAATATTGTTAAAAATTATAAATTGCAGGGACATAAAAACCCCATTAGATATTGTTTTACATGAAAATTTGTCCATACTCAATCATGTGCTTTCAAACTTGTCCTCTGTATTTTCAATATCCTTACAGTACATTGGTATCACTCAGAAAGAGATGAGAACAGGATTTTTCTTCCTTATAGAAATCCTGGGAAGCCTCCCAGCTTTCTTATTTTCAAAAGGTAGTATTTTCTTCAGCCAGCTACAGTGAGGAACTCAAGTTCAAGAGCCACACTACCTGAATCTGGCTTAAAAGCAGAACAAAACAAAAACAAACAAACTCACTGCAACTGCATTGATGCTGATCACAGTGAGCCTGTTAGGGTAGAGTTGGACTAACCAGAGGAATTTCTGAGACTGTAACTGTTTACAGAAGTGGAAAGCCCAAGCCCACTGCCATTGAGTGGACTCCAAATTATAGCAAACCTATATAGGATTTTCAAGACTGTCAATCTTTACATGAGCACATAGCCTCAGGTTTCTTCCACAGTGCAGCTGGTGTGTTTAAACTCCCAACCCATGGTTAAGGCCCCAATGATTTTATCTCACAGTACCATCCATGACTTATTATATTCGACAGTATACTAAATAGATTTAAGCTCTTTCCTATTCTGAAAATGTGTTAATCCCCCAGGGAGGGGGTTATATATAGATCCTTGCAATGGGTTCCGCCAGTGTAAGACATGACAAAACAATAATCATTTATAAATTAACAAGGGTTTGTGAGGGACTGGGGGCAGTTGTGAGGGACTGGGGGTGGGGAGAGAGGGGAAAAATGAGGAGCTGATACCAAGAGCTCAAGTAGAAAGAAAATGTTTTGAGAATGATGATGGCAACAAACGTACAAATGTGCTTGACACAATGGATGGATGTGTGGATTGTGATAAGAGTTGTATGAGCTCCCAATAAAATGATTTTTCTAAATGTGGTTATGTATATTGAAGTTACAGTTCTTAAGCTAATTGTACACATTCAATGAAATACTCCCAAGAACTACATCCTATAGTACCTGGCATGGACTAGGGGAACCTACACATGTGGCCTTGTTTTCTTTACTGCTGTTATTGATTGATTACTATCCCAGCCATTGCCTCTTGCTGTTGCTGAAGTGTAATGAATACACCAATTATCCACTGTTGGTACAGCTATAACTCGGTGCAGCTATCTTCCTTTCCAGGAAACTGTCATATTTGGAAATATTGTTTCTGCATTTCACTAATCTGATATTGGTTTTTTCTTTGCCATTATATTTTATTTATTCATTCTTTATATGTGAGAAATGAATATTTGTGCTGAAAGAGCCTATCTCAAATTTCTTCTTCAGATCCCCAGCACCTGGAAGAGATACCAGCTCATGCATCCTTAATATTGTGTGAGTAAAGTAATATGAACAACATTTGACTTTAAGGAAAGGAGGCAGACGTTTCATTCCCGAAACTTACTGCCAATCATCATAGCTAGAGAGCCTTTGACTGTGCTTTCCCGGTTCAAATGTTGGTTTGGTTTTGTCATCTAGGTCTGCATCAATGGTCCCTTCTCAAGCTTCTCTCAAGTGGGTACCTGCTCGATGGTTCATCTCAGTACCAATCAACTAACCAACACCAGTAGATTGATAGATATCTATCTATCTATCTATCTATCTATCTATCATCATAAGACATACACACACATATAAAGCATAATGTGTTGTACAGTATGCGTGTATATATTAATGGGGTCTACAACTCTTCAAAGTTTTTCGTTTCTTATTCTCAATCTTTCTGGTTAGAACACTCCAGCGTCTCAGTGCATCTTCCCTTGTAAATACTGCCTCCTTGTGGCCGCATTTCCTGCCTTCACAACCACTGTGGTGGAAGGCAGCTCTCTATGACCACTGAGGAATTCCTCCAACTTGCTCAGAGCTGCCATCAGAGCAGCATGGAGGGAAAGAACACCCATCACATCCACTTCATGTGTAGGGGTCAGAGGAAAATGACTACATTCTTAAATAACGAGGGAGTGCTAAACGAACACCTGAAAATTGTTTTCTTCCCACCTTATATCCAATACCAGTAAATGTGTACCTACATTTTCAGAGCATTTTTATTAGCATTATATATTTAAACCAGCAAGATTTTAACATAATGTGCCCACCTCTCATTTTCAGCGCTCCCCAAAGCTACACCATTTCCAAACAGCGGCTTGACAGTTTTCATAATTCGAACTACAAATGTGAGATGTTAACAATGTACTTAAGTTATTTGCTTCTATTTGGTTCTATTAATATTTTAATTGCATATTTTCATGAGGAAAGAAACATATAATTATACATTCCAACATATTTAAAGTAATTCTTGTGAGCTGTGAACTGCAGAATATATTTACAAGAGAGATTATGCATTAACAGTTAAATTGAAGTATATTTCTTTATTGATTTTTATTCTCTCTTGAAATAGAAAAGAATCACTCACACAACTTATCTGAGAAAAATAATTACATATAGATTTAAATTTTATCTTAAAACTACTTGAAATCTTGGCAACAACATTATGCAGGAAACTTTATTAAATTTTAAAGCCAGTTGAGATGCCCTCTATCAAGGTAATTTATTGCTCAAGATGCAGCCACAATCTCCTTCCTGTAGGTCACTCAATCATCCAAAGACCTGATGAATTCATACAAATTGAAATGTTTAAGGTTCTAGAACATAACAAAAAATTCCTCTCTTATTTAACTCCCATGGAATTTATAATGCTTTTGACCACTTACATTAAAAAGTTGTTTTCTCCATTTGTGTCTTTTATGTTCACTATCTGTCTGGTTCCTACCTCTGTGACCATTTATGTCCATTTTGTTTTTCCTCCTTTAAAAAAATTTATTCAAGAAATGCTGGAATCCATTTGAGTACAACCTTCCCACACAAACTTTTTTTTCCATACTGGGCAATTTAATTCACTTCCATGCTTTAAACTTACACTCTACATGACTCACAAGTATCAGTTAAAAAAAATCAAACCCATTTTCATCAAGTCAAGCGGAATCTAACATCCTACACTATTTAATAGAGCAGAACTGCCTCTTTGGCTTTCTGAGATTTCAGATATTTATAGGAGCAGACAGCTTCACATGGGGTGGCTGGTTCAAATGGCTAATCCTTCATTTTCCAGTTTAAGGAGTGTGTTAGTCTGGATTATCTAAAGAAGTAAAACTTCTGACTATACACACACACACACACACACACACATACACACACATGTATATACACACAATATACATACACATAATACAAGGGTGTATAAAAACTATTTTTTTTCAAAGCTATGTTTTTAAATGAGAAAACCACTCGTACACTTGAGTTTTTTCCCCATAGCTCTGTCCTTGTAAGCTGTGTTAAACATCACAACTGTTTCTGCAACATTTTTCCAGATCAAGAAGCAACATTTCACAGCTGCATGTTGTTTTCTGAAATCAGTCATCACAAAAACAGTTGAAGCGAATCTGCTTTCACGAAAAAATTCACTGTGACCAGAAAGTAACCTTGCCTGGTGATACCACTGAGTGTACTAACTCAGAGTGAGTTGCTCAATGCTTGCCTAGCAGGAAAGCAATGTTTTACTAACGCTCCACCTAGTGGAGTTTTTTTCCATTTTTGGAGGGGGGACCCGCTATATGCAGTGGAGTCTCTTTGCTAATTGCTAGTTGCGTCCTGCACCTCGCTGATTTACAGCTGGTTCTTTGAACTCGTGCCAATGGCTCGTCATATTGTGTGCTGACCTTGCGATCCAGCAGAACCTGTCATCTGACCTACCGACCTTAGATTTATCTGCCTCTGCTTCCATCAGCCATGGTCTTCCTGATTAGTCTTCCATCTTCCTGGTCATCAACGTTGGCAGCTACAAGAGTCAGGAAAAGCCCCAACTTAAAGCTCTGCTGGGTGGACCTTTCATAGTTGGCATTTTTCCCGCTAGGCAAGCACGGAGTAACTCACTCTGAGTTAGTGCATCCATCAGTGTTGCTTAGGAAGGTTCTGTCTGGTCACAGTGAATATTTTTGTAAAAGAAGTTTCACTCAAACTTCATTTCTTTGTTTTGTGATGGTTGATTTAAGAGAAAAGCATGCAGCTGTGAAATGTTGCTTCCAGGCTCAGGAAAAATGTTACAGAAATTGTTGTGATATTTACCACAGCTTATAAGGACAGAGCGGTGGGATAAACTCAAGTATACGAGTGGTTTTCTCATTTCATAAAAGGTGAAATGTTGATTGATGACATCTCATTCTTTTTATCCGTCAGCTTCCTGAATGGATGAAAATGTCGACTCATAGTGCATTTGGAGTTTGTTCCACCAGGTCAGACTGTTAATAAGCTTTCTATGAGGTTCTGAAAGATTGGAAAGCAGTGTTGGACAAAATAACCCTGATTTGTGGCAGCTGGGAGACTCGTTTTTCCACCCTGATAATGCACCTGCTCACTCAGCGAGCTCAGTGAACCAGTTTTTGGCCCCCAAACCCAGCATGCCTCTCTTGCTCCAAGTACCTTACTCACCCGACTTTGCTCTGTGAGACTTCTTTTTGTTTCTACAAATGAAGAGGGACATGAAAGGAGAGAAATTTGACAACATAGAAGAGAGGAAGGAAACAAACGAGGGAGGTGCTATCAGCCATTCTAACAGATGAGTTTGAAACGTGTTTCTAAGAATTGCATCACAGATTTGACACGTGTATTAAATGTAATGGAGAGTACTTTGAAAGTGCTCAGGTTGTTTTGTAAAAAAATTTAAATACAAAACTTTGGAAAAAAATACTCTGTTCTTTCTGGGGGGTATCTCCTCGTATCTCCCTCCAAAATTATTGCCTATGATTGCGTTCTGACTAACAGATGCTGTATAGGACTGGGAAGAATGGCATTATAAGGTTTTAAAAAGTTGGAATTTTTACAGACGCAGACTGTCACAGAAGCAAGCTGTCACAGCTGCTTGGCTCAACACTGCCAGCTTAGTTCCCAGCTGAGCATTGTCCCACGCGGCGTCAGCAGGGTTCCTCAATTTCAAACCCAAGCATCTACTTTTTATTCTACTTACTTGTTTCATGGGCAGGAATTTGTTACTCCCCCTCACCCCCCTAACTTTTTATCCTTATTTTTCTGAGCATTTCACTAGACTAAATTTCCCAATCACTCTCAGTCATGTGACTGGCTTCAATGACTCTAACATTTACCCTATCAACCAGCTCCATGGGAAACTTCTAAGTCTGCATATATATATATGTAGTTGACATCATAGACTTGAGAGAATCTCTGTGCTTGAGTAATGGCTTTGAATATAGACTGCCCACATACCCACAATTAGGTTGTGAGGTTAATGAAATAGAACCTTGTATTTGTATTAAGGCAATGAGGTGGTCACTTTATTGCAGCAGTTAGCCTGCTCTTTAACTGTATGACTCAACTCAAAGTATCCGATATTCAACTCAAAATGTATTTGAAATTGGATAAAGGACAGCGCTCCCACACACATCCTTATATTTCTGACATTATTCTTTTCCCCATCTCATGTTATCTCACTAGCCTCCCAGTGTTACTCAAAGAGCCCTCAGTCTGTCCCCAGTCCCCCTGTGCCCTACTAACAAGAGGACCCTCAGGTCTGCAATATCTCTTGCTTCACAACACCTTCTCCTGGATGAGTCTGACAGCTCATACACCAGCTCAAAGCTTGAAGCACAAGCTAACACCTGCAGGAAGTAATCCCTAAGACTACCAGTTGGGCAAGAGTTCACTCTTTTGAGACTCCATATCATCCTTACTTACTTCTTTCAAAACAACAATTATTATTTATATATTTCTGTGTATGTCTTGGCATTAAATTAAGCTTTTTTGATGCAAGGTTCTATTTTATACTTTGTCTTCCACAGTAAACACCTTGTCTCACACATGGTACACATTCAGTATGTGTATCTTGGATAAATTGATGACAAATTTCATATTATAATATAAATTTATCCAAATGGCTCACCAAAACATGCATTGGCCTTACATCTAACACTTGGAACTTGGAATACTAAAATAGCTACATGTGCCTTGACCCATGGTTTATATTTAATAGCCTTATATAGAAAAAAAATTTCTATACAGTTACATTCTAATTACACTTCTGCTTAAAGGTTAGAAGTTGTATCTGTGGATTTACATACTTTTAACAGCAGTGGTTCTGGTGCTTAATAAGAACAATGCATTTCTCTAATGTTAAATCAATTTGGCACTAGTCTTAACGAGTCTAACTTCAATATATCTTTTAAGTCTATTTCATTTTCGCAATTCCCCAAGCCACTGTCTTTGTTCTTGCTCTCCTCATTTCTCACTTGTATTGTTTCCCAATATTTCTATCTTAGACTTTGCTCTATTATACCATCACATTGACTTTTTGCCTGCACATCTGCACCTTTGTTCTTTACTTGGACCACAGACTCAACATAGCTTTGGATTCAGGATTTTTTCTCCCTCATTCTCCTAAATCTGTTCTTCCCCTCTGAAGTTCTTAACTGTCATGAATTACCATCTGATCTCCTCAGCCAAAACGGAAGAGGTTTTGCAGTCTATCTCCTAATCGCTCTCAGATCTGCTTCCTTTCTTTGTTCTCTATTCAAATACTTTTTTTTAGATTACAGTAATGCAATAGACCAGACATAATTACCTCTATAATCCACTGTCCCACACCAGTAAACCACCTATACTTTCTTAGAGCGATCTTTCTAACATGCAAATCTGACAGTCTTGTCTCCATATAAATTCTTTCCCCATAAGGCAAAAACCCCAGTTCTTCGTATTTGAATTATGATGTACCAGGGGGTTGGTCTGCCATCTCGTGTGCTCCTAGTGCATCAGTGGTTGGCAGGGCATGGAACATGCAATGTATCCTATGTTTACATAATTTCCTCTGATGAGAAATATGATTTTGCTTGGCATCTTCTAACTAGTTTGTCCTTCTAGAAGCTTAAGATAATAGCAAAAATGGAGCAGGATGTGGCACATGATTTATATTCTCTTTCACATGAAATACTGCAGAAATTGCTAAAAGATCAAGCTATCTGATACCCTGTAGCTCTGATTTTGTCAATTGGCAGACCTTATCCAGCTCTCAAAGGGCACTAGGTTATTCAAATGGGTTGGTTCTACCTTCCTGCTAACTCACAGTTAGAGGTACACACTCACTGAGTCCATTCCAACTCATAGCAACCCTATATGACAAAGCATAACTGCCTCATAATGTTTACTATGAGTAACCATAGTGTATCAGTAACCACAGCAGTGATTGTCATGGAGCAGACTGACAGATCCTTTCACTAGCAGAACATCTGGTGGGTTTGAATGGCTGACATTTTGGCTAGCCTCTGAGTGTTTGAACATTGCACCATCTACATTCCTGGGCAGTAGAGTAGTGAACAAAAGAGATCACAAAGTCTCAAAGCAAGTGGTGGAGAGACTTTTCTTCAACATCTCTCTGCACAATTATCTCAGGCTTGTTAGATCCCCAACTCTGGGCAGATAGGGCAGGAGGAGACGTAGGACAAAAACATTCTTTCACATAATATGGAGTCTGTTCAATAGGCATGTGTGGTACCTCTTCAGCACCTCTCCAGACATATCTAAGTGAATCCCAGTCAATTCATATTCTCTATAATTTTATGTGAGGAGCCCTGGTAGGGAAGTGGTTCTGCATTGGGCTGTGATCCTCATGGTCGGTAGTTCGAGACCACCAGCAGCTCCGAGGGAGAAAGACTGGGGGATCAGGGATCACTATGAGTCAGCATTGCCTTGATGGCTCTGAGTGTGATTTGGTTTTCATATACTTGTATATAAAACACATTGAAACTATCAGCTCGTTGTCTTACTTCTCCATTCCCAGCCACTTCTGTCATTGAAGAGATTTTGTAAAATGAAGGAAAACATATATAGTAACACAAAAACACATAGTTCAATATGTGAAGTAAAGAATTCCAAATTAACTTTGCCATTCTATTATTTTAAGGACCTCCTAAGTTAATATGAAATTTTATGAAGCATCACGGCACCCATAAAATAGGGAAAGTCAATAAGTGAATTTCTGATAATGTAGTATGAATTTTATGTTACTTTAAAATATGAAAATGAAGTCTATAATACAGACCTATTACGATCTTGGATTTGTTTAACTGGTTACCACTAATGTCCCATTGAAATGCAATAGAAAATTAATCTATCTGGCAGTAAAAAATATCTATATGTAAATATGACCATTAAAGAAAGTTCACATATGATATTTTTATAGACTTGCCAAGTCTCTTGAATTCCGAATGTGGGACAGATGGTCACATGGTGAATTGTTCTCACTTGCTGATGCTTTCTGCTGCTTCGCTGATTTTTGATCTTCACATGACATCCGTCTCATTCAGAATGTGTGGTAAATGAAAAGATTCCCAATTGTCTTCACAAAAGGTGAAAAATCTTATTACATCTATGGCAGAGAATTATATAAAATTTATGGGCTCAAACCAAATAAAAGCACGCGTAGTTTCTAGGTCCTTCACTGAGAAATTTTGAGATTCTATCTTAAAGTGGAAATGATTTTCTGAAAGTACAATGAACTCAAATCCTATTTTCACTAAACCTTTCTATAATTTTAATCACAGCCCTATAACACCCATTTTTCATCATTATAAAATAAAGTGAATGTTGCTTTTAACCAATCATGATAGGACATAACCTTTTCTATTACTCTTATTGCAATAGATAATTAAAAAGTAGATATTATACCTGCTGAATGGCAAAAGAATTATGGGTCTTGAAATGGCAGCATTTTGAACATAGCCAGCAAACTTGGGTTGTATGCATCAGTACAGTGAAGCAGTGGTACAAGGTTCAAAGCCAAATGGCCAATAGCTTGACTATGATGCAAATGGATTTATTATTTTCTCATGTGGACTCTGAAATCAAATTATCTCTTTGATTTCAATTGTAAATTTAAGTACTATTCACATTGGGCTTTTCAAAGCTGACCTAACAATTCATAACAGGCATACACTTTTATCCAAATAGCAGCAGCTAGAACAATAACCAGTGAAGGCTGCATCGGTTCAGTATCATTAACTCTTGACCATGCCTGACTGGATTAGAGCAGTCTGACTGATGTTTAGACAGAGCCCAGTAAAGAGCTACAAGAACAACTTTACTCTAGCAGAGATTGTTTACTAAACAACCCCTAACTCTTCCTCTTTTGAATGTGAACTGGAGCTTCCAAATCCGTTCACGGGTTGTTGTTGTTGAACGGTGCCTTCGAGTCAGTTCTGACGCATAGCAAGCCCATGGACAACAGAGCAAAGCATCACTTGGTCCTGTGCCATCCTGGCAATTGTTCTTAGATTTGAGCCCATTGTTGCAGCCAATATGACAATCTTTCTTGTTGAGGGTCTTCTTTTTCGCTGCCCCTCCACTTTATCAAGAATGATGCCCTTCTCCAGGGACTGATCTTTCCTGACAATATGCTGGAAGTACGTGAGGCAGAGCCTCACCACCCTTGCCTCTAAGGAGCACTCTGGTCGTACTTCTGTACTTCTTCCAAGACAGACTTGTTTGTGCTACTGGAAGTCCACGGTACTTTTGAAATTCTTTGCCAGCACCATAATTCAAATGCACTGGTTATTCTTTGGTCTTCCTTATTCAATGTTCCACTTTCATATACATCTGTGGTAACTGAAAATATCATGGCTTGGGTTAAACACACCTTAATTATCAAAGTAGCCTCCTTACTTTTCAACATTTTTAAGAGGCCTCGTGCAACAGATATAATGCAACACATCTCAACGCAGTGCATCGTTTGATTTCTTGGCAACTGCTTCCATGAGCATTGTTTGTGGTTCCAAGCAAGGCAAAATCTTGACCAACTTCAATCTTTTCTAAATTTTTATGATGCTACATATTGGTCCAATTTTGAGGATTTGGGTTGTCTTTACACTGAGTTGTCATAGAGATGTAGACACTGAGAGAAGCTATGTGTGCAATTGTGCATGCGCGCGTGTGTTTGTATGTGGCTTTAGAGATGGGTAAAATTGTGACAAAGAAACGTAACAGTTTAGGGAACTTCTCCTGTAGAGTGGTGTGGTAAGAGGTCTAGCCTTTGACCTCATGTGCAAGTGCTTGCAAGGCCTTGCTTGATAAAACTGTCTTTGTTTACCTAAGAACCTGAGACAGGCCAGATAGTTTAACAATATGATCTATACTAGCATCTGTAGGTCACATGTATTAGTTTATCCTCCTGAGACTAGTCATTTAAGAAGTCAGATAAGTCTTTATGTGAAGCTACAATAAAGACTCTAGACCTGGACTGAGCATGATAGTAGGATAAGAGGAAAGCCAAAATTCTTATTAAAGAAAGAGATAGGAGACAAAGGGCATTAATAGAGTTATAAATAAAGGCACGTACATATGCAAATATATTTATATATGAGGATGGGGAAATAGATCTATGTGCATATATTTATAGGTTTAGTATTAAGGTAGCA
>NW_022107431.1:68470742-68492979 GCF_000313985.2 Echinops telfairi | reverse complement strand
AGTTACTATGCTCCATGATTCCACAGAAAGTAGACAACCGAAGACCCACCTTTGAACTTTTTTTTTTTAAATTCTGAACCAATGGACCCACCACTCTTGGCTAATGTCAGTCTATCTAGTTTCACTCTAATAAACTGTAACCATGAGCAAAACTGGATGCCCTGGCTTCTGTGAGTCCTAGAGTGATTAGGAACCGAGGGTGGTACCAAATTATACCTCATTGCCATCAAGATGGATTTGACCCACAGGGAGGGGCCCTATAGGAGAGTAAAATTTTCACTCTGGTTTTCTGAAGTTGTAAATCCACATAGGAGCAGGCAGCCTCATCTTTCTACCATGACTGGTGGGTTACCAGCTCAATATATGGCCCACTATACCACCTGGGCTCAGGGAACCACACATGTGTTCACAATCCATATGAGAGTGGCACCGAGAACCCCTGAGCTTTTAATTGATGTCCGAAGTGAGGGTTGCTTTGTGAATTAATCCTTCACATCACAGGGAGGGGTATGAGAATAACCTGCTTGACAGAATTACCACACACCTTTTAAAAACCTAATTATGTGTGATTTCTATTCTCCTGTGAAACCAGGTTGTGTGACTTTTCTAGGTTCCCATTAGGCCCGCTATATGCATGTTTTACTTTTGTGTTCCCACAGATATCCCCACCGTGAACTCTCCCACCTGAAGGTGTCTAAGGGAGCATTACATACGAGCACCACAAAACCAGCATAATAGTTGGAAAAAACAGTGCTCATGTGTTTCTTGGAAAACTAAGTGTCTGTTGGCGAGATTATTTTATGTTCTATGATCTTGGTTTAAGGAAATATAAAATAAAGGGTAGAATCTCAATATGGATATTTGTGGAACAAAAGCAACCAATAAACTACCATTGTAGAAATGGTGTTCTTTAGGTTAAGAGGAAGATTCTTCTAAGGTACCTGGTAGGTTATAGGAAATGAGAAATTGATTTTGAGGTCTTCATATTTACCCTGCAGATATTGTAGTACCCTCTAATGCTTTGGACATTTGCTTATACACAGATAACCCCACCCCCAAATGCCTGTCCTACGATTAATTTGATCAGATCCCCTCTCCTTGCTTTCACTGTATAGTTTGCTAATATGATACATTTTTATGTTGTAAGTTATTAAGTGCTGTTGACTTAGTATGTAAGTGCTGAGAGAAAACATATATGAAGGGGCTTTAAAATATGGAATTAAGATATAATAAAATGTGCCCACAAATTTCTTGAAACCCTTTGATATATTTCAGGATCTTTTGATCTATGTTTACAAATAAAAGAACTATCTCTAAAGGCAATCTCATGTAAGCCAGTGGAGTGACTGAGTCATGCAGACGGTAAACATGCTCAACTGCTAACAAAAGATGGGATTGCATTTCCCCAGAAGAAAGGTGTGGACTCCACTTCTGAAAGATGAGCCACTGAAAACCCAGTGAGGCACAATTCTGCGTTGACTCACGGTGTCTTCATGGCATTGACTCCATGTGAACTGGATTCCAGGTTAACCATTCTTTGGCAGCCTTATTTTGGGAAAACTCCAGAACACTTCTGTGTTATATTCTGTGAAGCTTTGTACGAGGTGTTCAAGAGGATTGAAATGTACATGCTCATCTGGGAAAAAAAAAAAGAGAAATGGTCTTCAAAATTCATCCTGTGAAGGGCTAATCCCCCCCAAAACTAAACTCATTGCCATCTAATCAATGCTGACTCATCGTGACCCCCCTGTAGGCTTGCAAGACTATAACTGTTCATGGGAGTAGAAAGCCCAGTCTTTCTCCCTTGGAGCTGCTGGTGGTTTCAAACTGCTGACCACGTGAATCCAACCCAATGTGTAACTACTACACCACCGGGGCTCCTTTGTGAAGGGTTGATAGCCTTTTCTTTATGTATGGTGATCATATATCATGGTTTGTGAGTGTTTGTGATGCCTATTTACTCAGAATAATGAGTAATTAGGTGGCTCTGTCATTGTCCAAGTCCCCATGATATCCAAGTAGACTTAGTGTCAGATGCTCAGTAAATAAAATCTCCTTTCAATTCTACAATCCTGAGAAGCCTCACTGTCATGGACGCATGGGAGACCTGTCTGCTCAAGGTTCTGAAGCTATACTTCATTGTAGTTTAAAATCCTAACCCTCTTGTGACTGATTTAAGCAAACCAGCAATTTAAAATCCACTGGTGAGGAAAATTCCAACTCATGGTGGCCCCAAGTGTGACGAGTAGAACTGTTTCCGAGGATTTTCTTGGCCGTGGTGGTAGGGCGGCTGGTTATTCCTTGCACTACTAGCTACAGGATCAGCAGATGGAAGCCACCAGCCAGTCCTCAGGCAAACCATAGGGTTGTCGATTCTGATAAAGAGCTAGTCTCAGAAACGCACAGGGGGCAGTTCTTCCCGGCCTGAATAAGGTTACTATGAGTTGGCTTCAACTCAATGGCAATGAGTTTGAGTTTAATCTTTACAGAGGATCACCAGCACTTTCTTCTTCAGTATCCCTAGGGGTGTCCATACCGCCAACTTTGAGCTTTCTAGTCAAATACAATATCATTTAAAACTGTTAGAGCGACAGTCACATATCCTGAAAAGATTGGTATGAAAGATCTGTGTCAGAAAAAAAAAATTGGAGATTGGTGTTTATTCTTTTGTACCCCTTACCTTACCCATTTGCTAGTGTTATGAATCAAAAGAGAACAAAAGTTACTTAACTTTAATTATCTAGGCTTACATTTTCTTCAATTCATGAAAATCCCTCCTTTCTGAAAATCACTTCCATCCAGGAGGCTCAAGTAAGTACCTTCATGTCTCAAACATCTCTGCCTTTGTTAATCATCAAAAGGTATTTCTTTAATAGGTGAAACTCAGTAAGCTCTGCAGCTGTGTTGTTTATTTTACAGCTAGCACAAAGACAACTTATTTTTAAAAATACTATAATTAGATTAGTGTTCTCTTTACTGAAGCATCTGTAGGAAAATAGTGTGTGTTCCTTTGAATGAGAAGTCGCATTTATTTTTATTAAATCTGAATTTGTCCTCTGAGATAGTTGAATTTAATTTTATGTTCTAATACAACATGTAATATTCCAACTCTTTTTTTAGATAAAGGCATGCCTCCCCCCCTCAAAAAAATGATGTTGGATTAAATTGAATCTTCCGATTCTGATTTTAGGAATTGCATTAAAATCTCTCTAGGGTGTAGGATTACATTTGTATTGAAGAAAGACTACATTAAAGTATGTGTTTAAATGCATAAACAAATATATTCAAATGCTTATCTATGACCTGCCATCGACACAGCAAGGATTGTAGAATATAATAATATTAAACCTTTGCGACGACGTTGTGTATCGTTACTAAAATGTTTGGAAGTTCTGATTGTAAATCATAAAGCTTTACTTTCAAAATGGAAACAAAAAATTAGATACAATTTGTCAACATTTAATCCATAAAATGATATTTTAGAATTATCTAACTAGCAATCAAGTCACCCAGGGAATAAGCCATCCCATGCTGAGTGGACCCTCAGTCTTTTCATACTTCTGTAATTGTGGTGCTGTGCAAATGCCTCATAGGATCTTTCTTGCTATGGTCCTCCGTTTTGTGATGTGTTGTAAGTCAGAGCCCCTCTGTCAGTGGTTAGGTGCCCTGGCTGTGCATTGGATTAAACATTGGGCTGCTTGTTGAAAGGTTGGCCTTAAAGCCCACCAGGTGCTCTGTAGGTCAAAGAGGCAGCAGCCTGCTTATGTGAACAGTTGACGTCTAAGAAACCTCATGGGGCAGTTCCAGTCTGTGCTACGGTGTCGCTATGAAGTAGCCGCTATAGCAACAGGCGTTTTGGTTTAATGCCCGTAGCTATGGTCTCATTTTGGAGTAGGTTGTCAATTCTCCTAAGGAGTCAGGACTGATGTGAGGTATGTCATGACTTCCTACTCTTTCTTCAGCTAGTAATCCACCCCCACCTTGCACTGCCTTTGCTCAAGTTAGGGAGGTTTCCTTAATGGTATTGTCTGAATCTCATTTACATAAATGCACTGTCAAAGTCTTCCCTCTTGCTCAGGATCCTGCATCTGGCTTTTTTCCCTCTGATCTCCAGTTCTTGGAACATGAGCCAGCTGTCTGTCTTCTGACCTGCAGCTTTGGATCCAGGTCCTATAAACATGGGAGTGAGGAGAATCCTCCAGACTGATGCCTAGCCAATGCACTTAGGACATCCAGCCTCCCCAGTTATGTGAGCCATTAGCTTGATAGTTTGTGAGTTGTGTGAGATGCTGTATCAAATTACAGAAATTTAAGATTGTTGCCTTGGTGGCATAATGGGTTATACAAAATGGACACTTAACCAGGGGTCAGTAGTTCAAATTCACAAGTGGGAGGAGGATAAAGCTTTCTGCTCCCATAAAGATTTACAACCTCGCAAACCCAAAGGGGCAGTTCTGCACCCTTACAGGATCACTAAGAGCTGAACTTGACATGATGGTGGTCGAGTTGGTTTCGCTTTTTTGTTTTTGTTTTTTAAGATGGAAGGAAGAGTACGTGTTAGTCTGGGTAAACTAGACGGACAAATTCATAGACACTCATGTGTGTAAGAAGGAGTTTTATACATAGGAGTAATTATACATTAAGAAAACATCCCAGCCTAGTCCAGATCAAGTCCATAAGTCCAATATTAGCCCATATGTCTGATACCAATCTATAAATTCCTCTTCAGACTCATGCAACACATGAAATGACACCGAATGCAGGAAGATCACAGGTTAGTTGGTAGAAAATCTTGTGGGTCCAGTGGCAGTGGAAGCCTCTCAGCATTGATAGGGTCTCCACTTTGCTCCTTCAGCTCCAGATCAGCATCGTTCTATTGGGCTTACAATCAGTCATATCTCACAGTGAGGGTGTGTGTGTACGCCCTCTAAAAGCTATTTATCTCCTTAGCACCTCCAAATGAAGTCATCAAGCTGTGACCTGATTGACTGACTAAACTCCACCTCTTCACTCTTAAGTCTTAAATTGACAACAGATTATGTAACTACCAAAGAGTGCTAACAGAAGAAAGCAAAATTAATGTTGAGTTAATGGAGTGGTAAAGAACTTTGAAGAAATTGGACATTAGCAACACCTTTAACCTTTGCCTCATAGGGACCGTCCTTGTGCCGATTATTCTCAAAGAAAATTTTCATCCATTTGTTATGCAGGAAGATATTGTGTGACAATTAAGACTTTGGTAAATTGTCAGAGTCATTGTTAATGATTGGGCAGTTATGATATGGCCAACCTCTAAGATGAGATCCGATATAATGTAATTGTTCCTATGGTGACATCTGAAATGGGCATCCCATCATTTAAGACAGTGGTTCTCAACCTTCCTAACGCGGTGACCTTTTAATACAGGTCTTCATGTTGTGGTGAAACCACCCCCCCCAACCATCGCATTATTTATGTGCTATTTCATTAATGTAATTTTGCTACTGTTATGAATTGGGCAACCCCAGTGAAAGGGTCATTTGACCCCCAAAGGGGTCGCAACCCACAGGTTGAGAACCGCTGATTTAAAGGGTCAAGAGCCTTTTAATTAAAAAAACAGAAAGAAAGAAAAAAAGAAAGAAAGAAATGTGGTTTAGACATCAAAAGACAAGACTTTGTGCACTATGAGGAAGTCAGGGATGGGTTCCAGAACAGGATGAGTAAGGGGTAGGATATTGAGGAAGAAGGGAGGGAGGATGGGACTAGAGGAGAAAGATATTCACATATATGGAGGGTTTGACAGGATATTGTTGTTGATTTCATTTCTTGAGATGGGCTATGTAAATATACACAATGTTTCTTTGAAAACAATATAAAATGAAATGAAACAAAACCAACTGCCTCTAAATTCCTCATCCCTTAAACCTAAACCTGAGTAGCTTTTTAAACAAGAAAGAAAAGAAACACTAACATGGACTTGGAGACTTTAGTGACATACAAGTTCATTTCAAACAAATTAAATAAAACAAAATGCCATTAGCCTATGTAACTATCAGTCAGCAGCCTGGAATATTACCTGGTTCGGGCTCCTTCACTTCCACAGCCAGCAGCCTGCCGTCTGACTTGCTGGTCTTGAATGTGTCAGCCTCTGTAGCTCCATGAGTCAGGGTCTAACCTGACATCTGACTTACTGATTTGACACTTGGCAGTATCTACATACCATGTGAGCCATTTCCTAGAGATAAATCTTTCTGTAGATATACACATAAAACCTCATTTTTATTTATTTATTTTGCTTCTCTAGAGGACCCAATCTAAGATACCATCTCTATACGCCATTTATCTTAACTCGAAGTGTGATTTAATGTTGGCGCTTGGCCTTTAAGGGAGCCCGGGTGATGTAGTAAGAGAAAGATGAAGTAGCGGTTCTGTGAAGAATGACAGTCTCAGAAACTGCATAGAGCAGTTATAGTCTATCATATAAGATTGTTATGAGTATGAGTCACCTTAATAGTAGTGATCATGGCGGCTTCACCTGTAAAAGGTGATAAGAAAACTATTCTTTCTCTCTATTGTGTAAAAAAGTCAAACTTAAAGTTACAATGTAGTACTGTTTTGTAAGGTTCTGTGATATGACTGTGTAGGTGTCTCGAGGTGTTACTACAAAGTGGTGACATGGGCTGAGATAATCTGAAGCCTCAACAGGACGAGACATCAGGATGTTCCATCTTCGTTGACATGAATGCAAATCTGGCAAGTTGTCTTTTTTCAAAATTAACTTTTACATTTTTTTGCTTTGTTTTGTTGTTGTGTATGTACCCCATTCTGCAGCATTTTCTTCCCACATATTTCAATTTATTTAAAATACACGCTGCTTGCATTTCATTATAACTTCCTCCTCAACCAATCTTTTATAAATGCTGAAGATTTCCTTTTAAATAAAAGGTTAACCTCACTTTTTAAAGTAACATATAGTTTTAGGACCTGTATTTCTTGAACATACATAGATCATACAACTCTAATATGATGGAATTCATTATTTCAATATACTCAAGAGAAGATTCACTGAAGCTGTTCTTGGGAATTTATAAAAATTTACAGGAAACCTTTTAGATAAAGATCATTAATTTAATAAATAGACAATGTAATGACACCAAACTCTGGAAAGAATGAATAACATTAGAAAACATTTTTAAAATCTTGAATAACACTTCAGAAGGGAAAAGGATTAGCATCGACTATGAGGAAAGTTTTTAAATAAAATATGTGCATTATTAACATTAAAAAATACAAGGAACTATATGTGACCTCCTCCCTGGGGGATGCACAACAGAAATGTGGGTGAAGGGAGACGTCGGACAGGGCAAGATATGACAAAATAACAATCTATAAACTATCAAGGGCTCATGAGGGAGGGGGGAGTGGGGAGGGAGGGGAAAAATGAGGACCTAATGTCGGGGGTTTAAGTGGAGAGGAAATGTTTTGAGAATGACGAGGGCAATGAATGTACAAATGCGCTTTACATAATTGATGTGTGTATGGATTGTGATAAGAGTTGTATGAGCCCCTAATAAAATGATTAAAAATAAATAAATAAAGACTTAAAAACATACTCTAACAGAAAATAAATTATTGTAAGTCAATATCCAGTGTTGAAGAATGTTGCAATAAATGAACCTCAAGCTGTGTGGTAATCCTTATTTTTATTCGTTTTCTCATAGAGAAGTAAGATGTAGCGGTTATGTACTGGGTTGCTAATTACAAGATCTGCAGTTCAAAACCATCAGCAGCTCCTTAGGAGAGGCTATAGCTTTCGCCTCCCATCCACACCTACACACTTGGAAACCCACAGAGGCAGTTCTACCCTATCCTATAGGGTCACTTTGAATCTAAATCAATTCAATGACAGTGAATTTGTTATTTTGGAAATACTTGGCATCTGAGATACCAATTGCTGCTACAATAAGCAGGTGTAACACTGGATGCCCTCGTTTGTCTATTCCTAGAAAGGTGGTACACAGCCACCTGGCCAATCAACTGGAAGTGACCCCTATCGGTATATATTCTGAAGAAAGGTGATACAACAGAATGTGGAAATCATGGAACAACATTAGTCATACCCACCGCTTGTCTATCCGTTTGTCACATTATGGTAGTTTGCATGTTTCTGGTGCTGGAAACTCTGTGACCTGTGTTGTAACACCAGCGGGGTGACCCCCCTCTTCTCCCGCCCCAAAGAAACTCAGACTATTATGTTGAGACTGACAATTTAAAGAGAAACAGTGCCCTGTGTGTTGTCATAAAGAACATTTAAAGATCTACCCTGAATGCTAACACTGTCATTGGGAGGAAATGGCATGGACCATGTGTGACTTCCTCTGCTGTCACTAGGAGGAAGCAGCATCCAGCTGTCTTCCACATCAACCTGGGCCAGAGTCCTCTGTAGCAGAGGCCAGAAATGCTTCCACCCACTATCATTTTTAATCTCCTTCTGACACCATTGTCTCTCCCGTGACACCCTACATCTCCGCTGGGTTCCATAATTCATGGCAATAGCCACACAGAACTCACAGATAATAGTCATGATAATGAGGTTTAATTGGGAAGCTAACAGGTTACAAAATGTTCAGCAGTATACAGTTATCTTTTCTGCAGATGGTAGGCATGTCTCTTTCTTGTCCTTGGCCTCTCAGCCAAAGCCTCACAGGGCCTCAGGCATTGACCTCAGCCATTAGCCTCATGGTCCTTTGGCAGCTGCCTCATTCCATAAGCCACTCACAGCCCTGCATCCTGATGTCAGTGCTGTGTCCTCTGGTGCCCCTGCTGCCTCTGCCGCCTCAGGCAGAGAGCTACTCACACCCACTGGTGAGTCTGCTTTCTCGCTAGCCACGGGACTCTTGTGCCTGCTTCTGAGAAGACTTACTTCTAATCACAGCTTAATGGCAAAACTGACCAATTCCCTAGTTAGGGCCTCTAAACCTAATTTGCATGCTCCACCCAGTCACTGGTGGGCATTACAAAGCAATATGGATAGAAGAGCCACAACAAGTTTTTTCACTTCCCTGCTCGGAGACAGAATACTAATCATATGCATAAAAGGAAAGCCAGTTACATGATTTGTTCTCAGATTTATTTACCAATTACTAATGCCAAAGATGAAGAATTGAAGGGTTCTTCCAATGTCTGCAGTCTAAAATTGATCAAATATCTAATTAAGATCCATTGATAATTAGTCATGATTATAATGTGAAAGTTGGACACAAAGAAGGCTAAGTAGATTTTAAGAAAATATGACCTTTGTGATAAAGGATTTATCTCAGATACTTTGGCCACGCTATCAGGGAGACCAGTCCCTGGAGAAGGAGATCATGCTTGATAAAATAGAGGATAAGGCAGCCATAAGAAGACCCTCTACGAAAGAATGGCTACCTCGTCTGCAGCAATGGGTTCAAGCCTAGTAGCCAGTGTGTGGAAAGTGCAGACAGGCCGTGTTTGGTTCTGTTTTCCACAGGACCACTAAGAGTCCACACTGCCTAGGGGACACTTAACCACAACAAAAGATGGTTTCCTCAAATAAGGTTAAATATTATACCTTTGTTTTGAAGTCTAGACTTACATTCTTTTTTCTTTCTTTTCAGCAACTCAACACAAATTTATTTACCTTATAATACTTTTGGCTAGAAGTCTGACACAGATGTCACTGGCTGAAAATCAAGATATCAGCATGGTTGTGTTCCTTTCTGGAAGCTCTAGGAGAGATGTTGATGTTGATGATGATGATGATGATGATAACAATGACAAGGGTAATGACAATGATTATAATAATACAGAGAGATTAGATAGAAGGTAAAAATATTGACATAAAAATTAATACAATAGGCGAATGAATTTTTTAAAATAAATTGGTGTATTTTCAATGTTTACATGCATAATTTTATAAATAATGGGCATCCTATATTCTAGTTCAAATGAGAAGTCATAATGTAAAGCCATTATTTTCCAGATAACATATACCTAAAGCACCAGTCTCAACCTGTGGGTCGCAACCCCTTTTGGGGGTCAAATGACCCTTACACAAGAGTCACATGATTCATAACAGTAGCAAAATTACAGTAATGAAGTAGTAACAAAAATCATGTTATGATTCGGGGGGTCATGAGGAATTGTCATGAACATCATGAGGAACTGTATTAAAGGGTCTCGGCATTAGGAAGGTTGAGAGCCACTGAAAAATGTATGTCATTTATCAGTCTACACTTGTGTACTGAGTCTCATACTACTTGTGACTACGTCCATTCTTCTTTTGTTAAAAACACTGGCATAACTCTGCCCTGTGCTGCTCTTTTCTTATACCTTCTCTGAAGCTGTACCGCGGGGCAGCTTTGAAATGTGTCCAGCTCCAGCTGCTCTACTACACCCCAGGACACAAAAGCTGTCCAGGGGTCCTGATGTTCTCCTTCTCTTCATGACCCTTCCGGGTAGGACACGTTACTACCATGAGCATTGGTTTAATGTTGGTGGCTTGTCACCCATAATCTTTTGGCTGTGATCTTGTAGTGCTCAGGAAGAACTTTGAATGAACTACTCAGGAAATCCAAGATGTCCCTTCTGAGTGTCCCTGTTATCTTTCCAGCAAAGTTGAAAGTCTGAAATACCTGGAGAGGAAGTATGTTACAAGTATCTCTGAAGTAAAGACATATATCTATATATATCTATATATCTATATATTTATTGTAGTTATTCTCAAAGTGAAAGACCAGTGGAACATTTTTACTGATTAGTGAATTATTCTTCAGTAAAATATTAATAGTTATAAAATAATGTACAACATTATAGCTTCTATTATTTGATTACATTACAAGGCTATATTATTATTGTTATTCCACATTTTTAAACTAAATCTTCATCTCATCAATTTCATTAGTCTATCCAATAATTGGCCAGTTCCTGACTGATAATGACTTTCAAATAGTAAATAGTATGGAAAGGGTGAATGAATAATTCTATTTCATATAAGCTTTCCTTTACTTCCTAAGCCCTTTAAGCCATAATATTTACTGATAAACCTCAAGAAGTATATTTTATATAACCATTGGTTCTTATATATTTTTTTATTAAATTATCTGAGATTTTAGTCAAAAATGTATATGCATGTTATGTTGTTTATATATATATTTGTTATAATATATATATATTTGTTATTATATATATATATATGCCTTTAGAGAAGAATTGTAATACCAAATATTAGAGAGAATCAAAACTAAAATCACTCATAGTCTCAAACTTTACACCAGATGTGATTATCTTACTCTGCTAACTCCTTTCTGTACTGTATACGTGTGTGGATGATGGATGTGTAGACATTGTTATTGTTTCCAATTGTATGCTCTTCTCCATGCCCCTATGAAGTTGTAATGATTTTTTAAAAATTGGTAATAGTGTTCATATTTGCTTTACCCCTGCTAGTTCACAAACACAATATCTGCACTATTAAATATTCTTCAAAAGATGGTTTTCATTGACTGCCTAGTATTCCTTCCTATGGGTTTCCATAAGTCAATAAACTATTCACTGGGTATTTGCCACTTTCCAAGTTATGCTGTAATAAGTAATGTTGAGATGAAAAGCTCTGAAAGAAAATCTGTAGAAGTTATTCTTATTTTTTCCTTACAATAGTCCCAGAAGTAGAATTAATCAATTAGAGGATAAGTTCATCTTAAATCTTTTGACACGTATTGTTAAATTCCTGTCTATAAGATGCATGTCAGGCTGCACTCCCTCACGTGCAGTATTTCAGGATTGCTGTCTCACCACACCCCAGCTTGGCGGATAGCCATAGATATTAATTGGCATCAGAAATAGGGCTATGTCTTTTTGGTTCTCCAGTGCATCAAAATACAACTAGATGTTCACTGTTCGATGAACTATCTAGGGAGAAGATGAATATTCAAATCTATAAGTTAAATAGGAAGTATATTTTTATTTTAGGAAAACAATCCATTGGTGCCTGATATGTGAAAAACACAGAAGTAAAATTATGTTATTGTTCCTACTAGAGAGAATTTAAAATCTAATGTTGCAGTCATTTTCATTTTAACTTGTGATTTTGTATTACAACTACTTGTTACGTTTATTGACTGTTTCTACATTATTTCTTTTGTGAATTTTCATACATTTTCCTGATTTTCTTTTCCTATTGGGATTTTTGAGTCTTCCTAAATATCTAGTGACAGTTTTCCATATATTATTTAGAGTTTGTCATATTTGTTATGAATATTTATCCTAGTACCTTTCGCATGAGGAAAAAGTCTGTGAAATATTTACTTTCATTAAGTTGAAGTGTTTTTGTTGTTGTTTTGTTTTGTTTTTATTTAAGTTGAAGTTTTTACCCTTCTTTTAAACAGCAAAACTGAACACAATTGAAAATGGTTCTTTTCTTTTGGAAAATGAGAATATTTATAAGAATATTTAGTTAGCTTAAGCCTCCAGCAGATCCCTTCTGGTCACAAGCGGGGACCTCACACAGCTTTATTATCAGACAGAAGCTATAGTAAACCTGTTATGTGAATTGAACCACAGTATAATGTGATACTTTGCCAGCTAATGTCCCTTTTTACCCAACCTGAATTTGCTCTAGGCTTAAATATTCTCCCTTGTTCAATGAGAGAAATTTCTTTGGCTTTTTAATAGTTTTGGTGGTCTTTCCTTTCTTACTCTTTATTTTTATCTTCATATTATTATTACTTTCTTCTTCCTGTTTAGTTTTGTTTCTTCTTCTTCTTTTCTTTTTTTTTACTGTTTCTGTCAGGTGTCCCAGTGTATTTAGTACAGAAGGAGTGGATGCCCAGAGGCAATAGCTGATGAAATGGTCTAAAAGGGATAGGGAGGAGCTAACAACAAATACAGGAGTGGGAGGGGACTCTAGAACTGACTGCTATGATGTATATATACAGCTCTTTTAAAAAGCGACTTCACTATGGAAGTGTATAACACACGAATTTTATATTGAGAAAACTACTAAAAAGAGAAAAGAAATCAAAGTTGACCAACGATTGCCACGCGAGACAGAAGAGGAGCTCGTGCCTAGGGCTCAGTGAGTCCGTGTTAACTGGGGGAAGGAGTTAAGGAAAGAGTACCAGCAGTGGTCGCACAACACAACAAGTGTAATCAGTGGCCCTGAATCATAAATGCAGAGGTTGTTGAATTGGAGAATGTTTCGTTGTGTGTACTTTTGGACAACAATGAAAATCTAATTAAACGAATACAAGGAAGAAGAAAAAGTTATACAATTGATTATGGTAATGATTGCACAACCCTTCTTGATATGATTGAACTATTGAGTTGTATGATCAGTGAATGAAGTGCCAATAAAACTGCTTAAAAAATAACATATGAATCATATCTATCAAATAACCTCAGACCCTTGTGAAGAGGGCCAGACTGAGAACACCTGGGAATGAGACCCGAAGCAGAACATGTAGGTGACACGGATATGGCTGTACATTCAAAATGCAATTTTCTCATGATCTGCTTCAAAACTATTTCATTTCATTGATTTTTGTTGCTGTAGGTTGATTTAATTGATATATTGTTGCTGTCACGTATTAGTGAATCAATTCTGACTCATAGTGACCCCATGTACAATATAGCCCATTCCTTTGCCACCCCCTCAATTGCTACATTTGAGCCCATTGTTTCAGCCACTGTGCCAGTCTGTCTCCCTAGGTGTCTTCCTCTTTTTCACTGCCTTGATCGAGCAGGGACTGATCTCTCCTGATACCATGTCCACCGTGTACGAGGTGAAGTCTGGCCACCTATACTTGTAAGGAGCTTTCTGACTATACCTCTTCCTGGACAACAGACATGCAATACTCGTCACCAGCACCATTGTTCAAATGCATCGACTCTTCATTGGTCTTCCTTATTCAATGTCCAACTTTCACAAGCATTAGTTGCTATAGTTTTATAAAACATTTTTGTCAGAGTGTGTACATTATTCTTATTTAAAAATTAGTTCCATGTACTGTTTTATTTTACCAATCAATTGATCGTGATTGTCTGATCTCATGGCTTTAGCTGCTGTTGCATTGGTACCAATTATGGGGGCCCTGAGAAACACTGGTCCTCAATGATTATTATTCTATCTTTTGAAAAATGAATTTTTATTTCTATTTCATGATTAAATTATGTTAGGCAACTTTTAAAACTACAGCAAACAACTTTTCCATGGTGAATTTCATGATGATATTTCCCTGTCAGAGAAGTTACTGTTAGTTTGAGATAGTCTTAATCATGAAAGCAAGTATTCGTTTGTATAGTTTTAAAACATAAAAACCATATTGATTTGATTAAGCATATCCAAACAGAGAGAACACCATGCTTTTCCTGTGCATATATCTTTTTCAGAAGAAAAGTCTTACTCGTAAACCATAACGTAAGAAATAGTCAAGCAGCAAAGTCTTTAAAACGATACTCTTTTTACTGTAGCCCTAACACAATCATAATAAAAATAAAATCATCTTCATGGAAATATAAATGAATGGACAAAGCACTTGAAAAGTAGACAGAAAAGGTGGAGCAGGGGATGATGAGCGGCAGGCTGCCGCGCTCCACGACTTCTTTGGTTTTGAGCTGCTCCTCTGTGGAGCTCACCAAGAACAAAGCCTTTACAATATTTTAATCCCCTGGAGTTTGTCACAGTATTTTGTACTGTTACAGATTCTTTTCCAGTGGTCTTTTAAAAAGAGTACATTTATTAAAGTCTTAAAAGAGACAAGGACAAGACAAAGATATACTACCCAGATGCAGCAGACCCTTAGCATGAAGTTATAATGGCTTCCAAGGGTTTGCTGATATACAGAAACTTTAAAAGGACATATTAGTTTGAGAAAAACTGTCTCAAATGCATGGCTGGCAGCAGATCGATACACTGTGATTACAGGTGGTATTACAGGAATGGGGCCCTGAATGAGATGTATACATTGTGGTACAAAGAGCTTACAAAGTTGACCCAGGGGGCTACCCTAGGCAGTCAGGGCCTGACTCACGACTATGCAACCCTAGTGCAGTGATCTGCAGCTAGGACACTCTTTGCAAGTCCTCAGAGGAAATTGCCCTTTTCTGGACTGGTCAGACATTTGGAGGTAATGCCGTACCCAATGCACTCTGTCTGAGGGCAAGACTATTCACCTCCCAGATCCACCTTCAGTGGGATTTCAATGGTGGCTCAATCTATGTGGGGATTCGGTAAATGGATTTGTGGACTTTCATTGGCTCCCTTAGCCTAATGCACACTGGGTACCCAGAATATACATAACTTTAATATATGTCCCTCCTGCTATCATGAATTTCATTATTTACAATCCTTGGATCACACAGGCTCATGTGCTGTTTCCATGTGTTCTTAGCTGACACTTCAGCAGCTCATTTTTAGACAAGCCTTTGAGGCTTCAATGCGATTCTTTCTAATAGCCAGCCTGATCTGCTTTCTTCACTTCGTTCTTCCATAGCACCCACATATTCAGTGATCACTTCAGGAGGGCAAATATCAAGCAAGGCCTCAGAATGAGAACTAATTGTTCTTTGATTAAGTCTAACAATTAAGTGAGAGCTCAAAATCCATTCGTGTAGCTAAGATTTATATATATCTCTTGTCAAGTTTAATGGCAGCATTATCAACTTCTTGAGAGATAATATAAGTAACTTCCATGGGATATTTGGCAATTCTATTAATAGTGTCATTCATCTAAACAATGGCATGGAATTTAAAATACTATTGAGATGAGGACTATGTACATAAATACGAAGGCTTTTCAGAATAAGAATGTGAAGTGTTCCTTTATGCAGATTGTGTTAGGCTGGGTTGTCTAGGGAAACAACTAATGATACTCCTCAAGGTAAAGGAAAGAGCAACTTTACATCAAGATGGCACCCCAGCCCAGGACAACTCAAGTCCATGTGTGTGAGTCTGGGTGCGAGTCAAGTCTTTGTGTGTGAGTCTGGGTAGCCTAGAGAAACAAATCCATGGACACACATATGTGTATAAGAAAGAGATTTATATACAAGAGCAATTGAACATTGAGAAAACATCCCAGCCCAGGCCAGATTGAGTCCAAAAGTACAATATTAGCCCATATGTCCGATAGCAATCTATAAAGTCCTCTTCAGACTCATGATACACATGCAATGACGCCAAATGTAGAAGATCGCAGGCCAGTGGGAAGAAAGTTCTTGGATCCAGTGTCATTGGAAACATCTCAGCCCTGGCAGGTACTCTGCATCAGGGTGGGTCCATGTTTCTTGTCAGCTGCTAGGTCTCCCAGGGTGTGAGTAGAGTCTCCCACCTCCAAGAAGGAAGTATTGGATTTCCCAGGATTCTCAGAAGGCCATGCCCACACAGAGGCCTCCTTGGCTATGATCTGATTGACAAGCTAGACTCCACCCCTTCACTCTGAATCCTCGAGGTGACAAACGGTTATCTATCTACCACGCTATGCTAAGCAGATCTCTTCACGCTCAGGGAGCTGCAGGCCAGTAACATATGACAGTGAAGCAGGAAGCAGGAGGATCACAGGCCAGGGAGTGCAGAGTCTCAGGGATCCAAACTTGGTGGAAACATGGCAGAATCGTGACAGCTGTCAGATTCTGGGGGCCAGGGGGCCACCCCTGGATGCAGACCCAGAGACCTAGTGAAGGCCCAGCAAGGAAGAAGCTGAAGGAACATTGAGAGGCAGCACCCAGAGCCCCTCACTTTCCTACAAAAGGCCACCCCCTAAGAAATTTTCATCAAGCTGCCACTTGATTGACAGCATTGATTCTACCCTAGCCAGGAGTGCCTAGTTGACATGAAATCATCCAACTGCCACATCGATTAGAAACATTAAGTGCCTAAACCCTATACCCTATTTAGGAAATGAGTGAGGGTAAGATACAAGGTACATATTTTAATAAGCTCATTCCCTAAGGCAAAACTATGGTTTCAGAACTATAGCCTGTCATAAAAAGCAATGACAATATGGAAGTGGAAAATATATGGCAACTTTAAGTTGCTAATTATTGAGTAATATCAAAAGTGAAAGATTTTAACGAAGGCTAATAATTCCAAATCCACAACACTGGAATAGCAGCCATCTTCTTTTTCCAACACTGGGGGTTTTAGTTTTAAGTCCAAAAGCACATAACAGGTCCTTTAATTTGAAACAGTTGTGTTTAAGATAAACTCTAGTTCACTTAGTGGGTTTGCCAAATTGTTTCCTCCTGATACATATGTCTTAATATGCACTCAATATTACAGAGTAACCCAAGAATCTCTAGGCAAGTAAAACTTTTCCATTTACTAGCTGTAAGACTTTAGAGAATCTCTCTCAGGGCTCTGGAACCCAATTCCCTCATCTATAAAATGGGGACAATAGAAGTGTGTCATAGATAGTATTTGATGTAAGTTATCTAATTTGAACTAAATGTCTGAATAAGTTTGTTATTTTAATTAAGTTACATGTATACACATACATATATGTATATATACATACATATATATTAAACTTTCTCCTAAATGTAGAATAGCTATAGGAAATGGGAGAAATGATGAATGAAAAGAATTGAACAGAAAATTCCAAAGGGCCACTTGAGAAGAAAGAGTAAAATATTATAATGAAATGTGCAAACACCTAGAGTTGGAAATCCAAAAAGTAAGAACCGGCTCAATATACTTTAAACTGAAAGTTCTCAAGAAAAAGCCATTCAAGCCTCCAGTTGCAGTATGGAAAGATTCTTTGGGCAAAATATTTAATAATGTAGGTATTCTCAAAAGAAGGTGGACAGAATACACAGAGTCACTCTACCCAAAAGAATTAGTTGACAAAAGCATTTCAAGAATTAACATATAAGCATGAATCAATATTACTGAAAGAAGTCCAAGATACATTCAAGACATTAGCCCAAAACAAAGCTCTAGGAATTGATGGAATACAAACTGAAATGTTCCATGAGCTGATAAAGCATTTAGAAACTCCCACTGGTCCATGCAAAAAATAAATAATAAATATAACACTTACCTGCCTATCGACTGGAAAAGATTTGTATTTGCACCTATTCCAAAGAAAGGTGACCTGATAGAAGACAAAATTATAAACCAATATCATTAAAAATAAATGCATGTAAAATGTGGCTGAAGAACATTCAACGAGGGCTGCAGCAGTACATTGACAAAGAGTGGCCCGAAATTCAATTTGGATTCAAAAGAGGACATGAAACAAGGGATATCATTGCTGATGTCAGATGGATCTTGTCTGAAAGCAGAAATCGTAGAAACATGTTTATTTGAAGTTTACTGACTATGCAAAGATATTCGTTTATGTAGACCATAACAAAATTTGGATACCCCTGAGAAAAGTTGGAATTCCTGAACATTGCATTATGCTCATTTGGAATGTGTACATGGACCAAGAGGCAGTTTTGAGAAGTGAAGAAGAGAATATTGCACGACTGAAATACAAGGAAGGTGTAGTGTACATCGGGGCAGTATCTTCTCACCATTCTTACTTAAACTGTATGCTGAGCAAAGACGCAGAGAAGCTGGATTACATGAAGAAGAATGCAGTATCAAGAATGGAGGAAGGCTTATTAACAACCTGCGCTGTGCAGATGACGCAGCCTGGCCTGCCTGAAAGGGAAGAGGAGTTGAAGCACTTGCTGAAGAAGAGCGAGGACTACAGCAGCCTTCAGTATGGAGTACAACTCCATGTAAAGAAAACCCAAATCCTCACCACTGGACCAGCAGGCCAAATCACGACAAAAGGAGAAAAGAAGGAAGGGGTCAATGATTTTCTCTTGCTTGGATCCACAGTCAATATTATGGAAGCAACAGTCAAGAGATAAATGGACCCATGTATGCAATAAAATCTGCTGCACAAGACCTCTTTAGAGTATTTGAAAAGCAAGGATATTACTTTGAGGACTCACGTGTGCCTGGCCAAAGCCATGGTATTTCAATCACCTTATATGCAGGCGAAAGCTGCACATTAAATAAGGAAGATCAAAGAAGAATGGATGCACGAAAAGGATAAATACATCTTTCTTGAAAGAGATACAGCCAGACCGCTGTTTGACAGAGCTTCATCCCTAGTACTTCGGGCACGTTATCAGGAGCGACCAGTGCTGTCAAAAGACATCATGCCAGGAAAAGTAGAGAGGCAGAGAAAAGGAAGTTCTTTAATGAGATGCACTAATACACTGGGTGCAACCATGGGCTCAAACATAAGAACATTTATCATGATGGCACAGAACCGGGCAGTGTTCCTTCTGCTGTGTGGTTGCTATGAATCAGAACCTGCTCTATGGTACCTAACAATACAACCTAGAGGAGAAGATAGGCGTAACAGAAGCCTTTTCTTTATCACCATTTACCTGAAAGGTTAATGATAAAATTACCTCACCTAGAAAGAGTAAGATTCATTTATTTAGAGGCATTTTATTTTCACTATCATTATGGTGGCCCTCAGAATTTGATCTTCCTTTTGTACACTTACGTGCTTATTACGTCTAGTATATAAACTTACTGTGAGCAGGATGCTTGTCTATTTAGTTCATTCAAAAACACACTTATTGAGCATGTGACAAATGTCCTCAGAACATAAAAATGAGTAAGACAAACCATTGTTAGTCTGTTAGTCTACTAGAGGGGAATAATAAGACAGACAAGTTGAAGTAAGAAAAGATTTCACAGACACCGTGATATTTAGGAAGGAAAGTGACCAAGAAGACCCTCAACAAGAGAGACGGACACAGTGCCTGCAACAGTGGGTCCCATCCTAAGAATGATCGGGAAAATGGGGCGGGAGCAGGGAGTGTTTCCTTCTGATGGACAATGGATGGCTATGAGGTCAGACCACCTCTACAGCACCCAGCAAAACAGCTCTTTTTATTTATGTAGAAGATTTAACTCAGCGTCTGCAATGTTGGAAGTGCTACATGTACGCATATGTATTCATATGCAAGCTGAATGCATAGCTCATTTATATAAAGTATGTGTATTTTACAAACAGAGAAGCTGGATTATATAAAGAAGAGTATGGCACCAGGAAGGCATATTAACCACCTGGAGCATGCAGATGACACCACCCTGATTGCTGAACGTGAGAAGGACTTGAAGCATTTTCAAGTCAATGTAGCAAAGACCCAGATCTTCACAACTGGACCAATAGGTAACGTCTTCCTACATGGAGAAAGCATTGAAGTTGTCAAGGATTTTGTCTTATTTGGATTCACAGTCAATGCTCATGGAAGCATCAATCAAGAGATCAAAAGAAGTATTGCATCAGATAAATCTGCTGGACAAGGTCTCTTGCTCTTGCTTGAAGAGCAAGGATGTGATTTTGAGGGCTAATGTGAGCTTGACCTAAGCCATTGTATCTTCAATTGCCTCGTATGCATGTGAAAGTTGGACGTTGAATGAGGAAGGCCATAGAAGAAAGGATGTATTTTGATTGTGGTGCTGAAGAAGAATATTGAAAGTATCATGCATAGCTGAAAGGACAAACCATCTGTATTGGAGGAAGTGAGTCTAGAGTGCACCTTAGAGCAAAGGTGGTGAGACTTCATCTTACATACTTTGGACATATTGTCAAGCAAAACTAGTCCCTGAAGAAGGACATCAGGTTTAGTATAATGCAAGGACAGCGAAAAAAAGAAGAAAGCCTTCAACAAGATGGAATAATATAGTAATTGTATCAATGTGCTGAGGCATACGAGCAATTGTGAGGATGGCATAGGACCATGCATTGGTTCATCTGGAGTGCCTGGGGTTGCTATGGTCACAGCTGACTCGATGACACCTAACAACAACAACATTATACAATTGTAAAATTAAAATTAAATGCGGACACTACAATTTGCATGACATATAGCCAAAGCATCATCTATACAATTTTTCATGAATTTTTGCTACCCTTTTGACATGGATAAATTATAGTGTGTTAGAAAGAGACTAAGTGCTAAAAGAGAAAAAGTTGAACATCGGAAGGGAGTTCTACAAACAGGGAGAAGCAAAAATATTTTCTTAGAGTGGCAATGGAATCCCTCACATAGAATCTGACTTCTTAGTTAGACCAGAAGGAAGTTAGGGGTCCAGTTCTGTGGGTGTTCAGGGAAATAATTCTCTATAGAGAGGGAATATTGAGTGGAAAGTTTATGATACGAAGTCATGAATGATGTGTCTGAGGAGGCCAGACTGATTGGAGCAGGTGAGCTAAGGGGGGAATCATAGCTGAGAGTCAAGTTAAAGGGGGACCAGAAATTTTCGAGACTCATAGATCTTTGTAAGACTTTGCTTTTGCTTTTGCTTTTACTATGAATTAGATGGAAAACTCTTGACAGATTGTTAGCAGGGAGTGATGAAACCTAACATTTTATCATGATCTCATTATCTGCTGTTTTCTCAGAGGGAAACCCGTTAAAGTGCAAAACCTGGGGAACCAGTTAGGCTGCTATTGTTATTTTTCAGATGAGAAATGATGATGGCTTGTTCAAGGATGATGACAGTGCAGATGGAAAGAAGTGTTCAGAATTGAGATATAAATTGAACGCAAAATTGGTAGGATTCACTTCTGGAATTGATGTGGTTTATGAGAAAAACAGAAATCAAGGAAGAACCTCATAGTTTTAGCAACTTAAAAAAGAAATTATTAAATGACAGAAAAAATGTGCAAAACAAAATGAACAGAAAACAACCCAGATAGATATTTTGGGAACTCAGATTTGACTACATTAATTTTTTCATTCTCAATAAGCATGTAAGTATCAATGCCCAATGGATTGATATGAATCTTGTGTTCATAGGAACTTTGTAAGCTAAGGTTAAGAGTATCTAGACAGGGTAACATTGCCTATAAAATGAGTGTTGAGAATAAATAAGGGAACTTTGGGATATGTTAACAGTTAGAGGTAATAAGGATGAGAAGGATTCAGCAGAAAATACTAAGAACATGTAACCAGTGATGTGAATGGGACATATGGTCAATGTGAGTCCCTGAAAAGTAAAAGAAGAAAGTCTTTCAAAAGAGCACATAGCCTCTGTCTTCTCCCAAGGAGGGAAGAGTGGTTATGAACTGATGACCTTGTGTTTATAAGTTCAATGTGTATGTAAAGCACCAACAGGGCGGGCTCCTTTCAAATGAAAAATGGAAGAGAGAAATTGGAGACGCTGTTTAAGTGGGGAAATGGGACATAGATACTTTATTTTGCCCATTGAAACATGTAT
>NW_022107431.1:68467785-68469975 GCF_000313985.2 Echinops telfairi | reverse complement strand
TTGATATAAAATTCTTTCTTACACATATAGGAGTGTCATTGCATTTGTTTCTCTAGTCAACCCAGCCTAATACAGATATCTTCATGTGCACTACAATTTTACTGAAAATGGCAGCTGGATTTTTCCACCTAATTTAATTTCCCTTTGACTTTGCAATTTGAATTTCCATCTTTGATTTTTTATTATTTTCAATGATCAAGTGAGCTATTTATTATTCTGTTCCTTTTTATTTTTAAATCTTCTTTGTACCATGTTCTTTGAGATGCTTATATTTATATTTATGCTTATTAAATTAACATGAGTACCTTTCTATTTTGCTAATTTGAGAGTTAAGCCAATTATGTTTAGTATAATGCCATACTTTATTTTACATTTTTAACGTTATAGCTTGCATTCATAATTATGATAACTGTATGGGTCCCATGAAAGAAAGACACATCTTTCCACTCCTGTAAAGAGTTTTAGTCTTGAAACCCACAAAGGTGGTTCTACTCGGTTCTATGGGGTCACTAGGAGTTAGCATTGACTCTAAGGTGATGAGTGAATATATGGACCCTAGTCAGTTGCATATGTTTGAATCAGTCATCTGGAAAGCATATATATTGGTTTTAATTTATTGGTGGTAATATTTAAATTTTCAAAAATCTTATTTACCTAGATTTTTTTAAAATGAACCAAGTTTAAAAAAATACATTTTTGGGAAAATGGAACCATTGTACTATTATGGAGCGCCTCAATCATATAGGTCTCCTAATATGATCTGGGATTTTAGATACAGCTACTTATTAAAATATTATTTTATATTTCATATCTTTCAAGTCTTTCACTTAAATTTTCTATCAAAACTTGCAATTATAATTTAGTTGCTTTTAGCTATCTTTAAATGGTTTCAACACTGAAATTATACTTTTTAGTATTTCATTATTCTCGTTCTATTCTTCCTAATTATAATTCTCTTTGCTCAACTGAAGTTCATTTCTAAATGATTTATTTTGAAAATATAATACTCTATGTTATGGCATATTTTCAACTTCTGCTCTACATATATGTGGATTTTTGATCTCATTGCTAAAATAAATTAGACTGTCTATAGAACTTTAGGGTCCTAATTTCCCCTTCAAGTCATTTGCCACACTTTCTCAACTACTACTGTGATAGTTAGGTTTTGCGTTGACCTTACTGGGCCACGATTCTCAGTGGTTTGCTTAGTTGTCTCCATTATGTAACCCAACGTAGTATATCCACTCCATTTTGGGATCTGCAACAAGTAGCCAAGCAATTGGGGGAGAAGTGGGATGGCATACAACCTCCTTACTCAGGCACAGCCCAAAAGAGGTCTCGTTGAGGGTGTGTCCTATTTCCTATATAAGTAGACTCTGTGGAGAGCTTGTTGGCTTCTTTTAGGTCTGGATCCTGCATCTGGCTCATGTACCTCCAGTTCTTTGGTTTTCAGCCAATTGCCCATTATTTTGTCGGATGACTAAAAATATTCAGCAGCTAACCATCGCTCCAATTGGCCATCTAACCTACTAATCCTGAAGCCTGGCCTGCTGACTTCACATTCATCTACCACTACATCCACCAGCCGGTGATCTGCCTGCTTTGTTTTCCTCTACCTGGGTCTCCAGCTCCCATAGCCACATGAGTCAGAAGCCTCCAGCTTAACATCCGGCCAGCAGACTTGAATCAGACTGGACTGATTCGCTTTTACAACTCAACTTTTTCCTTGATATAAATTTCTCTCTGTCTGAACTTTATTTAACCAAAGCTGCATTAAAAAATCAGATACCAGGTCCTCTCTCTTCCCCTAGTTTTCCATTTCATTCTGTCCTTTTCAACTTCCTCCCTCAGGAACAATACAATCAGCCATGGTCATGATGTTTCCTAACCCAAAGTTCTAAAGGGGAGAAGTATTTTAGAGCAACCTATTTCATAAAGGCATGAGAAGATCCCGATATATGATATACTCTGCAGAGTCAGATACAGAGAAGCAAAATATGCATAAGCTTCTTTGTTTCCTTACATCATTTAGAGAATATAGAAAGGATCATATTTAACGTTCTTCTGACTGAGTCATGAAGAGCTGATACCAAAGGTGTAAGTAGAAAGAAAATGTTTTGAGAATGATGATGGCAACATTTGTACTAATGTGCTTGACACAATGGATGTATGTATGGATTGTGATAAGAG
>NW_022107431.1:68465272-68466993 GCF_000313985.2 Echinops telfairi | reverse complement strand
GGAGGAGGGAAGGGGAGGGGAAAAAGGAAAATGAGCTGATTCCGAGAACTCAAGAGGAAAGCGAATTTTGGGAATATTGAGAGCAACAAATGTATAGATGTGCTTTACACAATTGATCTATGTATTGTGAAGAATTGTATGAGCCCCAATAAATTGATTAAAAAAAAAAAAAGATAGAGCTCAATTCATCCTGGACTAAGTATAATAATTGAAGAGGAGTATAAAGTCTAAACTCTACACAAATATGTATTGGAAGTATGATAGAAAGAAACGTTATATAAACAAAACAAAACAAATGCTTCCATCAAGTTGATTTCCATTCTTAGCTACCCTGTAAAACCAAGTAGAACTGCCCTTTGGGTTCCTGAGATGGTAGCTCTGGCTGGGGGCAGACAGCTTCCACTTTCTCCTAGCCATTCATGGCCAGCGGATTTGTACTGCTAAAGCAGCTCAAAGCACAACCCACTACACCTAATGGGGAAACAAGGAGCAGGGTGTATGTAAATAAGAAACCATCTGAAATTCTTAATTAAGCCAGTTATCTGGTTTTGGAAAATTCCTATATTCCAAATATTCAGCTAACAGAAACAATTTTCCTGGTGTTGTCTTCATGTAACCATTCTTTATATCAACTATATAATTGAATTTTAGTTATAATTCATTTCACCCATATATTAGTGTTTGTTAAATTTTTAATTCATAGGTACCCATTCACTTCAAAGCAAAAGGTATCTCCTTTTCTTTTAGCGATTGCTTGGATACAAGTAGGAGAGCCACCAGATACTTCAGATTATATCAGCATACAGGACGAGGGTGCAGGGTTATAAACACGTGAGAAAAGGGACATATTTGTGAGAATTCGACATGACCCTGTAATGCTTTCAAATCAAGCACAAACGTAGACTAAGACAGTCTTTAAAAAAGTGAAAAACAAAAACCTACGTATTAGCTCCCCAACTCAATCCTAGAGTCTATGTAAACATTTCAGCAAGGAAAAAATACAGTCAGTTTGTTTGTTTGCTTTTTCTTTGCTAATCAACATTTGCTAATCATCCTCTGTCTGTTCAGCTCCTGGCCTGAGTTGCCCTGCTCTAGCCCCATGCTTCTCGTGGGGAGTGAGATAGCAGAGATGATACCCGAGGAGAATCTCTAGAGCCCGGGGCAGTGCTGCGTCCCTGCAGCACAGTGTAAGGACAGCGTTATACTTACAACAGACACTCACTGCAGTCAAAGCAAAGTATATGCAAAGAAAGGGTTAATTCTCCATTCTTTATATTTCAAAAATCACATAGGTATTTTGGAGAATGTGTTAGGTTCAGGAGATGAGATTGCTTTGAATTCTCGCATAGAATCAAAATTATACTATGCACAAGGCAGTCCAAACTTTTGATAAATGACCGGACGGAATAGCATTTGCTTGTCATTCCCATATCCTGTTCTCTAAGTATCACACATCTGATATTGACATTTCCAGGGCAAATTCTCTGACTCGACACAGTCTGGTTTTATTCATTTTTGAGAGAAAGACTGACATATTCCTTATTCTGTTTTGATGAGTACTTTCTTAAAATCAACAACTGAACAATTTTAGCCTTCCAGTGTGGATATGTGCATCAATTAGTAAAGTGCTACAATAAGGTTAATAATTGGAAAACTGTCTAACTTTCATGGTAAATAAGATATTTTAAAATAAATATGTGTGAAGATTATTCCATGTATAG
>NW_022107431.1:68462549-68463911 GCF_000313985.2 Echinops telfairi | reverse complement strand
CGAGGATTTCAGACCTACTCCACTCTGCTTGGTCTTCTTCCTTGCTGTTCATAAGATTCTCTTTTCCTGCTTCTGAAATGGCTTATTTTATACCCAGTGGAATGGCAAAATTGACCAATCCTCAATTAGAGTCCCAGACACCTGATTTATATGCTTCCATCCAAATCCCACCCAGTCATCTGGAGAGGATTATAAATACTCTGGATAGAATATTCATACCGATGAATTTCACATCACTACAGATAGATACAGAGAGTGAAAGCTTCACACATATACATCCTTGTTGTCATTTAATATGTGATTTTTTCATGTGTATATACTTTTTTCCTGTTAAGGTGCCCTGGTAGCACAGTGGGTTAAATATTGGCCTGTTAAGGAAAAGGTCAGCGACTTGAAGGCACCAGTGGTTCCACAGAGAAAAATGAGGCAGTCTTCTTCCATAAAGATTTATAGCCTTGGAAACACGAGGGAATAGTTCTTCTCGGTTCTTGTGTTAGACTGGGTTCTCTAGAGAAACAAAATCAGGACACTAATAATTTTGTATATATATTTAGATAGATAGATAGATAGATAACATAAAAAATAAACAGTTAACTAATCTATAAAGCAGTACAAATGGCTCAGTGCAACTCACTCCCATGAGACAGCTAATCCACTGGCAGTCCTTCAAGTCTTGAGGGCCGCCAGGTAGTCCTCCGTAGAGCAATTCAGGCTATCCAGCTACAGGCAGCAAACAGCAAGCAGTTCACCAACAGCCAGATGACAGGGTCCGACAGCCCTCAGCTCAAGGGATGTACCTTCCAGTAGCATGGTGAAGCAGGTCTTGAAGGAACCTCAAGTTACAGCGACACAGTCTACGGGTAGGTGTCCCACAGATAGTGTAGCTTGCAAATGGCGGCACAGAACAAGCAAGGCAGCCGCACACTCATCTGACGATCAAAGAGCAAGAGAGAGAGAGAAGCGGGGCTCGCCGAGCTATTTATCTTTCCGCCCTTCAACCAATCTCACATGTGTTCATTGGCCATGTTGGCACAACAAACCTATCTATCACAATCTACCCCTTGCCAATTTGGCACCTGTACACAATTCTTTAGCAATATATAATTTCCAGACATTTAATGAAATCATACTTAACATCAAACATCTGTCATACATGTAAAAGAAAACACACTGAGTCCAATGGTATCTGATATATATGAATAAAGAAAAGATAATCAGTAAGCATGTATAAAGAAAATATACTAACAATCACAAACCTCACTTTTGCAACTGATCATGTGGTTATAACTGATAGGTAGAACTACCTTATTCTACTACCCATTCTGTATTACCTATAACTCAGCGGACTGCAGTTTTTTGCCT
>NW_022107431.1:68455664-68462146 GCF_000313985.2 Echinops telfairi | reverse complement strand
CAAAAATGCTGCAAGTGGATAACTAGGAGTAATAGTGAATGGTGCCAGTCCAGCTTCCACCTCTTGGTTCCTGGACCCATGAATTCTGGCTATTGGAGACACAGCACTATATATGGGTTACTGGTTTAGAGCATGTACAGCTTCCTGGAGAACATTGTCCCAGCCCTGTAAGTTGTTGCCACCTAGTTGGTGCTGTAATTGTGTCTTTAGGATCCCATTCCATCATTCTATCAAGCCAGCAGCTTCAGGATGATGAGGAACATGATACGACCAGTGGATTCCATGGGAATGTGCTCATTGTCGTATCACATTTGCTGTGAAGTGAGTTCCTTGATTTGAAACAATGCTATGTGGGATGCCATGCTGGTGGATGAGGCATTCTGTAAGTCCATGAATGGTAGTTTTGGCAGAAGCATTGCATGCAGGGAAGGCAAATCCATATCCAGAGTAGGTGTCTATTCTAGTATGTCTTAAAGGTCACCAACAGTTAGCCAGATGACAGGGTCTGACAGTCCTCAGCTCAAGAAATGTACCTTCCAGTAGCATGGTGAAGCAGGTCTTGAAGGAACCTTAAGTGACAGTGACACAGTTCATCGATAGGTGTCCCATAGATAGTTTAGCTTGCAAATGGAGGCACAGAACGAGCAAGGCAGCTGCACACTCATCTGATGATCAAAGAGCAAGAGAGAGAGAAGCGAGGCTTGCCGAGCCCTTTATCTCTCCACCCTTCAACCAATCTCACATGTGTTCATTGGCCATGTTGGGCACAACAAACCTACAGTTCTATAAGGCACCTGAGAGTCAGAATTGACTCTACTGCAGTGAGTTTTTAAAATCATAGCAATCAGATGTCATTGTGTCCATTCTGATCTATAGTGATCTTATGCACAACAGAAACACTACCCAGTCATAAACCATCCAAGTAATCGTTACTATAGTTCAAGCCATGGTTGCAACCAGTGTGTGAACTTATTTCATTGAGATTTTCCCTCTTTTTCAAAGACGTATATCCTTCTCCATGGACTGTTTCCTCATGATAACATACCTGAAGCTTTTAAGACCAAGTCTCTCCCTCTTTGCTTCCAGGGGACATTCTGGCTGTACTTTGAAGACATATTTCTTAATTCTGCTGGTAGTCCATGCCATATTTAATCCAGCACCATCATAATTCAAATGTATCCATTTTTATGTGCTCTTCCTTATTTATGGCCCTACTTTGGCATGCATATGGGGTGATACAAAGTACCATGGCCTGGCTTATTCTTCAGTGACATCTTTACTTGTGAACACTTTAAAGATGTCTCCTGCAGGTTTGCCCAATGCATTAAGTCTTTGGTAGCTTACTACTGCTTTTATGAGTGTTGAATGTTAAAATAAAATCCTTGACAATTTCAGTATCTTACCCTCATTTTGTTGATAGAGCTATTAAATATTTTCAATGAGTAAATACAATACAATTGCATGAATTTCCTGTAAATTTTTAATCCATCTCCCACTACAGTCATTTGAGTTGTTTCTGGCTTTTTATCATTTTAAAGAATGCTGTGATGAGCATCCTTGCATATTCACATTGAAACATTTTCCTATTACTTTTCCCACGATAAATGTTCAGGAGTAGCTTCTCTAGATCAAAAAGTATATTCTTCACCACCACCCCCGCCAGAGAAATTTTATGCTTCTTACAAAATTCGCATCAATTTTCACTCCAACATGCATGGTATATGAGTGTCTATATACTACAGCCAGCCATGCTAGATTAAACGTTGAATCAGTCTTCCCTTCTATTATAAACAAATGACACATGTATTAGATTTAGATTTGCATTCATTGGAATGTATTTGACCTGGGTGATGAAGGTAATATCTCTTTCTCTTTTTTTTCAATGTGCAAACTGTTTGTATAACTGTACTTTTATGAGTAAAGGTGTCATATGTACCTCACACACACCAGCATCACTGGGTGGAATTAGAGCTTATTATTTTCTTCAATTAGGAGTCCTGGTGGCTCAGTGGTTAGGTAATAAGCTGCAAATCAAAAGACGGCTGTTTAAACCCACCAGGTCCTTCTTAGGAGAAGGACTTGTCTCTCTGCTTCTAGAGAGTCTTACACTGTCAGAAACACCGGGGCAGTTCTATTGTGTCCTAAATCAATTCCTTAGTGATGGGTTCAGTTTTCTTATTATTACTGCGAGTTTGTTTTCAAGGAGCCATTCTTAGCGTATGTGTAAGTTCAGTCTCCACCAGGGCATGCTCTGTAAGGTTGATAATCCCAGTGATTGTCTTCATATATCCTCCTAGTGACAAATGCGAACTCCGTCCCTTTTAAGACACACTGGGAGCAGGTACAGTCCCTTAATGTAGTAAGTTCAACCCAGGCTGTGGAGATTCAAGGGTGTGTGATCTCCATGTTTTACAAATATTAATTGCATTTTAATGACAATTAATACATAAATAAAACCAATCTCATATTAATGGAGTTGATTCTGATGCCTGGGTCTCCTATAGCACACACTGGAACTGTGATTTCTTAGACTATCAATCTTTAAGGAGCAGACAGCGCCATACTTTTCCAAAGAGCTGCTGAAGGGTGTGAACCATCCACTTTGAGGATAGCAGCTGACAACCAAAGCCGGAAGCCCTTCAGGGCTCATTTCAAATAGCATTGGCAGTGCCCCTTGTCTACCTCGTCACACAGACATTGAAACAATTTCAACTCTACCACATGTATGCATCCTTGGTTGCATGCAGTGAGGCAGGGTTTTTTTACAGTAAGTATATTCAGGTTAATGTGGCAAGTCAGGCAAGGTTTTAAATAGTTTACTATCAGTTCTCATTTTCTGTCCTGCTCATTTTCCTCCAGTCCCCCGTTTGTGTTTTATACGGAGATTTGTTCCTGAGAGACTTGGAGAAATGGTCTAAAAGTGATATCATAGCTACTTTAGAAAATATCTCAGTAGTGGTTTCTCAGAAACAGAAGAAAATAATAGATTTCCACAGAGGCACTGGCACTTCACAGGCTGGTTCGGGTTTGTTTCTATTCCATACAGAATGCATCAAGGGGTTCTGTATGATCGATTTAAATGTTCCAGACTGCTGACACCATATGCCTTATGAGAGTCTTTTTTCTAAACTATTTTTCATAGATTTTGAATGAGATGAAGCACACAGCACATTAAACAAACTGCAAGATTGAAAAAAAAAGAGAAGAACGTGCAAGATGATTCCTTTGCATTTGAAAACAATTTACTTTACTTAGCAAAGTAGCCCTGACATTTTCACGAACACCAATGTCCTCTTCCTCCTCCTCATTGCCAGGCCATGGGTTTCTCACAGCTCAGAGCTACTGGGCAACTTAAACTACAACAGATTTTGCATGATTTCACTCTCATCTTGAAAGCAGTCAATCCTGCCTTATAAAAATAGATGTTTTTTTCTTTTTTTAAAAGAGACACGCATTTTTCAAGTGAATATGCAGTCTGTTTCCATTTGTTCTTTTACTTTGTGATTTCTCGATCTTCTCCTCCGGGATGCATACCAGTTTAAGGTGCACGATCTCTCCTTAGACCCACATATAGCTATCACCTGGTAGAGAGAGAAATAAGAATGCCCTCCTGGCCATCATGGCAACAGAGATGCTTATTCATACTCAAGATAAAGAAAGCAACTTCAAACACTGACTAAGTATGCCTTTCATTCAACAGAGATTATTCGTTTCAGTTTATTTAAGCTGATCAACTATTTTGCTTTAAAGAAAATATTTTATTTGCTTAATTGCATTTAAGTGCGAAACACTGCAAACGATAATGTTTTATGAGAATAAATTATTTTCCCCAGCTGATGAAGAAATGAGTTATGAATTATGGGTCAGGAGAAATTTGAATGATATATGTATATTATAATATGAGCCATACTTATCTTCTAAACACCACTAAATGAGGGGTGATTTAATCGATTTGGAACTTTAGTCATATGGATCCCATAAGCAGAAGGAACCCAGGCTCAATTGCTACATCCCAAATGGCTCACGGTAAGAAAATGGACAACAAAGATGTCACCCTCACAAAAATATAATCAAGCTAAGTACTTTGGCCATTTGGGTGGAGCCATTCTAACATGTAACAGTCTTTGGGTTTAATAGAGATACAGGTCTCAGGAAATCATATTTAAGTCATGGGGCACAGTTTCAGTTGATGAAAATAAAATGATCAAATAATAAATGAAATTAAATTACATCGAATAAAACAAAACAAACAAAAGCAAAGTCATTATTTTGATTTTAATTTTCAGTTAAACAGTTAAACAACAAAACATGGAAGCCACTGATGCCTAGAGCTTGTAGTATCCGTTCATCCTCCTGTAAATCAGCTTCCCAAGGGTATAAGTGGCTTCATCTCTGACGACTCCGAGCGAAATGACGGCAAGATAGCAAGTTTAAAATTCTCGAACTGTCAACGGCTGTTTTACTAATTATCCAGATTCCAAGGCAATCATACAACCGTAATCATTCACCGCACGCCTGGAAACAGAAGTCTTGTTCTTTTGATGAATATTTATAAGACAGCGTAAAGCAGTCTACTTCCTTTTCCCTTCAGGCAAGACAATTTGGAGTTCATCAATATGTATTACCAAGGACTTTTATAAAAGGCACTTCAAAGAAAATTCATCAGGCATTCCTTTTGTCTTGATTTCTGTTAGAATGATACTTCCTTTTGACAAGTATCAATAAATTATCCTCTGATGGCTGGAAACTTGATGTCTTATTCAGAAACTTCCTCACACAGCAAAATCTGGACTTTGAGTTTCAAGTGAAATTATTAAGATCCTGCATCTAAGTTAAGGACAGACGGAGGTTATGCAAATTAAAAATAATAAAACAAATATGAATATACAGTGACCCTGTAGCACTTACAATCAAATATTCACATCGTTGAGTGTTTTCTTACAGCATACAACTTGCAACTTTTCTATTTGCCATGCAAACATATTTGGAATTCCTTCACAGGTTAAAAAACAAAAACAAAAGACAATCATACCAGGCTCAGTTCCTAGACAAATACAAGAGACAGACGAAATTAAAACCAGATTGATGTAGCTATGGATGGGGCGAATGACAAGCTGTATCTTTCTCCACAGGGCTGATTCTTTTCTCTCTCTTGAGTACAACTGGTTAGACCTACTTCTTACCTACTTCTTAAAAGACATACATGTAGAAAAAAGAGTGAGTGACATTTGAGTTTGCATACATACTTTACAATCCAATTATAATATAATATTATAATCTAACTTAATATTCAAATAGTTATTCTAGACTGATCCATATACATTACAAAATATGTGTTAAAATATGAATATAAAATTAATTACAAATATTCAGAATAGGATAAAAATTTGAAATATAAAGTTTACTTTATAAAAATAAAAGAAAAAATGAGAAAATCACCTGCCGCATATTTATGGTAGATAATCAATCCTACATTATCTTAGGTCTCATGCGGCTAGTATATGTTGTTCAACAGCTTTATAAATCAATTATAAGAAAATCAATTGAAAATTATTTTAAATATTTTGTATATATAATAAGAATATACTAATATGAAACCAAAGACCATGGAAGTAATATTTATTGCTTTTTCTGTGTGTACAAAAAAGAGATAGGATACTGGATCAATTATTTCTGAACATATCCCTTACATACGACCCATATCCACTTCAAAATAATATCTACCCCTATTCCATATAGTTATATAATTCGATGTTACATATTATTCCAAATTTTAATAACATAAAAATAACATAAAAGCAATAAATATGTATTTTCTCTCTATTTCCATAAGTCAGTAAAAACAGCAGCAGCTTAACTGGGCAGATCTAGTCCAGATCCAAACTATAGGATTCAAATAGTTTAACAATTGAATTGCTATCCATGTGATAATTTTAAAAATAAAATAAGATATAACAAACTATTTTATCAAACAATTTATATTATTTCATTATTCTGAAATAAGAACAATGAAAGAGGTACACAAAACTATAATGTTATAAAAAAAAGTTTAACATGCTAATACAAAAATATTAAATAATGAGGGGGAGTGCAGAGTGGGGACCCAGGGCCCATCCAGGAGAAATTGGATATCCCCTTGCAGAAGGGCTGCGGGGAGGAGAGGAGCAAATCAGAATGCAGTGTAGTAACTGAAATATGCAATTTTCCTCTGAGTCTTAAATGCTTCCTCCCCCCCACTACCATGATCCCATTTCTACCTTACATATCCCACTGGACCAGAGGATGTACACTGGCACAGATAGGAACTGGAAATACAGTGAACCCAGGACAGTTGAATCCCCCAGGACCAGTGGAGAGAGTGGCGATAGTGGGAGGGGGGAGGGACGGTGAGGGAGAAAGGGGGAACAGATGACAAGGTCTACATATGGCCTCCTCCCTGGGGGATGGACAGCGGAGAAATGAGTGAGGGAGACGTCGGATGG
>NW_022107431.1:68454564-68455474 GCF_000313985.2 Echinops telfairi | reverse complement strand
ATACCTGACAATAAACAGTTGTTTGAGGTATTCCCATCTTGCTTTTCAATTGACATCCTCACTTGCAATATTCTTCACTTTTATCTGAGCATCATTGTGTAATTCATCCTTAACCATCTTTTCACAGTAGGAGCCCATTCTTTCACAGGTAGGCCAATTAGACGATCGTCATTGTGTTTGATTTACCAGAAACAGGTGACTTCTCATCGCTGAACTTATTATGTTCATCTTTGAGGAAGCCCTTTCTATTTCTGCTGAACTTACAAAAATTGTAACAATATTTTAGCTTTTTGAACATTTCAAGAATTGTGTAATTCTCATAATACTGGTGGGAATTTGGTGCATAACATAAAACTGAAACAAAGGACAGCATTTCACCCTATGATTTGCACCCTTTCTCTTTAACAGAGGAATAAAAATATAGTATTTCACCAAAAGTATAACAAGTTTTATATAATGAATAAATATTAGAAAAACAGTTTCACCCTTAATTACATATATATAAATTCAGGTTGAAGTTGAAGAAAATAAAAACAAACCCACAGGAGCCAAGACCTTGAGTGTATCCCACCAGAATCTTGAGAACATCTCAAGAATAGACTTGAATCAATTACCTGATTCACTTGGGATGACATAAAAAACATCAGACACGAAGAAAACACATGGTTATTAAAAAGGCAGGAAAGAAAGAAAAGATTAAAGTGGATGTCAAAGGAGACTGAAACTTGCTCTTACTTATAGAGTAGCTAAGGAAAATGGAAGAAATCAAATGATGGAAGAAAAAATGAAATAACTGGAAGAAATAAAATGAGGAAATCAAAGAACTGAACAGAAGATTTCAAAGGCAGCTTGAAAAGCCAAGAAAAGTATCATAAGATAATGTACAGCCCTCGCGTTAGAAACCCAATAA
>NW_022107431.1:68448237-68452725 GCF_000313985.2 Echinops telfairi | reverse complement strand
TGATTACCTTCAAGCCTTTAAGACCCCAGATGCTATACTTTATGACTGGGGGGTCACCACAACATGAGGAACTATATTAAAGGGTACAGTATTGGTCAGGTTGAGAACCACTGTTCTAGGGTAAGATCCATATTGGATATAACTAAACTTTCTCATCATTGCAATATGAAAATATGTATCAGTGTGAATTTCTTTGACTAGGAAATTGATATTATTTTTCTCAAATATGTCAGTAATTGCATTTGAGATATACAAAAAATAATTAATTTAAGTACATATACTTAAAATATGGCATTCACAGCTGTCATCCAGTTGAGCAGTTACTCATGGGTCATCTCCCCATGGACCTCATGCAGCATGAGGCCAGCATCACTTCCCATTCCCAACCTCTTCCTCCCACACATGACAAGAGTCCACCAGGGTCTCACACACCAGTGCCCACAGCTTGCGCTGCACCAAATTTTATAGGCAGCTTATTTGGTGCTAATCCTTCTGATGGTGTCACCTGGTGTGGTCTACATTACTGAACTCCCTCAGTGAATCTATGTTTCTACTCTGATTTGTTCATTTATTAATTAATTTATTCATTCAAAATATATAGAGAGACCATCAATCATGTTAATATCCATAGACATTTGCAAATGTGGATAAAAAGTAAATGTTTTTTGCTTGCTTATCCTCCAGGAGGAGATAATTAAGGACTTAAGTAAGTTTTGATAGATGAGACCATGAGATGACTATTTTCAAAGTTTGAGTTTCTGTCATGTATGAACACAAGAGATACTGATGATGGGATGGGAGGGGGAAAATAGAAAGAAATACTGATGAAACACCAGGAAACAGAAAGTAAAATGATTTACATAAAAATTAAATTTGTGATGCTGATCATGTGGAATGGGAAATCAATTTAAGAAATATGATCAATATTTTTTCTTCCTGAGATGTTTGATGTAATACACCAATTAAGCTATGGGGAACTAAAGTAATTTTTCAGGTCTTTTTCAAATTGTAAATCCAACTTGCGGTGCCAATAAAATGCTATTTAGCTCATCTAGTTCTCTTTGAGAAAGCATTTGTAATATTGTTTTCCAAGGAATTTGTTCCTTGAAATATCCATTTGAATTATTGTTATAAATTATGTACAAAGTTATTTATTATCTCTTTAATATATAATAGATTTTCAAGATGTCATGTGTCTCTTAATCTTTTTGGTAATTTACTGCTTTTTCCTTTTTTCCCTCTGATAAATCTAAGTAAAAAAATTTTTTTACTTTATCAAATATGTAGCATCTATTTTCATGGCTTTTTCTACTTGTATTTTTTAAATTCTGTTTTCTACTTTTCACATAACAACTTTTGTCATTTACTTGTTTTGCTAGCTATTTTAGGTGAAGTTGGATGCAATTACAAAATTCCTTATATTCTGTTATCATCATTTATCATGCTAAATTTCCCTGTATGTACTGCTAGGATGAAACATCCCACAGATTTTGATATGCTATGCTTTAGTTTTATTCACTGCAGCATCTTTGGCATTTTACGTTTAACTTATTCATTGATACACAGATTATTTAGGAGTATGTTGCTTACATTTACATGTTAAGATTTAAAAAACCATCTTTGCTATTGATTCCTAGTTTAAGAGAGCATAATCTATGTAATTAAGATAAATTTAAGTTTACTGAGACTTCTGTTATGGCTATTGGTCAATAGTCCATGCCCACTTGAATAAGAAAGACATTGTGAAGTTTTTATATAAACTATTCTAAAATGTCAATTAAGTAAATTTAGTAATAGTGTTATTTCTTCTCTCCTTCCTGATTTTCCAAATGTGCTATCAATTATTGAGGGAAAAGTATTGAAATATTTTACTGGAATTGTGGAATTGCTTATTTCTCCTTGTATTTCTATCAGTTTATTTTCATAAACATTTATAGTCGTTATGTCCTTTAATGATCACACCCCTTTACAATTATGAAGTTGCTTTCTATAGCCCTAGTAATATATTTTGCTTTGACATCTACTTTATTTTTTTTTGGACTATGTGACAATGATATAAACTTGTCTGCTTTTCTCTTCTAAGCTTATGTCTTTATGTTTAAAGAGAGTTTCTTGTGGCATTAAATACTTGCATATTTATTATAAATCTAATGGATAATGTTTACCCAATGTTCTTATACCAGTTATCATTTAAGTTTCAGTAAGTCATCTTGCTCTTTTAAAATACGTTTAATCTCATGCAATTTTGTACTGTTATTTGAATTTTCTTATAATTCCATTTTATCTTCATTATTGGTTTATCAACTGTAAGTGACCTCTTTTATTTACAAACCTAAAGACCATGTTCCTTCTACTTCCCCTCCCTCTTGTTTTAGTGACACTTCTCCCTTGCCTGAACCCTCCCCTTCTGCCACCCCAAATATTTCACTCTGTTAGTCACTGTCTGTTCAACGTTATAAGCAGGTTTCTGATTTTGGTTGTCTTCCCACATAAATGTGCTCAAGTAATTTCTATGTTAAAAGAGAGAAGATCCTTTAATTGATTTAGATTTTGTCAGAAAAAAATCAGTCATGATTAATGGCTTGAATTCACTAGATGCAAAGACTCTTATTTCTGATTCTTGTGGACTCCAAATCTGCCTCATTTACCCTTGATTTCTATCGTACTGTGTACGGAGGATAATTGGAAAGTTTTTGCTTCTGCTGTCCCACATTCTTTTGATGCGTTAACTTTCTGTAATATGATTTTGTTATGACTTTAAAAACGAACTTGGGCACTATATCGGTTCTGGTATAAGTTGTCATGTGGGACAGTTTCTGTGAGCAATTATTTGTTGTCACATATATTCTCAATGAAAAGCTGTAAAACAGAGAGAGAAGAACTCTTTCTTTGGTATTTTAGTAAAGATCTGACCACTCCATACTTCAATGTACCCATTATTTTTTAACTAAATGACAGTAGCAGGTTTCTTTTCATCCAATTTCTATTTATCTAAGAACCTTGGAATCTGACCACATATACCTCTGTTCCAAGAATGTATGAATTACATGCAGGAACAATCTATTATAGGATTTTGCAAAAATTCTTTGCAAAAATGTCAATGAATGTTAGAAGATTAAGCAGGAATCAGTTTATGTGGTGTCAAAATTGAGGATACTACCATTTTCCTCATGTTCACCAATAGTCTTAGATTTGACTTCTTCTATAGAACTAAATTGCCACACCTTCAAGGGTAAGGCTTTGCAAGGAGTCAACGTGTTTTGGTACACAAGCAGAGAATTTGCATGAGCAATTGCTAAAGCTATCATTTCCTTGAGAGCTCGCCAAGGCGGCATTGGGTAAGGAACAAAGGTATGCTTACAACATGTTCGCCCCAGACTTTTCACAATTCCATAACTTACCTCTGCTTTCTTGCCTTTATTGAAAATCTGCAACTAGAATGGGATGCAAATAATTGTTGATTACCCATTTTAAAGGGAGAATGTTTGTATGAACATATTGTATATTCAAAAATAGGTCCAGAGTTTACTTGCTGGAATATTTCTCTAGATACTCATGAAAATAAAGTGACTTGACCTTTATAGGTACTTAAATTCTGTTGCTTCTCTACCAGAGATAATAAATAAAGACTAAAAGAAAAGTGATACATGAGTGAGATTATAAACATAGCAGGGGGCACTATAATTATCAAGTATGTTTAATAGAACTGCATTATTAATTTGCCATTAGTCAGTCATATTTCTAACTTTGGATTTGACATTTTATCAAAAGTATTCCTTTTATAATCATTTATTTCAGTTATAAACTTCAATGAAAATTTCAATGCCATTTTCTATAAATTATTATCAAATTTATTATCTTACAAAATCAATTCCTTACTCTAATATAAAGATCATAATTTTTGTTTTATTTTATCAGAAAATAAGCTATCAAAATTTAATCACTTCTGATGATCAAATATACCAACTTATATTTTTTTATATCTATAAGCAGATTATTTTCGTTCTTTTAAAAATGGAGATTGGTCAAAACAACGAAACCAACTCTCACCCTTCTACCTGAACTTGGCTATTTGTCCACTTAATGATGTGAAGTTACATCAGTGTAACCTTCTCACAAGGATGATAAAGTATAGTGTTTATCTTAAAACTGTAACAAAACGACTCTTTTGACTGCACAACCTTTGAAATCTATTTTGTTCAATATGCTCTCTCTTTGATTAAAAAATCAAGAAAGTTTCTGTGTTTCCTAAAATGAATTATTTACTTCTACTCTGTCATAATTTTACCCACCTAATCTCACATCTCCACAGAATCACTCTTGGGGGCATCCTGCTAAATTCTTCAGATAGAATGATAATTTCTAGGTCTTCTTTCTTAAAAAAGACCTTTTGCTAGCACTTCACACAGAAGATGCCCCATCCTGCTTTAATCGTGGTCGTGTATTGGCTGCTGAGACAATGCTTTCTTATGGTTCTCCTTCTGTTAC
>NW_022107431.1:68437090-68448004 GCF_000313985.2 Echinops telfairi | reverse complement strand
ACTCACTTCTTCACTTGCGTATCATATCCTCTATTCACTTGTTCCACCTGCATGGTCACAACATACAATTTCCAACTTTGGTCAAAGCACAATTGTTTACTTTCCCCACTCCTTCTTCTCTTATTATCTTGCTATCTCTTATTACTCTTATTTCAAAAACTCTCTGCAAGGGGTGTAAGTGGGCTATGTATTCGTCCATGTCTAGTCTATGCCTTTCTTGCTCTAAGAATTTCTGACTACCTTACAGTCACATTGGCCTTCTTCCCTGTCAAGTTCATCTCACGTGCTGTTCTGTTTGCTTGGAAAATGTCCTTCCAAGGTTGAGAAGTTTTCTTCCTTACTCAGTTAAGTCTTAAGTTGAATGTCACCTGGTCTATCTAAAATAGTTCACCTCTACCTTAAATATGCTATTTCATCACACTGAGCATCTGCAATGTTGTGACACACTCTCCTTTCAGATGTCCTCACCATTTGCAATAAAATATACCTTGTTCTGCTTCAAACTTGCTTCTCCAGTGTGACTTTACTCATCAATCGTTTAGATTTGCACAGAGTTCTTTAGAAAGTTCTTTTTCCTTCCTACTCAAAAAATTAATGGTTATCTTTAAAGTGCCAACAATCTCTGCTTTTATCTCTACCTTTGTCTTCAGTTTTGTATGTATAAATTCATATTTCCAATCGGACTCACATAAAAAAAATCACTGCCACCAAGTAGATCCCAAATCGTGGCGACCCTACAGGACAGAGTAGAACTGCCCTCTGTGGGTTCCTGAGACTGGGACTCTCTACGGGAATAGAAAGCCTCGTCTTTCTCCCAAGAAGACGTTTTGGTTTATTGGCCTTGTGGTTAGCAGCCCAACCCACTGCGCCACAAGATACCTAAAGTTCTGTATAATCTGAGCAACTAATCAACATACCACTCTCTCTTTTTCTACTGTATTAATTCTTCAGTTTCCTTGCCTTGGTTTCTGTAACTATCAACTTTTCATTTACCCAAACCATTCTTTCCCACACCTGTCAAGCTCAATCGGTTAAGAGTTTCTCAAAGGGTAACTGCCCTTCATTTCTGCTTCTGTTATGTCCATTCAGGATGTTCTCCTTTGTTGTCTGGACCGCGACATGTATACACGATTTTATGACCATTTGCTAGTTACCTACCCACAGCCATCCTTCATCCCTCTTTTTTTTTTTTTAAAGCATGTCTAATTTCCTTTTGGAAGCTAAGTCCCCTCCCCACATTGAATAGTTACCCTCAATTTGCTTAACTAGTTTCGACCTTGGATTCTGACTTACATTTACAGTTCACAATTGCATCCCTCATTTTGAATATTTAGATAGAGCTAATAAAAATAAAGTTCACAATTGTTATTTTATAGTTCTGTGGGGGAGTTTCTCTTCAAAGGAGAGAGAATAAATGCATAATCACAGTTTGTTTATTGGCATCCATTTTGTGGTAGTTACATAATCTGGTGTCAATTTGAGAGGATTACGAGTGAAGGGGTAGGGTCTGGTCTGCCAATCAAGATATAACCAGTGAGGCCTCTGTGTGGGCATGGTCTCCTAAGAATTCTGGAAACTCCTGTATTTTCCTCATTGGAGCCGGGAGACAGTTCTCTCTCTCTGATCACTCCCTGGGAGACATTGCAGCTGACAAGACATATAGAACTCGCTAGTGCCCTGAGCTGGAGAAGCCACATGGACCTACTCTGATATAACCAGACTCTGAAGCTGGAGAAGTCATGTAGAGATCCCTAACAGCTCTGAGATGCTTACAACACTACTGGATTCAAAGACTTTCTACCCACTGGCCTGTGATCATCCTACATTCAGGGTCATAGCATGTTTCGTGAGTCTGAGGAGGACTTTATAGATTGGTATCAGACATATGGGCTAATGTTGGACTTATGGGTTTGGACTGGAATGGATTGAGATGCTTTCTTAATGTACAATTACACTTTATATAATACTCTCTCTTATACACATATGCATGTCTATGGATTTGTTTCTCTAGTCTACCCAGACTAACACACATTTTATACTCATGGAGGCTTAGTAAACACAGAAAAAAGTTCTTTCACTGAGTAAGAAGAGAAACACATGAAGGCTTAGATTAAAAATGAAGTTAAATGTCCCACCAAGCCCTGAGGACAACATTCCTCCTCAGAACAGCCAATTTACAGAGGAATCCCAAAAATAGATTTGGGGGGCAGGGCTTGGCACATCATCAGGCTCAATTGGAAAATATTCATAAGGGTCAACAGACAGACCTGGAATTATTTATAGGCTTTTTTTTCCATGTCTATCTATATAAGATAGGCAGGATAAACTATCCCGAAAAGACAACAATGAAACAATGGTTCGGGGGGGTAGGGGAGGTTGGGAGAATGAAAGAGGGGGAGGTGGGGGAAAGGAAGATGGGAGACAACAAATCCAGGAACAAGGGAACAACAAGTGATCTAAATTAATGGCAAGGAGGCTGTAGGATGCCTGGTGGGGCTTGATCAAGTGCAAGGTAGCCAAGAAGAATTACTGAGAGCCAAGTGAAGGTTGAACATGACAGTGGGACTGGAGGAAAGTAAAAGAAATAGAGGAAAGAACAAGGAGGCAAAAAACATTTATAGAGGTCTAAATACAGGCATGAACATATGTAAATATATTTATAGGTCTATATACCATATATACTCATGTATAAGCTGAGTTTTTCAGCACATTTTTAATGCATTTTTTGTGGTAAAATTAGGTGCCTCAGCTGATATTTGGGTCGGCTTATACTTGAATATATATGGTACATATATTTATATGTTAAGTATTAACGTAGCACAAAGACTACTCAAGGCCTTCCTCAATGCAAGAACACTTTGTTCTAATAACCTAGTATTCTGTAATGCTTACCTTCTTGACATGATCAATGAAGACAAAATGGATACATAAGCAAATGTGGTGAAGAAAGCTGATCGTTTCAATAATTAAAAGATATAGCATCTGGGGTCTTAAAGACTTGAAGATAAACAAGCCTCCATCTAGTTGGAATGTCACAAAGCCCACATGGAAGAAGCATAGCAGGCTGTGTGATCATGAAGTTGGCGACAGGATCAGGTATCAGGCATCAGAAGACGCAAAACAAACAATCATATTGATGAGAATGAGGCGGGTTGGAGTGGAGACCCAAAGCCCATTTGTAGACAATTGGACATCCGCTCACAGAAGGGTTGCAGGAAGGGACAAGCCAGCCACTATCATGACCCAAGTTCCATCTTACAAATCCGGCAGACCAGAACATGTACACTGGTAAAGATAAGAGTTCTCAACACATGGAGTCCAGGAGAGATAAACCCCTCCGGAACAGTAATGGGAGTAGTGATACCAGGAAGGCTGGGGAAAGGTAGGGAAAGTGGGAAGAAAGGGGGAAACAATTGCAATGATTGACATATACCTCTCTGCCCCACCCCTAAGTGATGAACAACGGAAACATGAATGAAGGGAGACAGCAGACAGTTTAAGATATGAAAATAATAATAATTTATAATTTATCAAGGTCTCATGAGGGCGGGAGGGTGGGAGGAGAGAGGATTAAAAAAAAGGAATGGATACCAAGGGCTCTAGTAGAAAGAAAATATTTTGAAAAGGTTGATGGCAAGATATGTACAAATGTGCTTGGCACGGTGGATGTATGGATTGTTATAAGAGCTTTAGGAGTCCCCAATAAAATGATTCATAAAAGTAAGACGAAAAGACAACAGACAATCAATTTATTTCCATTTTATTATTCTGATGCTTAAAAAAATCAAAATAAGAGACAATGATAAAATAATAATAATACACATAAGAATATAAATTAAGAAATGAACTTAAAATCTGATTGAATCATTCAGAAGTTCCACTTCAACATTTATTATAAGATCATTTAAGTAATCATCTTTATGTTACAAATGTGTTTAAATCAAATGCTCTTTTACTTGATATGAGAAACAGCTCCAGTTCATTTTAATGACCTCTTGAATCTCATAAAGAGTCATTGTAAAACTTTGAAATCACAATATCATCTTGTCACAGCTCAGACAGCAGTGCTTCGGGGCTCTCCCTTTGTACCCAAGGTAGCGTGTAAGCGTCGAGCCCGTCACTCCTGTGCGCACAAGGGATGTTCCAAACTCTCTAGACCTTCCTTGCTCTTCGTGACACCTTCATTAGTGCTGCTCATTTCAAAAGATGGTTTCCTCCCCTAATGCCTGTTTCAAAAACTCATCCCAAATAAAACTCTGTCTATGAAATCTCCTCTAACTCAAATGTGTCTGTCGTTTTATTCTCCTCCAGTGGACCAACAGTGGTTTGTCTTATTCTCTTTATGTTCCTAGGACTTTTGTCACATGCTTAATCAGTGTTTCTTTAATGGACTAAATAGACAAGGCCCCTCCCCACAGGATCCTAAGTATGCAAAATCAAAATCAAATGCTGGGGGCCACCAAAGTGGTAATGGGAAAATGCCTCGAAATAAGTGACTCTTACTCTTTCTAACAGTTCATTTAATGGGTGACCTTTAAGAGAAATGGTAATAAACTCAAGAAAGGGCTCTTTTAACTCTGTCTTCTGTAGTATGTTGTTTTTTCTTCTTAGGGGCCATAGAGTTGAATGCAACTCATAGCGACCTTTGCACAACAGAAAGAAGCACTGCCCCGTCCCCGCGCCATCCTGACAGTCATCCTTAGGTGTGAGCGTATTGTTGCAGACAGACACTGTGTCAATCCATCTTTTTGAGGGTCTTTCTCTTTATCGTTCCCCTCTGCTCTTCCAAGTATGATTCCTTTTCCAGGGACTGGTCTCTCCTGACAACACATCCAAAGTATATAAGACAAAGTCTTCTGAATATGTAGCCAAGCCAGACAAAATCTTTTAAACTGAATTCTTTTCATTGTTCATTGTGGTTATCAATTTGTCTAGTTGCGAGGATTTTGGTTTTCTTTACACTGAGTTGTAATCCACATGGAGAGCTTCAAGCCTTCTTCCCTTTCAGCAAGCAAGGCTGTATCATCTGCCTATCACAGATTGTTAATAAGCCTCCCTTCAATCCTGAGAGCGCATTCTTCTTCATAAAATCCAGCTTCTCCGGTGATTTTCTAAGCATTCAGATTGAACATGAATTGAACATGAGAGGATACAGCCGTGATGCAAACCTTTCCTGGTTTTAAACCAGACAGAATTCTTTGGTTCTGTTTGCACAACTGCCTCTTGATCCATGTACAAGTTCCCCATGAGCACAATGAAGTGTGCTGGAATCCCCATTCATTTCAAGGCTATCCACAGTTTATTGTGATCCACAGAGTTCTAATCCATTTTCAGAAACAACAAAATACAAGTAAACATTTGTAGTATACTCCTTTTATATATAGAAACCTTGAAGTGAAGAACCACAAAAGGAAAGAAAATCAAATTGCACTCTCACTGAGAGCTATTTTAGAACATAGAAGACCACTCTCTGACCTCCTTCATAGTGACCACTCGGTGGGGGGTGACGGGGTTTCAGATTGCCATATTTACCATGTGCCAATAAATGACCTTGATAATCTATATTAGTATATAATAAATTTAGAATGTTGTGTGCTGATTCAGTCACTCCACCTGATCGAGTAGAAGTACCCTATTGGGGTTTCTTGGCTGTAATCTTTACAGAAGTGTCTGTCAAGCTTTTTGTCTGTGGAACTCTTAGGTGGGTTTGAACTGCCACCTCTAGGTCATTAGCTGATTCCTTGACCCATGCAGCACCAAAGTTCCATTCCTAAAACTGTAAAGTAACAAGAATCATAATTTCTTTTGTTTAAATTATGCATTTTTAGAAATATTTCTTCTTTTTCAGTGAACTTCCATTTGTCCATCTCATCACCCTTCTACATGTTTATATTTGTTTTCCACACATAAGGTAGTTTCAAATACTAATTCTATATCAGCATACTTTCCATGATTTTTGAAATAGTGAATGAGCAAAATAGAACTGTAGAAAAAATGAGTAAACTGTAATAGATGCATTTTTATCCTTCAGTATATTGTAATATTTTAGAAAAATGTACCATAATATTTAAATTACTCTTAATGTTTGCTTTCTTTATGCATATTTTTATTAATTAGGATTTAATACATATGACATTCATTCCATATTTCAATCACATCACGTGGAATTTTACAATTGCTATCACAATCAGTTTGCAACCGTTTTTCTTCTACATGGGCTCCTTGACATTGTCTCCCTTTTACCCGCACCACCACCACTGTACCCCTGTTCCCCCAAAACCCTTATTCTACTTGCTGTACCTATAGATTCATCAATCGTTTCATATACCGAAAACCAGGAAAGCATATAACAGCTTCAAGAGGGTGATCTCCATTGATATTTGAATAATTTTATAGTGCAATAAATATGGACTAACAAGAGCGCATTCAGGTATTGTTTTTTTAATCAGAGTACTTTTTCTGCATAGGTGTTTTTCAATAGTTTTGAGATGGTGGGGAAAGAAAAGCCAACAACAGAAAAGATCTTTTCCCGTGGAACTCAGATTCACACGTCCCGCTGTGCAGTGCGGTGAGCAGCCTTGCATTGGCATGCAAAGCTGCAAGGTGAAACATGTGGGACCAGTGACTGAAGCAGTCTCCCGTCAAGGTGTTTTTCCACCACTTGTGTCCCTTGGCAGACATCTATTCTGAATAGATGTAGACATCCCTTCATGTGCAGTGTTTATATCAAATACGGGTCAAAAGGTATCAGAGCAAGCACTTGTGCTGTAGAATTGTAGACACATGAAACAATATTCTTTCTTAAAAAGAGAAAATGTCTACATCTCATTTTGCTATTTAAGAAATATATCGGTGCCTTTTTGCATTCATATTATTTATTTGCAATAATGAGGGAAAAGAGAATTTTGATTCTACAAACTCTACAGAGAGCTAGTCTTCTTTGTCAAATACATAGTAAAATGTTCCAAATCCCAAAAGCCTACTCCCATAGAGTGGATGCCAATTCATAGAGACCCTATGGAGCAGAGTAGAAGTGCTCCCGGGGGTCTCTGCGGCTGTGATCCTCAATGGAGCAGAAAGCCGCCTCGTCCTCCTGCTGTGGGGATGGTGGGTGCTTAGCAACCTGATGCGCAGCGCGATGCATAATCCACCAGGAGGACTCCCCACTTCTCAGTTATTTCTATCAGTGTTTTGATTTAATCAAGTTTGTATACTCATCACATAATGTTTTGAGCTATTGTTGCTTTTTCCCTTCCGTTTGCCTCTCAGCACTGTTGGTAACTTGGCAGGTTGGGTCAGAGGTCTGGGAACCTCTTTAGCCCTGGATGGCATAGCTAGTCCAGCTGTGCGGCTACTGGCGGCTCTTTGTTCACCCTTCATCAATGAAACAAGTAGGTCACATAATTTCTCTGATTAACAATTTCTTCATCTAAAGTATGGCAGCAATCATGTATATTTTTCAAGTTATTTATGTAAAGTACACTCTACAAATTTCTAATACAACATCTGACACGTAATCGGTGCTCCATAAATATCAGTTTGCTTTCTTCGTATTTCTTTCTCTACATTTTGAAACATGTATGAGACTTAAAATTATCCTGACCCAATGCATTCAAAGACAGAAAAGTCTATTTCTAGAAACTTGCAAAGCCCTTTGTTGCACATTTATTCTCTTCCTTCAACTCCCACTTACATAGATTCGAGTAGATCTAGTACATATTTTCATTTAAGAACCAGAGGAGGTAGGACTAATGAATGGATAAATGTCAGCTTTCTATTTGGTCTCTCTTCCTAGGGTCTTGATGATCTATTTTGCATTAAATTTCACTTTTTAACATTTATCTGCAATTGCTTTTTGTCCTGTATGATATTTAGAAAGAAAAACAGCTGAATATCTTCTGAAAAGAGCTGAATATCTGCTACAAAGTGTTTAAGTAGTAGAGGGGTTTGTTTTGTTTTTTCTTTTCTCCTTCATTTGTATGGTGGACACCATAAACGGTCTACCTAAAAGCCTTCTGTCTAATGGGAAGGGAAGCTGGGGGGCGGGGGGCTGGCTGAGTGCTTGATTGCTCACCAAAAAAGTCAGAAGTTTCAGCTGCTCCGTGGGTGGAAGATGCATGAGTCTGCTTTTGCCAATTTGTCCTGCTGGGGGAACTACATGAGCAGTTCTACCTAGTCCTACAGGGTTACTACAAGTGGAATCTATTTGACAGCTGTGGGTTTAGTCTAACATGAGGCTGAATTTCCTCCTGTATCAAAACATCAGGAGTGCTGGGAAGGATACATATCTTTCCAGTCTGAGCTTTTGGAAGTAAATCTTAATTAGCATAAATGAATCCATTTATTTTTCTGGTTCGTGGTTCAGAAATGGGTATAGGCCAAGTCTGACCTCTAAGAAATGAGAGATTCTCTTGGGAGAGTGGGAGAATAAATGTTGAGAAGTATGTTTTATTCTGAAAAGGAGACAGAAAGTATGAATCTGCTACCATCTTCTTCCACCTTTGAGGAAGCTATGACTGGAGGCCGTGACATGCAAGCCGAGCCCTCCTATCGAGGAAGGACAAGTTGAGGGAAAGTGTTAAAGAGCTGAGGATAGCAGAGTGAAGAGAGGGGGGGAGATGAGTGTCTTTACAAATCCTGTTCAGCTGCAGAAATAAGCATGCTTATCTAAATATAAACAAACAGAAGCTGCTACATGAAATTGATATCATCCTAACTGACACAAATCCTACATGGATTATACAGCCAGCCTAAAGAGGATCAGGAAAGGGGACATGCTTTATTGGCTATACTTGTAAAGGATTGACAAGCAGCTCTGGGGAGTTTTGAACTAACTACAAACAAATGGTTAAGACTTATGTAATAGCCAATTATTGAGTGCAATCCCAGGCTTTTAATTATATGCCAGTGAGGCCATCCACGTACTGATTGATTACACTCCAGACTAGAAAACTGTTCTCCCCTCTCCATTTTGGGACTCTGTCACCATGGTATCATCACTGCACCTGGATCTTTGTTGTCCTGTGCACAAAAATTCCATGATGCCATCATCATTTTTAATCATTCTGTGATTATAGAGACCTGCTAGATAAGCTCCAAGGCGAAAGAAGAAAGTGTTGTTTCCATTAGATTTTTTTCCTTCTTAATATAAAGACAAGGTAGCTAACTCTGGACTCCCCTACAGAATCATTATCAACTACTCCTTACAAGAGTTGTAAAATCCATGCATTGTTCCTCGAATAAACCATTAACAAGCAAATGGAGTCCGTTTCCAATATGGAATTATAGAATGAGCAAATTAAAACGCACATAATACTCATAAAATGCTGCCTCGGTTTATATTTACTGGCAGAATGAGGGAAACTGGGGAAGTAAAACACAGTGATGGTAATGGCTCTGTTGTAACAACGTCTCTGCAAGTGACAGGTGTGCAGAGAATAGCGGTGGCAGCGCATTTTTCATTAGAAGTCTATAGACTCGGCGAAGCTGTCAAATGTTAACTAGCTTACCTTCTGCTCTTTGCAAAAAGGTTAATGGATACAGCACATTTTCCAATGTGACTCTGAAAAACAAAGAATTACAAATGATATGTGGTGGTATTTATGTTTCTTCTTTTTTAGCCTACCATATGTAAAAGTTAGAGGTTGAAGGGCGAATACCCTATCAAAACTCCCAGTGTCAAAATGATTAGTTATTTGAGTGTGTGTGTGTATATATATTAATATATATTATTTATATATTTTTCTATATAAATTCTTACTTCAATTTTTCCACAAAAATTTTAAAGCCCATCTTATATGTGTGTCAAAAAGTATTGCCACAACAGAGAAATATTCATTAAACAAAAATGTCAAAATGGGAAACTCTTATTACTCTGCATATCCTCCATCTGGGGCCATGCAGTTCTGAGCAGGAGTTTCTATGCCTCTAACCCTTCAGTGAAGAATTCTACAGTCTCCCACTTGCATCATGTCAAAACCACAGCTTGATATCCACAGAGGATTCGAATTGTGTAACTTGTCCATTTTCTATGACATTGAAAAACAAAAAGAAATCTAAATAAATGACCATGGCTTTAAAGTGGATGGGGTAATGTTTATCAATATAATTCATACAGAACGGCCTATCCTAAACTCAAAGAATGAACAGGTGCATTATTGTGATAGGAAAATCCCTTATGTAGTTTTCAATCTTCTGAAAACTTCATAATAAGCCCACATGATAATTCTATCTTTCACGAAAGTCTCTCAAGTTTTTCCTTTGGAACTCCCCCACTGGACTATTTCTTCTTAAATATACCTTAATGAAACTTGTGTGTGTGTGTGTGTGTGTGTGTGTGTGTATGTGTTAAAGCTGGGTTATCATGAGAAAAAAATAGTATTCAAAAAGTGTCTCATAGTTGTAGAAGAGCATCAGCCCAATTTGGTTCAAGTTCCTGGGTTAGATGGTAAGCTATTGGGACTGATGAACTGAGAAACAGGACGACACAGCAGGAGGAGCATAGCTGATGGTTTCAGAGAAGAATAAATCCAGGGTCAGTAGGTCAGATGGTGAGGTCTGATGGATTCCTGATTCAGTAGGCAAAATGGTTGACCATTGGCTCAAAACTGAACAACCAGAGGTTGATTAACCAGCTGCAGCTTCTAGAGCAACAAGTGAGGAAGTTCTCCACAGTAAGCCACACCTGGAAGAAAATTCAAATTTCATCAGGGCTGTGACCCAAGTAAGGAATTAGTCCACTCTAATCTTTTGCCAAGTGCTTGTTGGCTGCTCAGAGATTTTCATTATGGGATTGTTTACATCATGTTCGGGCACATCAAGTATGTAAGACAAAGCCTTCCCATCCTTGTCTTCCAGGAGCACTCTGGCCTTACTGCTTCCAATTCAGATCACTTTGTTCTTTTAGCAGTTCAC
>NW_022107431.1:68429579-68435594 GCF_000313985.2 Echinops telfairi | reverse complement strand
AACAAATGTACATATGTGCTTGACACAATGGATGTATGTATGGATTGTGATAAGAATGGTACGAGCCCCCAATAAAATGATTAAAAAAAAAAGAGGTCTTGGAAGCAGAATTGCCTAATGCAATACACCTTTTGATGTCTTGACTGCTGCTTCCACGAGCATTGGTTATGGATGCAAGTAAGACAAAATACTTGACAACTGTAATCTTTTCTCCATTTATCTTGATGTTACCTGTTGGCCCAGTTGTGAAGATTTTGGTTTTCCTTATATTGAGTTGTAATTCATACTTAAGTCTACAATTCTTGAACTTCATCAGCAAATGCTTCAATTCCTCCTAACTTTCAGTCGGCAAGCTTCTGTCATCTGCATATTGCAGGTTTTTAATAAGCTTTCCTAAAATCCTGATGTCACATTGTTTGTCATATAATCCAGCTTCTCTGTCGATTTTCTCAGCATATAGATTACACATATATGGTGAGAGGATACAATACTGAAGCACATTTTTCCTGATTTTAAACCATGTAGCATTCCCTTGTTCTGTTCGCACCACTGCCTCTTGGTCCACGTACAGGTTCCATATGAGCACAATGACGTGTTCTGGAATTCTCATTCTAGTTGAGGTTATCCACGGTATGATGGTCCACAAAGTCGAATACCTTTGTATAGTCAATGAAACACAAGTAAACATCTTTCTGGTCTTTTCTGCTTTGAGCTATTTTAACACCAGGCCATGGTATTATTGTTTCAAAAGCCATTGCTTGTTAGATTTATATATTTCTCCTTTCATATCACACTACTTTCTGGAAAATCTTTGTTCCTCTTGAAATACTTGAAAGGTCTATTAGCAAAGACTTATCAGTTATAAATTCTCTCTGTCTCTCTGGTGTGGAACCAAAAAAGAAAAAAAACCCACAAAAACAAAGCAAAAATTTATTTTATTTTTCATTCTCCATAGTTTTTCTAGATAATGTGTTTTGAGTTATAATTTTCTTCTGGACATTAAAGATATTATTCCATTTATTTCTGGCATATGTCAAGGTATGAAAGTGTTATCCTAATTCCTCTTCCCTACTTTAGGTTTAGAATCACAGTTGGTGCTAATAGTTACCACAGTCAAGCATCTACCAAAGTTCACTTCCACCTAGAAGTGTCTCAGAGGAAACAACCCACAATTTACTTCTGTGAAATTAGTCATTAAAACCACATGGAGCAGTTAAGCTCTGAAACAAACAAGGTCACCATGCGTTGGAATCAGTCCATGACAACTGATTAGTCAGAGCAGGACTTTTCTTTTCGGCTACGTTTGGCATCTTTTGTTAGGTTCTGCAGAATCACTACAAGGCATCTACCATATTTTTAATCAAATGGCACACCCCTTGCACATTTATCTGCCACCTACTCCTCTGCTATTTTTTATGGCAAGCTGCTTAAAAAATGACATAGCAACACATAAAAGTAATCCTAGGAATAGGGAGATCCTGGTAAAGAAATGTAGAAGGCATATACTTTTTTTCATTTAAAGTAAGATAGCTGTAGATTTCTAGTAATTTGTTTTATTTAGAATTTATTGATCTCTCAGTATTGAGAATTGATACCTTACTTTCGTTTTTGGAAAATTAATATCTTTTGTATTCCTTGTCCTCTGTTCTTCCACTCTTTTCTAGCCTCTGTTTTGAAGAATCCAATTAGATGAATGCTTGTTCTTTCTCTCCTCATTTTCCTAATTCATAATAATGTATTAATAGTGTACATCGCATTTTTCCAAGATGCAATTTTCATACATTTTTAAGAATCTTCTTGTAGTTGACTATTTCCTGTTCAATTGTGAGTTATATTCCGCTTAGATTAACCTTTAGCTTCTTATGTAAATTATTAGATTTACTCTGTTCTTCTTTCTCTACTTTTTAAAAAAATAATGCCTTGTTACTTTGTTCACAATTATTTGTTAAAATATACTAACTCTATATAATTATATGTTTTCTAATTTGTATCTTACTATTACAAAGTGATTTGGAAGCATTGCTTGTGGGGAGTCTCACTCATGGTATTTCTCTCCTTATTTATGTTTTGGAACTTCTTTGAGATATTTTCCTTCAAGAGAAAATTTGCTTATAATTTATCAGGTGTTGTACCAACATGTCCAATATCTTAATATTTCACTTGCGGATTTTCTCTACCAAAAGAGAGAAGAATGAGAATATTGCACTCAAAGTCACATGGGGGATTAAGTTTATTAATTAATTCCCAAAGAACTTTTCCTTCCTTTTTACACAGAATATCCAGTGCAATATAAACATGTATCATTAATTAAAAAGTTTTTGTTACAATTAATGTTTTCTACATTTACTTCTACACAGTCAAAAAGCTCACTGCTATCGATTCTGATCATTAGCAACCATATAGGTCAGAGTAGAACTGTCCCTTTAGGTTTCTGAAAAAGCAAATCTTTATAGGAAAGCAGAGCTCCTATAAAGTGATGCCAGAAATGCAAATCAAACTCACTGCCCTCAGTTGATTCCAGCTCACAGCAACCCTGTACGACAAGGTAGAGCTGCCCTCGGGGTGTCTGAAGCATCCAGTGGTTTTGAATTGCTGACCTGGTGGCTGCATATCCACTCTGCCATCAGGACTAAATGGTCCCAATGGTTGACCTTGTGGTTAGCACTCTAATGTGTAGTACCTTACATTCCTACATGTGGTTATTCTTCCAGATCCCTTGTTATTTTGTGTGTCTTGTTTGAGATGCCCTAGTGTTTTCAGGCTCTGTACTTTGTGTTATAGTGGCACAGTGGATCACTCTTTGGGCTTACTCAAAGTTTGTAGTTCAAAACCACCAGGTGCTCTTCAGGAGAAAATGAGACTTTCTACTACCATAAATAGTTAAAATTGAGGAAACCCAGAGGGTCAGATCCACCCTGCCATATTGAATTGCTGCCAGATGGAGTTGACTAGATAGAAGTGAGTTTGAATTTTATACTTTGTGTTCTGCCCCTGCACAGTTAACCCTTTAAAACCAGTGATGTGGACCACCTACGATCATCACCATTTATTATGTATCAGGACAAGAACTGCCCTGGTAATTTTGTTCCCTGCAAGTTTGCATATTTTTCTAGTCAGCTTAATTACACATTTAAGCAACTTTAAAAATCAGTATTTCTACTTGCTATGAGCTTTTTTAATTTAAATCATTATATTGAGGTTTCATACAACTCTTATCACAGTCCACATATACATCCATTGTGTCAAGCACATTTGTACATCTGTTGCCCTCATCATTCTCAAAACATTTGCTTTCCACTTTAGACCTTGGAATCAGCTCCTCATTTTATCCCTCCCTTCTTGCTCCCCCTTCCTTCATGAACTCTTGATAATTTATAAATTATTATTATTTTGTCATATCTTACATTGCCTGACATCTCCCTTCACCCACTTTACTGTTGTCTATCCCCCGGGGAGGCAGTTATGTGTAGATCCTTATAATCGGTTCCCGTCTCTACTCCACCTTCCCTCCACCATCCTGGTATTGCCACTCTCACCACTGGTCCTGAGGGATTCATCTCATTCTCATCTAGCTGAGAAGCAACAAAGGCCACATGGAAGAAGCATACCAGTTTTTGTGATCACAAGGTGTTAAAGGGGTCAGGTAGCAGACACCGAAGAACAAAAAAAAAAATCATCATTGTGTGCTCACCTTCCCCATACAAACACTGAAGTCAAATGTGTGCATAAGTAAGTGTGGTGAAGAAGGCTGATGGTGCCTGGCTATCGAGAGATATAGCCTCTGGGGTCTTAAAGCCTTGAAGGTAAACAAGCAGTCATCTAGCCCAGAAGCAACAAAGCCCACATGGAAGAAGCACACCAGCCTGTGTGATCACAAGGTGTCAAAGGAATCAGGTATCAAGCACCAAAGAACAAAAAATTATATCATTGTGAATGAGGGGGAGTGTGGGGTAGAGACCTAAGGCCCATCTGTAGGCAACTGGACATCCCTTTGCAGAGGGGTAGTGGAGAGGAGATAAGTTACTCAGGATGCAGTGTAGCATCGAAGAAACACAACTTTCCTCTAGTTCTTAAATTCTTCCTCCCTCCCCCCACTATCATGATCCCAATTCTAGCTTACAAATCTGGCTAGACCGAAGGATGTACATTAGTACAGATAACAACTGGAAACACAGGGAATCCAGGACAAATGAACCCCACAGGACCAATGGTGAGAGTGGCTATGAAAATTTAATACATAGTATTGCTAAAGCAAAAAAAATCAAGCAATAATAATTTTAAGGATTACAAGTAATATATAAAATCTATTCTCATCATTCATGATAGTCATTTTCTAAAAAGCCTTCATGGACACTGAATTAGTGAATAATGAAGCATTCAGCCTAGAGAAAATACAGGACTTGGTTCTGCAAGCCTCTCTTCACATTTTTAATAACTGATAAATGTATAACCTGGTGTTATGTGTTTGTGGTTTAAAGACATTTTCTTTCATATATATTAGTGATAAATTAACATTGAACTCCAAGCCAATAGCAAGACAACTCATGCCTATCGGAAAGTTACATAACAGATACGATTCTCTGAATGACTTATTTCTTTCTGTGCGTAAAAGTACTAGACAGAACATCAACAGTGTTCTCTGGGCCATTTTAAACAGTGAAATCACCAACAAAAAGCACATAAGTGCGTGGGGAAGATGTGATACCAAATAGCAGACAAAAAGGACGCTTGTTTGCAGTGTCAGACATGAAGCACAGAAGCAGGAATCACCCTGTTCTCCCTCAGCTGGGAATGTATGTGCGAGGCAACTGAAAACTGGCTGCAAAATACCGAATGTATTGATTTTAGAGTTTTAAATACATTTTCTTTTGCAAGTGGGTGAATTTTCAAGTACAGAATCTGCAAACAATAAAGATCAACTCCAGTAAATTTTAAAACTGGAATGATCACATTCTCACATTCTTTGTTTAAATATATATTTAAAATGTTAGCCCTTCATTTTTAAATGATCTCACATCAAATTTTCAGGCGCAGAACGAACTAAATTCCACAGCTATTCATTCCTCAACTCTTCTGACAGTCTAGTCATCAAAGATACTCTGAAAAAAAAAAGACACTCTGAAGATCAGGCCTATGGCTGCAATTGCTCATTTTCAAATCACTGAAACAATTACTACTTATCCTAAAGCATCTCCTACAGAAAGATTTTCTGAGCGAATAAAATCTGAGTGATATATATGAGTACAGGACATATAGATGATATAGATGAGGAAACAGGACATTTTCACGATGTTTTCCCACCAGGTCCATTTTTCCCATCACTATTTGCAAACAGTCTTATTTACCTAGATGCATATGCATGTGCAACTTTGTTTGGTTGTACCATTTCTGAGTCAGAATTAACCACCTCGACAGCATGCGATTTTAGGCGTTTATTTCTCTAAAGCAGCAGAGACCAGTCCTTGGAGAAGAGCAGCATGGGTGGTAACGTGGAGGAGCAGTGAGGAAAAGGAAGGCTTTCAGGCGAGGGATTGACACTGTCCAGACCCAGAAGAATGATTGCGAGGATGGCCCAGGACTGGACTCTGGTTGGTTCTGTTGCACACAGGGCCGCTAGGAGTTGGAACCGACTACAAGGGCCCTAACAATACCAGCAACAACAAGCATGCAAATCTGCGAGCAGTGCCTTAATTTTCTTCATTTCCTTTACTAGATACATTGACCCTGAAGTTATTTGAACCAAGTAAGTCTTCTTTAGCTGCTGTGGTCTTCCTTGGTTCCGTGTCTTCTCTAATACTTAGGAGATGCTCCCTGTACATTGTAGCTTGTTGGATGGAAATAGATCGTCTGGTGTGAGAAAGGAACTGACCTACCACACCACACCCAGAAGGAAGCTGAAGCAAAGGAAGGAGGAGGAACGGAGCGGAGCACACCTGGCCTCACCAAGCTCAGAGGACGATAGCCCAGCTCGGAGGGCCCAGTGTACAGAGAGGACCATATAGCTGCCCCCACGGC
>NW_022107431.1:68427252-68428647 GCF_000313985.2 Echinops telfairi | reverse complement strand
ACCTGAAAGTGTATTGCTCTGCATTTTCCTAAGCCCCAGAAAAATAAAGGACAACTGAAGGATGTTTGATTTGAAAACACTTTTGAATAAGAATGTAAAATAAATTTAAAAACAATTTCTTCATGCCTGCCTCAAGATCGGTATGTGGCATAAAACAGGCTCCATATTCAAAAGGCATTGTTTCCATTGACCTTATTAGTGTACACAGTGCCCAGAGCATGATGTGTTCTACAGGCACAAGGCAGTGTGCAATGTGGATGTTGTTACAAACATTTTGCATAAAGTAGCAGTTTGTTACCAGATGCCTTAATGGAAGGAGCCAAGGTGAAAGGAAGTGAAGGAAGATTGCTCACTTTAGAAAGGATTGCACATGATCTAAATCTGTCACTTATTAATGATATAATTTTGGACAAGTGTTTAATTAGCACCAGAACTCGATTTACTCATAGATGAATAAAAAATATATTTTTTAATTTATTACAAACTATCCTTTTTAACGTATAATATATTTTAAAGGGATAACCTTCAAATCAGATTGCATCTAAATTAATTTCAGGGATACGTCCTCTATCACTGGGCTAAATTTGAGAAAGATATAGCTAAACTGAGTTGTATAGTTCAAATTCCTAGTGATTAGAAGAAGAGAGACATGGTGAAATACTCCAAATTATCCTTAAATAGAAGTAACATATCTTATTTAAATACAAAATCATGAAGGCTACACACACTGCCTTCATAGCATAGAGGGGTCCTATTCTCTTCTGCATTATAACTTAGTATGGATATATGTGAAAAAAAAAAGTAAGAAATATTCATGTCACATTTCATTTCATGTACTTAACTATTTTTTACATAATAGAACAACATCTGGAGTCATGGGTACAGTTATTTGTTAATTTTGACACCTACATTGTCATAATTTCTGCTTGGAGTAATTAAAATATAATAACAGAAAGGAAAGATGGAAAGTACAATCCAATGACATTTTATGGTTTGTGTTGCTAAACATAATTGTTAAGATCTTGAAACTATCAAGTATGTTTGTTTTAAAAGTACACAATTTGCTTTTTTATACTTATAAACTCTCATATGAAATTTATGGTGATTATGGTAATTCAAAAATTTAACCAATAGAAAATTTTCATTAATAACCCGAAGGATAATACTCTACTTAATAGTCATAAAATTTAGTTCCTAGCTGATTATACACCCATATACATCAGTGCACTATGGTACACTAACACTGGCAAATTTATTGAAAGAAAAAATGGCTACAATATACAGCATTTCTCTATCTCCTTTTTCAAATTAAAAGTATATATTTCATCTCCAATCTATACTTGTTCTTATTGAGCGCTAACTGAAAGCTACTTTTTCACAATCATGGTATTAAGG
>NW_022107431.1:68423954-68425929 GCF_000313985.2 Echinops telfairi | reverse complement strand
TTTGCTCCTAAAGATGCGCTAGCTCTTATTTTCAGGGGATATCTTATTTTTCCATGAAGAAGAATACGGTACACATTTATTGTTTATTGTTTTATTAAAAGAGACCTCGCACTTCCTGTCTGCTCCGGCTGCACTGCGGCCAACAGTGAGCTGCGCAGCGGCGCCCGCTGCTACCGTCCAGAGTCCAGAGTTACTGTAGCTTCCGGGAGCCTTATTTTCAGGGAGGTCTTATTTTCTGGGGGGATGCCTTATATTTCAGCGAGAGGTAAAACTGTAAGTAGGTCTTATTTTCGGGGAAACACAGTATCACATTTGGAGGAAGGTTTACTCATTTACTAATGTATCCAGCACTTTGAATATGTGGATGACATAGCCTTGTTTCCTGAAAATGAGGGGTGCTTGCAGCTCTTCCCCGGTGGTTTTCCAACGCTGTAAGTCTTTACTGGAACAGCTAGCCTCCTCATTCTCCCCATGAAAGGCTAGTGGAAGTGAATCACTGACCTTGTGATTAGCAGTAGGCATGTAAACGACTATGCCATCAGAACTCTCTGCTGTGGGAATGGTTGATTTCATTATTTGCCTTTCCATCTGGAACATGTGTTTCTTCACGCAGACGGGTTTTCTGTTTTGTTTCTTCTTTTTCCCTAGGTTCTAGATACACATATCAAATAAGGTGTGTGCCTAATAATATTTATAAATTATAAATAATGAGGAGTGGGAATAAAAAAAAGTAAATATACACTGTGCAATTCATAGTGCAGTTTCCCCTTCCCCCCCAAAAATACATAAGATATCATCTGAATTAATATTTTTATAAATAACTTCCATGCATGTACACATCTCTTGGATCATTAAAATAAGCAGATAAATAAAAGAACATTGCAATGATTAGGGAAATTTAAGGTCTTTCAAAATCTGCATCACTTATTTGGAATAAATCTTTGTTACTGGGCATTAAAGAAAGAGATGCTCAGTTGTTATTGAATTTCTTCTTTTCTGGGTTATTCTATTTTCTAGCTGCAGGAACGTCAGGCAAATGACATTACCTCTGTGACTCAGAATCCCCGCAGGCAAAATAAAGATAAAAATATCAGTCTTCCCCATTTTAAAAGTCATGAAAATCAAGTGAGTTAATGTTTAATAGAGTGAGGGTCATGTTCCATTGAAAATATTTGACAGATCATTGCCCCTCTCTCGGAATATACATGCATTTCTTATTTCACTTGTATACCTTATAAACTCAGATGATATACGTGTGATTGTGAGATAATGTTTGGGAAAAAAACCTCATTCAGCAATCCCTTCCTTACTAAATTATTTCATTTTAAATTCCTGAAACACGTTAATTTAGTGATTTATTATGGTGTTAAATCTATTACAAATGTTTTGCAGGATGTAGTTACAGAACAGGGAACAATCATTTGGCTCGCTCATAAAACCACACCTGAGAGAGGTTGAAAAACTCCTCTGACATCATATGAACGGATTTCAAATCACAGAAGATTTTGTACAATCCAGCATAGAAATCAGACTCAGAGAAGGCAGAAGACAAAATGAGGGGGAAATGTAATTATGAAAGGCAAGCTAACAGATAGTTCATTTATCAAATAGCACATCTGTACAATCTCTGCAGTTTACGTATGCATAATTGGAATGTGACATTCAAGAAAAAGGAGGGCTTTTACTGAAAAATTTCAGCATAAGTATATCTACACCTTAAAGATTATATAGTCATTGACAGAGTTTTATTGAGTAATGGGCTGAGCTACATATAATATAAAAGAAAAAGAAAAACTAAACTGAGCCTTCTATAAGATATATATCTTAGCTATATACACACATATCTATATACATACTTTTTATTGGTCATAATGTTTAGTAGAAAGGTATTTAAAAGAATGCTACTCATGTTTTATTTTATTTATCTATTGTTTTCTTTCTATCTTCCCCTTCTCCTGTTCTCTAATCAACTGCT
>NW_022107431.1:68421040-68423082 GCF_000313985.2 Echinops telfairi | reverse complement strand
GCTAGCCATGTTTTTCAGAACAAACTGATTTGTATGGTTTACTCTTAGAGGCTTCTGTCTCTATCAATCCACCCTAGAAGCCCATTGGTTCACACAAAGCATTTTGGAGTCAGACAGAAAACTGCAGTTCAACATGGATTGAAAGGTCAATGATTTCTGCCTGCATTTGTATCTTCTGAAGTGGTTTGCTACACGTCGGTGCCACTGTTAGGAGTCATGGAGTTTTTTCTGACGAGGAGCCCTGTGTGTAACAGAACCTTCCAATCCTACACCAGCCTTACAATTGTTCTTATGTTTCAGCCCTTTTTGTAGCCATCGTGTCGAACCATATTGTCAAAGACATTCCTGTTGTTAGGGGCCCTCTCGTATGACCGAGCACGATGTCTTACCCCATGGAGAGGTCACTCCTGACAACATGTGCAAAGTACATAAAACCAAGCTGCTGTCTTCTAACAAGCATACTGTCTGTCTTCATCCAAGACAGATCTGTTTGTTCTTCTGGTGGTCCACGGTGCTTTCAATAATTTCCATCAATATCATAGCTTTGTTCATTGATTGTTCTTCGGTTATCGCCATGCAGTTCTCACATGAACATGAGGTGATTGAGTACGATGACTTCAGTAAGTCAAACCTCATTCCTCACAGTCCCTTCTTTGCTTTTCAATATTTTAACGAGGCCTCGTGCTGCAGATTCACCTACTGCATTGTGTCTGTTCATCTCTCGACAGCTGCTGTTATGAGGATTGATGGTTTATCTAAGCAAGAAGAAATCTCAAGAGCTTCCATCTTGTCCTCATTGTTCATAATGATAACTATTGGCTCCTTTGTAAGGTTTTGGTTTCCTTTACATTGAGTTTAATCTATACTGAAGGCTGAAATCTTTGATCTTCATCAGGAAATGCTTCACGCCCTCCCACTTTTAGCAGTCAATGTTATATCACCTGCATATCATCGGTTGTTCATAAGCCTTCCTCCAATTCTGATGCTGCATTGTTCTTCATCTAATCTAGCTTCCCAGATTATTTCCTCAATAAAGATTGAACACGTATGGTAAGAAGATACAACCCTGATGCACACCTTTACTGGTTTTAAACCAGGCAGTATTCCCTTGTTCTATTCACCCAATTGCCTCATGATCCGTGTACTGGTTCTGCATGAGCACAATTAGTGTTCTAGAATTTACATTCTTTTCACAGCTAGCCAATTTGTTATGACCCACATTGCCAAACGCCTTTGCACAAGCAATGAAACACGTAGACATCTTTCTAGTGTTCTTTGCTTTCAGCCAAGATCCATCTGATGTCAGGATTGATGTCCCTTATTCCACATCCTCTTCTAAATCTGGCCTGAACTTCCTGGCAGCTCCCTGTCAATGTATAGCTGCAACTATTGTTGGATTGTCTTCAGAAAAATTTTACTTGCATGTGATATGAATGATATAGTTGTATTATTTTAACATTCTTTTGAGTCACCTTTATTTGAAATGGGAACAAATATGGATCTCTTCCAGTCAGTTTGCCAATACCTGTCTTCCAAATTTCCTGGCATAGACAAGTGAGTGCTCCCAGTGCTTAATTAGATTATTGAAACATTTAAATTGGTACCATTGGTTCTGAGAACCTTATTTTTGGTGAGTGCTTTCAGTACAGCTTGGATATTTTCATTCAATACCATTAGTTCTAGATCAACTTGACGTAGGGGAATGCCACTAACTTCTTTTTGGTACAGTGACACACTGTGCATTCTTTCCATCACTGTTTACTGCTTCTGCATGTTTCTCCAATATTGCAACTCAAGGCTTTATTGCTTTTCCTTGAATTCCTGCAGTTTAAAATATGTTGAATGTGCTCTTCCTTTTTGGTTTTCTAACTCTAGGTCTTTGCACATTTCATTAAAATGCTTTGCCTTCTTGAGCTACCCTTTGAAGTATTCTATTCAACTCTATGACTTTATCATTTGTACAATTTTCTTTAGCTACTCTACAATTAAGGATAGGTTTCAAAATAGCCTCTGACACCCACGCTGATCCTTTGTTTCTTTCC
>NW_022107431.1:68417919-68419714 GCF_000313985.2 Echinops telfairi | reverse complement strand
TCAGAGCTTCCAGACTAAGAACAGACAATAAAGAAGCAATAGCTCTATACTTCAGAGGAATTGGCCACTGAAAACCCTATGGACAGTATTGAAATATTATCAGTTATGCCATAGGTAATGCCAGAAGATGAGCCCCTCAGATCAGAAAGCATTCCAAATATGATTTAGGAATAGTTGCCTTCTTAAAGTATAGTTGATCATAATGATGTGGATGAAGTAAAGCCTTCGGGAACTTTATTTGCTGATTGGAAAAAGCTCAAAATGAGAAGAAACAGCTTCAAACTTCAATTATTAGTCCAAATGTGGACTGTACTAAGAGTGACATGACATAAGGAAAATCTAAGTGCGCAACAATAAAATTGAACGTATAATGATTAATATCCCAGGAGTTAGTGAGCTGAAATGTACCACTATTGACCATTTTGAATTTAAAAAAAATATGATTTGCTATACTAAGAACGACAGATTCAAAAGGAATGGTATTGCATTCATTGTATAAAAAGGACATCAAGATCTATATTGAAATACAAGGTTGTTTGTGACAGGATAATCTATTCTCATGCCAGGAAATTCAATCACTACACTTATTATTCAAATTTATGCACCAACCATTAAAGTTAATGATGAAAAAATTGTAGAAGTCTACCATAGTTTTCTGTCTAAAACTGACCGAACATGCAACCCAGATACATGTTAACAATTATTGGCTATTGGAATGCAAAAGTTGGAAGCAGAGGAGGGAACACTAGTAGGAAAATATAGTAGGGTAATAGAAATGAAGCTGGAGATCTCAGGATAAAATTGTTCAAGGTCATTGACTCATTCTGAGCAAATGCATATTTTCAGCAACACAAATGGCCACTACACCTATGGACTTCTCCACGTGGAATTCAAAGAAATCAAGTTGACTATATCTGTGTGAAGAGACAACGGAGAAGCTTATTATCAGTAGCTAAAACCTGGAACAGACCATCACTTACTCATGTGTAATCCCCCCTGGAAGCCGAAGAAAAGGAAAACAAAGCCAGAAGAGTCAGAACACAAAGCTGAGTCCATCCCACCTGAATTTTGAGAACATCTCAAGAACAAATTGATGCACTGAACACCACTGACAGGAACCTGATGAGGTATAGGAAGCTATCAAGAGCATCATACTGGAAGAAAGCAAAGGTCATTAAAAGGACAGGAAATAAAGGATTATTTTGTGTCTCAGAAGAGACTCTGAAACATGTTCTTACTTGTAGCGTAGCTAAGGAAAACTGAAGAAAGGATGAAGTAAAATAGCTGAATGAAAGTTTCTAAGGGCAGCTGAATAAGACAAAGTATTATAATGATATATGTGCAACTATCTAGAGTTAGAAAACCCAAAATGAAGAACATGCTCACCATAGCTTAAACTGAACAAAGTGGGGGGTAGGGGGAGTGAAGCCTTTTATTGCAATATTGAAAATTCCTCTTTGCAAAACCATACAGGAAGCATCAAAAGAAGACAGAAAGACTCTCACAACTGGTCCTGAAGGGATCATCTGCCCTGGATTCCCTGTCTTTCCAGTTGCTGTCTGTACCAGTGTACATCCATCAGTCCAGCTGGATTTGTCAGGTAGAATTGGGATAATGATAGTGAGGGCAGGGGAGAAGCATTCAAGAACTAGAGGAAAATTGTATGTTTCATCATTGCTACACTGCACCCTGACTGACTCGTCTCCTCCCCATGACCCTTCCGCAAGGGGATGTCCAATTGCCCACAAATGGGCCCTGGGTTCCCACTCTGCACTCCCCCTCATTCACAATGCTA
>NW_022107431.1:68404419-68416979 GCF_000313985.2 Echinops telfairi | reverse complement strand
GGTTGGAAACCACCAGCAGCTTTGAGGGAGAAAGACTGGGCTTTCTACTTCTGCAAACAGTTACAGTCTCAGAAACCCACAGTGGCTCGCTATGAGTCAGCATTCACTCATACAGTGAATACGATTATTGATACCACATGCAAGAAAATATTTGCTGAAGGTCATTCAACAAAGGTTGTAGCAGTACATTTGACAGGAAGCTACCAGAAATTCAGGCTGGATTCAGAAGAGGAAATGGAAGTAAGGATATCTATCATTCCTGATCTCAGACAGACCTTAACTGAAAGCAGAGACTACCAGAAAGATGTTTACTTATGTTTGATTGAGTAAGCAAATACATTCAATTATGTAGATCATAACAAATTATAGATAGCCTGGGGAACATTGAGAGTTCCCAAATCCTTAACTGTGCTCATGTGGAACATGTACATGGATCAAGATGCAATGGTATGAACAGAACAAGAATATGTTACATGGATTATAATTAGGAAGGATGTGAGTTGGCATTATGTTTTGTTACCAAATTTATTTAATCTGTATGCTATGCTGAGTAAATAATCAGACAAGCTGGATTATATGAAGAAGAGTGCAGCATCAAGATTGGAGGCAGGCTTATTAACAAACATATTGCAGATGACACAACCTTTCATGCTTAAAGTAAGAACTTAAAGCAATTGCTGAGGAAGACCAAGGATTGCAACCTTCAGGATGGATTGCAACTCAATGTAGAGAGAGCAAAATCCTCACAAGGCACCCAATAATAGGTAGCATCCTGATAAACAGAGAAAAGATTGAAGCTATCCAGAATTTCTTCTTGTTTAGATCAACAATCAGTGCTAATTGAAGCAAAGTCAAGAGATGAAATGCCACATTGAATTGATCGAATCTGCTGCACAGAACACTTGAGAGTATTGAAAATCAAGAATGTTACTTTAAGAACTAAGTTGCACCTGACTGAAGCCATAGTATTTTCAATCACTTGATCTGCAGGGAGAGTAGGACATTGAATATGGAAAACCAAAGAAGAACCCATAAATTTGACCTATAGTTCTGGGGGAAAATTTTGAGACTACCATGGACTTCCTCAAAACAAGCAAATCTGTCTTGGCAGAAGTACAGCTATGGGGCTCCTTGGAGGCCAGGATGGGGAGACTTCATCTCACGCACTTTGGACCAGTTGTCAGGAGAGAGCAGTCATGCGTGCCCATGTGGAGACCCTTGTCATGCTGGGATGGATAAGTAAAGCGTCTGAGGATGGAAGCATAAGATTAGTTGTGAGGATGGTGCATGACCGAGAGGTGTTTCATTCTGTGTACATAGGGTCCCTCTGAGTGGAATCAACTCAATGGCATCTAACAATAATTTCCTACCACAGGGAAGCTACTGCTTGGAAAGTTAGTCTCTTTAAGGCTATCGTGGAAATTACAAATGTAGATGTTTAGGGGAACTGGAGGGAGGCATTATGGAGTATGGAGAAAATCTATAGCGTGGGGTTCCTGAAAGAATCACAGAGCCTAACCATACAGAAGTATAGCTATAATAGGAAATATAATTATAAGACTTAATATGACAGACATAAAATGACTACCATGAGCTAATCACTGAATATCTTTAAATACATAGCAGTTACTACAATTTGAATAAGCGAGTGAATATTATGTTATATATGGGCCACTCATCTTGCTAAATGTGTATTTGTTTAAATAGATGTGTAAACTTATACATAAAATGTGTAACAAATTTGCTTAAGATTGTAGTTAACTGTGGAACTCAGAGGCAACTATTTTTTCAGAGTTTTAATGCGATTTTCATTACCTTAAAAACTTTACTCTTGATTGAAAGACAAGTAAAGTAATGATATGGAACATAACTTTGTAAATGTGATTTAATCCTGTTGTGCCTAATATGAACAGGTTCCACGACCCATGGACTTTCATGGTTAAAGCAGAAGGTGCTGATAAAACCTGGCTGAGTTGGCCACCATACGTTCTCTCTACTTTCTTTTTTAATCTACCCTCTATGTCTTCAGAGATGTTGGAGATGGAACAGAAGGTATTTTCGGTCAAAAACAGCAATTTCTCTCTCAAACTGAAGAGTATCTGCGATGCAAATAAATGGATATTGGGTCCTGGTTAGCAAAAGACCAACTGACTGGTATCTTTTTGATCTGCAAAATAAATAAAAAAAGAAATTCTTGGACAACTTAGAAAGTGCATGAATCAATTCAGAATGAACTAATTTTAAAGTAATTTTTAAATTTAACCTGTGATTGCATTTTTATTTAATTCTGGGTTTGCTTTTTTCCCCCCTCTTTCCTTTTTTTTCATTTGGACACTTCAAATTTTCAATTTAGGTAAACAAAAATATAACATTATAAAAGAAACTCAAATGGAGCAATGCTTAAAACTTTTTAAAAATTATTTTTATTGTGAATTAGGTAGGTTACTTATATTTCAAACCATCAAGTTATCATTCAACAGTTCATATAGTTCTTTAACTTCCACATACACAATATCCTATCACACTCCTCCTTACCCTCTTTGGGATCTCTGTCTCCCCTTTTATCCCAGTCAATACCTGCCAAATTAAAAATTCAACTATATATTTGGTTTGAACTTGCATTGAATGTCATGCTCATCAGATATTATTTCTAAAGAAATATAAGACCATAAGTGGGCTTCAAGTATGGCTCAAGAGATAGATAATCTAGGCACAAATCTACTGTTGACAGTACAAATAATACTGATTCAGTCAGTTAATTTCAGAATGTGTCATTTTTCTTCCTCTGTAAATTATGGCCAATGGATATGTCCCTTTCCAATGAAGAACGTGTTGTGCTTTGAACTTTTACAATTGCATTCTGTCTATTCGAATATTGCCTTACATTGATCCTCCACCTAGGACGATGACAGACTTGAACACCCGGTGAGACTGAGCAGGGGAGCAGTGAAGGTGGCTGTTCTTTCCAAGTCGGAGATGTCTCCCCCTGATCTCTCTTTGCGTATCATCTGCAGAATTGACAGGACAGAGGACATCGGGAGTGCACCTCATAGGTCCACGATCACTCATTTGAAAATTGACGTAATTATAACCAATCCACAGTGTTGTTTATTGTGCTGATTGAATGAAGCATGGTGACTGTGTCTGGCATATATTAAGTGTTCCAATTTTCTTGTTGTTGTTTCCTAGTTTCCTTTCTGGCTGGATTGACATAGCAGTAGTTTGTGGTTAAATGATCAAAGCATACCAAATGACTTTCGCAGTAGTTAAGTTGCTACTCTCCAGTTACAATAAATATTTACACTCTTACGCTAACAACTCACAGATCACCTGTTTGTGATCATTCCTACTTGTCTTCCCCAAACCTAAACTAATCACTGTTCATAAAACAAAGTGAGATAAAGAATATAAATATGGATTCTACAGCACTCTCAGATTTCCCTTTTGAATTTCTATAAATACTTACTCTTAATGATTCCCTTGAAATTTCAGTAATTAGTACAAATGACTTAAATTAAAGCATTTTTGGCCCAATGACAGTAGCTAGAGATACAGTTCAGCATTATGGTTATTTATTGTATAAATTACTGCAAACTACTTCTTTTTTCTCTCCCTCAGTAATGTTAATTTGTTCTGCTAAGAGTAGAAAAAAGCAGTTGTCCTATCATACCAGCCACTATGCTGGAAAAGGCCCATTTTAGTTCCCAGGTGAGTTTATGCAGAATACATCAGAAGCAGATTCTGTTCTTGAGTGGCTCAGTTTCCTCCTTTCCTGTATTTATGCATCTATAAATATGCACATGTATCTTCACTGTATTTATATAATGCATGTATTTTGTATGCACATGGATATACTTGCATATAAGTGATACTTAAAAATAAACAATGGTATTGATAAGTGTTGGTTTCATTCAAAGCATACCAGCATTATTAATACCTAGTTCACTGTCCTAATTTTAAGAATCATTCTCAAAGGGGCTGAACAAATTCCAATTTGCAATATCAAGTAGGCTCATATGGAAAGGGTTATCATTTTTTTAATGAGTGGTGCTCTGACCCCTTCATTCAAGGTCAGACTGTGAAAATGTTAAAGTGACTCAGGAGGCATGAATATTCATTTGACACACAGATACACTCACTGATCTTTGTTTTTCTAAAAGTTATTGCTGTGGCAGAAATTGCTCATTAAAAGTGGGATTTTTGGTGGTTAAAATCTTTTACTGCCTTGTGAAAGCACCTGACTGGCCTTACAGTACATGTGGCATTCGATCCAGAATGCCACACAGGGATCATTTTCAGGGCAAGCTTTGAAACTCTCATATACACACCCAATATCTGTCCCTTCTGAGATCAGTTGTACACTCACAATTTGTTTTATCCAAGTCTCAAAGGCTTGGGTGAGAGTTTATGAACTGGGAGCAAACACTAGTTTCTTCCTTCTTGCAACTGATTCTCGTACATTATTACCCAGCTCCAGCTTCTGTCCTTTCTCCCCCGAATGGCTGCAATAATATTCTAATTGGGCTGCCAGATTCTAGATTTACTTCTTTCAAATATTTTTTCAAACTACAGTCTAATCTGATCATGTCTTTTTTCTGCTGAAGAACACTCAATTGCTTCCCTAAAACCTCAGGATAGATTTCAAATGTATTAATGTTAGTCAGATGGTCCCTTGGTGTTCTGTCTTGCTCCTCCTCTGCCTTAAGTTCTCTGCTTCCGTCCTATTGACACTTGTAATTCATAGCATTTTGTCATGTACACTCTTGCCTTTGGGCCTGAGCACAGTCTGTCTGCCCCGGCCAAGCCATTCTCTCTCCTTCCGCAGACTCCCCATCTACCTTTGAACCTCCAATGCATGCGTTCTTCTTTCTCTCCTCCAGGTGTCAACACAGCCATGACATTTGCCAGAAATAATTTTCAGGCACCTTCCTGCCTTTTAACAAGAGGTGATGATTGTCATATAATACTGAGTAAATTGGGTGAAACTCACATCTGATCCCCTCCAGTCATGAGGAAGGAGGAAGCAGAATCCAACTGCACAACCACTAAGGATGATCCCTGTGCTAGTCTGGGTGGACTAGAGAAATAAGTGCAGGGAGATTCATATGTCTATAGAAAGAGTTTTATATACAAGAGCAATTGAATAATGAGAATATGTCCCAGCCTAGTCCAGATCAAGTCCATAAGTCCAATGTTAGCTTATATGTCCAATACCATTCTATATATTTCTCTTGAGACTCATGCAACACTAATGATGCTGAATGCAGGAAGATCACAGGCCAGTGGGTGGAAGGAAGTCTTGTGAATCCAGTGGCAGTGGAAGCATCTCAGTGCTGGCAGGGGTCTCCACATGGCTCCTTCAGTTCCAGGGTTCTAGCATAGCTCCATGTGTCTTCTCAGATGGATGTCTCCCAGGGAGTGAGCTATTTATCTCCTGAGCACCTCCAAATGAGGTCATCAAGCTGCGACCTTACTGAAAGGCTGAACTCCACCTCTTCACTCTTACATCTCAAATTGACAACAGATTATGTAACTACCACAATTCCTATGGGACAGAAGTTAGGCATGCTTCCAATCTTCTTTACCTTCTTCTGCCATGAATCATTCCTCCCACAGTGTTCTACAACTCTGCTTGTTTGGATCATCTATTTTAGTGACCACACAGCACTCAAAGGTCATACTCTGTATTATGAAAGTTTGTTAGAGACATGAACAGATCAAAACATGTGAGGATAAGAAAATATCAAGGACACCGTGTTGATGTTTTTTTTGTCTGCAGGTCCTCCTCTGAGTTCGGTCAGCAGGCACGTCTCTTTCAGGTCTTTGGTTTCTCAGCTACTGGAACCCTTTGGTTCTGCCCAGCCATAACAAGTGTAACAAAACTCCACTTGTGCCTAAAGGGCACCCCACAGACAAATCCGACTCCTACCCAATGTAATGATGCACTCAGCTTTACTCACACATGGACCGGAAACCTCACCTCTCTGTCTAATGATGCTGCTATAGCTTCTACTTCTCTGTGCACAAATCAGTGCTCGCCCTGACTGGTGGTCCTGAGAGTCTCTCAAACTTCTAGAGACAGCTGACTTTATACCCAGTGGAATGGTAAAACCGACCCACTCCATCATTAGAGTCCTTTACACCTCCTTTTCCTGCTCCTACTCATGGCCGTGGGAGTTGTAAAGACTATGGGTAGAAGAGCTATCGCAAGTAGTTGCACTTCAAAACGAATATCCTGGACTCTGTACTTATTCACATGCAGGATGTACTGTTATATGTCACAATTGTATCATGAGAATGACATTTTGGTATGGTATAACTTGAAGAAAACAAAAATCTTTGCGGGGAGGGGTTGAGAGATGGAAAACACTGCCTTTTGAAGTGTATAGAGCCAAATGAAGGCTATGTTGTGAAACAATAGCTTCACATTTTGAGAGTTTTGTTTAATAAATGTCTCTATGATATTGTAACAATATTTTTGTATTTCCCTTCAGACATCCTTCTCAAGAAATGAATGAGAAAAACTCTTGCAATATTAAAAAAACTATGATATTTCCATTTTTAAAGTTTTTTAAATTATTTTTTTAATCTCATCACTAAATTGTGTCAATGGGAATAACAATATCAGCAAATAATAATTTTAAAATAATGTTTTCTTCTAATTCAAGGAAAGCAAAAATAGAGAACTTTAGAGGAGCCGTAGGCTAGAACATTTGCACATAGCCTCTACAGGTGGACAGGGCTTCCTGAGAGTATGGAAACTAGGTTCCAACTATGAAAAAGGCTGAATTGCATTGTCCTGTCTAACTTAGTCTCAGAAATCAGGCATTGCTATTTCCCTTATGTTTTATTCTTTACCAACATTTTATAAACCAATTCATATTTAAAGTGACTCGAATTAGATGCTATCTTTTGAGGTGAGAATGAAAAACATCGTGGTCATGTTTTAAAACTATCAAATGTAACTAATTTTTATTTTTCCCTACTAGACATGATCTTTCTTCAATTATTCATCTCACAGCAGATCATTTTATTCAGCTTTTAGTTATTTCTAGTTCGATTTGACCATTTTTTGTTTATCTCTATAGGATACCTCTTTATGTTGCATAGATGAATTGCACTAGGCTTTATAGAATATGTTCATATGAATATGCTGAGCCCCTGGTGGCACTGTCAGGGAAGGAGTGGGCTGCTCACCACAGAAGAGCAGTTCATAGCCTGCAGCTGCTCTGCAGAAGAGGCACAAGGCTATCTACTCACCTAAAGACTTACAGGCTCAGAACCTTTTCACAGGCTTGGTTTGTATACGAACGGACCCGTTGGCAGTGGGGTCAGGGATAGCTATGCATACTCCCATACGTGATTGAGAATCTGGGCACCTGTAAAATGGCAAGGAGATGCTCAATTATGAACTCTTAGTTGTCAACATGAACTAGTATTTTATTAAAGAAATTAACCTTCATGGGGAAAGCTTCAAACTCTTTATTGCTTAGGCATAATAATTTTCTGTCGGAGCCTGCCGACGAGTCGAATGGTCCTGAAAGGGGAGTGAGGATTAAGGAAAAAAAGAGAGACAGAAAGTATTGGGAAGGCAACAGTGAATACTGAAGCCCCAAGTTTATTCTACATCCTCCTTTTATACATGCAGAAACAACCAGGGGTTATATTTTTCTCATTGTTAAGCAAGCACATTGGATACACATCAACAAATCTATGTTTTTCCAAACCAAGCATCCTTGAGAAAATTAACCATCCTGATTTCCCAGAACTTGCATACGTCCTTGTTCTTGTTCTTAGTCTCAATGTCAAGCCGCAGAAGCAAACAGCAGATACTGACACCTGGGTTGATATCTTCTCAGCTGTTTCAAGGCTGAGTCTTAATGGCCTTCAACAATTTTCTTAGATGACACTTTACCCTTTTGGACAAATTCACCACCTGTACAGGAAAACCAAACCTCTGTTTCATGACTGGGATTTGGTAGACGCAAAGAGAATTGCTGTAGCTTTTGGATAGTTCTGGCTTGTGGCTCTGGACCTTGCATTGGGTTCGTCTCTGCATGACCCTCAGACTATGGACTGAAGAGCAGCTACCACTAAGTGACAAATTTCCCATTTTGTGAGTTTACAGTGAATCACAGAACATGGGGAAATGAAGGAATATACTCAAGGGAGGAATGGGGTTCAGGTGGAAATGGAACACTGTAGCATCTTGGAAGAGTTGTACATTTGGGACATCTTTAATCTCCTACTTCTTGGTATACATCTTGTATTAATTCTTAGAAAATAAATCATTACCACAGGCCCCTTAGTTCTCAAAGTGATAGCTTTGCTTTTTAACAATTTAAAGAGGACTTTTGCAGAAAATTTGTCCATTTCAAAATGTCATTTGATTTATTGACCGTTATGTTGATTGAAGATCCAAGTAAAACAAAAATCTGAGCAGCTTCAGTATTTTCCCTGTTTATCATGATGTCACTTATTGGCCCAACAATTAGGTTTTTCCTTTTCTTTATGTTGAAGTGCAATCTATATGGTAGGTTGAGTCTCTCATCTCCATCGGTGAGTGCTTCAAGCCCTCCTCAGATCCAACACACAAGATTGTGTCATGTGCATGCTGCAAATTCTTAATGAGTCTTCCTCCAACCTTAGTGGCAAATTTTTCCTTTATATAATCCAGTTTCTCAGGATGATTTGTTTAGAACACTGATTGGATAAGTCGCGTAAAAAGCTACAGCCTTGACATACAGCTTTCCTGATTTGAAACCGCAAACTATCCCCTTGTTTCGCTGGAATGATGCCTCTTAATATACGTACAGATTCTTCCTGACCACAATGAACGGTTCCAGAACTCTAGTTCATCGGGATATTATCCTTAAGTCCTTATAATCCACTCGGTTGAATGCCTTTACACAGTCAGTTAAACATGGGCAAACATCTTCCCCTACTTCCAGTCAGGAAACATCTGACATCAACAAGGATGTCTGCCCCCTCATTCCATTTCTTCCTGTGAGACTCTTTGGTATTCTGGGTTGTTTCTGGCCAATGTACCGCTGCAACCATTTAAAAATAATTTCCAGCAAAAATTGACTTGCTTGTGTTATCTATGATATTGTTCAATAATTTTCACATATTTGTTTACAATGAGCACAAGTATGGGTCTCTTCCAGTTGGTCGCCCAAGAACTGTCCTCCAGATTTCTCTACAAAGACAAATGAGTATTTACAGTGTCTGTTGAAACACCTCATTCAGTAATCCATCAAATCCATCTTAGAGTCTTGTTTTGGGACAATGTCTTCAGTGCGTCTTGGACTTCTTTCTTTAATAATATTGACTCTCTTTTAGTTGTTTGTTAATTTTATTGAGCTCTAATAAATATGTCATACAATTCAACAATTCAATCATATCAAGAAGGGTTGTACAATTCTTGCACAATCAACTTAGGAACCTCTTCTCCCTTCTTGTACCCATTAATGTTCAGTGCCCCTTGCTGCATTCTATTTGCTCTTGATTCTATGCAATTCCGCACGGTGTCTCATTCTGTCCTGCAGAGGGTTGCTGTAGGGCAGAATAGACTCAATGGCATCTAATAACAACAGCAAGTTCAGGTTGGACTTGAAGAAAAGGGAAAAAATTCCCAAGAGCCAAACTATTACCTAGAGTATGCACCACCCGAATTTAAGTGATATGTCAAGTACACAACTGAAGAACTAAACATTACTTACAAAAGATAGAGAAGATGTGTGATGACATCAAGAACCTCCTATATATTTTTAAAGATTATTACAAAGGCAGGAAAGAAAGAAAAGACCAAACTGAATGGCAGGAGAGACATCGAAACCTGCTCTTGAACAGGGAAGGAATTGATAAAATTTGAAAGAATGATTAAGCAAAAGCTGAACAGAAAATTTCAAAGTGCAGCTTGAAAAGACAACTCAAGGCCATGTCTCTCCTTGTTTATTTGGTTGAATCAGTGCGTTATTAGTTAGGTGGAGATTGCGTCGCATGACTGTTTCCCTTGGATCCTCTCCAATGTTTCTGTTGTAACAGTAGCGGCGTGCATGCCGCTCTGCTGTAGGAAGTTATGTCACCAACAGTTCAAGTGTAAGTACAGTCACTCAAAGTGAACGGGTTTCAGTGGAGCTTCCAGACTGAGAATAGACTACAAACAGGAATATGATGTCCATTTCTGATGGGTGAGCCACTGGAAATATGGACAGCAGTGCAGCATCGGCAGAAATACTGAAAGCTTGATGAATAACCCCAGACCGTAAGTGCTGGAAGATGACCCCTCAGGTCAGCAGGTGCTCAAAATACAACTGAAGCAGAGTTGTTTTCTCAAAATATCACTGCAAATGCATCCATTCTGACTGATGACCACGCTACAGGACAGGATAGAACTGTCTTTGAGTTTCCGACACTGTGACTTTTTGGAGACCACAGTGTGATGGATGGAGTAAAGATTTCAGGAGCTTCATTTGTGGTTAGAACGGTTGCAAATGGCAGTTGCAAATATCCATTATAACTTGTCATGTGGAATGTACCAAGTATGAATGTACAAAATTTACACTGCATCCCTCTGGCTCAGAAACCTCATGAAGTAGATCCACTGGGTACTGCATAGTTTCTATGAGTCAGCATCAACTGGGTGGCAGTGTTTTGTTGTTGTTGTTCTTGATTTGGTACATAGTACCTAGTCTTTACCTTTTAATATTGAATTCATAGTGATATCAAGTCCCCTTGGCTTCCAGGCAAGCACAAGTGTCCGTTTCTCAAAGCCTCAATGACTCCATCATTGTTAAAGCTGCTCGTGGTAAAAGTTCCCTTGAATAGGGTACCACATATATCACACACACATGGCAGGTTTCAGAAAATAATTTTTCCTATCTCCAATGCCTAAATAGATATTTCCAGTTTGTGCTAGTAACCGGTACCCTCCCCTAATGGTCAGCACCTGCATTAAAATGTTACTGTACATTTTATCTCCAGAACAATCCTGTAGGGTTTTATCTTTCCTTTGGGTAATTTTACATATTCAGATGAATTCCCTCGAAATAAAGGTTATAAATGACACCTTCACCTAAGAAAGAGGCAGATCAGATATTCCACAAATTAAACTCTTGTCGAACTAGAAGGAGAACATTGTGAAGTCAGTCACCTTGGTTTGCTGCAGAAAAAGAAAAGAAAACCAAAACTTCAAAATGTCCTTTTTGTCCCATATTGCCTCCCAAAGACTGTTTTCTAACATCACAGAAACGAGTAGAGGTTTCCAAACCTTATCAGACCGATAGCCCTTTGCTGAAAAGGATTTGGCATCCTTTCTACAATTGTTAAATGAAATTCTTAGATGATATAATCCAACAGTATATATAATTTTAAAAAATCAATATAATACCCTGGCATGTAAAAGATAAATAAGAGGAATTTTCTCATATGAGGATATACAACTTACATGTAAATGTTTGCAAACATCTACACTAGACTACAAAGTGAAGTGACTAGATGCTAACAACCATTGGAAATACCTTAAAAGAAACACTTGGAAATCCTACTAATTCAGAGATGTTTTATTGACTACTCAAATTTCAACATGACAAGTATCGATGAGGCAGTGTGTCTTACTTCATAAAGAAGTCTGCTTAAGGTACTAAGCAAATAAAATTTACTTTCCCCTAGAGTTATAGAATACTTACATTCCTGGAAACTTTAGTATATATTATAATTAAGGGGAAAATAATCCTTTTGATATGAATAAAGGAGTTATGTTCTTGATCTAGGGGAAAAACTGTCTTTCCAATTTTTTTGCCTCCATAAAAGTATCTGCTCGGACATATCCAAATTTAAATACTTTATTAGTACAATTTTTCCATATGCCATTTCTTTTCTATACATGTTGGAAAATTAACTACATAGGCCACTCTTACTAATGTCTTTTCTTAACAATATCTTTTCTCTAACCTCTGACAACCAAAAACTTCCTCCCAAATTTCCAAAATGTGGCAAGCAGTCACACCTATGTGATAAGTATGTTCCTGGATCTAGAAGCTACTGCACTGATGCCTGGACCACAGCCCTGTGCTGCCCAGGTCTCCTAAGTGTGCTTATGGAAAACAATAAGTCAATCATAACCATGCTGTTCATCCACTATGCTCTCTGCACCATGGTTGGCTGCACTCCACTCCACTAGCTGGCTCATATGGGGCCAGTTGCTGCAGCCCCACATATATCAAGAAAGTATCTGCTCTCTGCCATCTAAACATGAACCAAGACATCTGCAGAAATGCCTCCCTGATTTGACTGATCATTATAATTCTCTCTGCTGTTCTTGCATTATTCATATCTCCTACCCCTCCACCCCTGTAAGGCCTCCTACATCTGATTCTGAGGCTCACTCTTCCACGAATATTTTGCCTCCTTTCTGATAAACAGACACACACTAATCAACTGGGTTATTTTGTGGCCTCACAGGAAGATTTGCCCCTTCTTGGTCCAAATCATTGTAAAATAGACTTCAGGATAAGTTTGATGTCTTTCCAGTTTTTAATAAACTTTTATTTATTTTT
>NW_022107431.1:68391018-68403742 GCF_000313985.2 Echinops telfairi | reverse complement strand
GGGGAAGAAAAGAAAAAAAGCAGCCATTGAAATCTGTAGAGAAGACAGTTCTGTTCTGACACAGACAGTGTTGCTGTGAATCAGAGCTGACTTAGTAGATAAGTGTTCATTTTTCAGGCTTACAAATATATATGTACATATATTCAAAGTGACAAGTCTATGTTTAGCCAGGAATTGTCAAGATGATTCAGAGAACCTCCAGTAAACTTTCATTAAATGCTAAAATGAACAATTCAATTACCCTGGACCCTGGTGGACGGCACTGACCGAAAGTTTCTTCGCAGACATATACCATTCCAGATATAGGCCCCTCAGCCTGCTTTCCTTTGACTCGTCTGCCCAGCACCGGCAGGGGGCTTTGTACTCTCCAAAGAAACTGTCGCCATGGCTCATCACGCTTGGCCTTGTTCCATGTTTTATCCTCTTGCCTCCCTATTATCTAAAAATAGATAGTTGTGCTGAACAGAGAAAATGCCCCCTGGCTCTCCGTCAGTCTATCCGAGCTCTGTCTTAGTCTAGGACTGTCTCTAAAGAAGAAAAGAGGAAACTGAGCTATGGCACCATAATGTGTTACAAGGCGTGGCCCCCAATCAGCCGGGACCAGAAAGCACTCCTAAAGGTCAGGAGACAGACCTGGAGCTATTAAAAATAATGACTAATAACAATGTGCTCAAGATGACCTTGGGTATATGAAAGATAATGAACCTGACGTACTAGATAGATCCTTCAATTTTGCCATTGATTCAATGAAGAATTACGTGTGTGTTAATATGACAAGAGGAACGAAAGAAAATAAAAATTATGTTCAAACTACCATCTTTTCCTTCTATGCCATTTAGTTATCCCCCTGCTTTCTCTGGGGAGAGATTTCTCTCCTCCCAGTAAACACACACCTTTGTGGATAAAAATAAACAATGACAAGTCATGGTGTGCGCTGCCTTTCTTCTGCAATTTGAGTCTGTGAACATTTGTCCCTTCGTTGCTACCCGCGGGCAGGAGCGAGCTTGTTTCTTAATCGGTTTCACACGATTAAAGACCAAAGAGAGATCACTCTGTTTTTCTTTAATTTTACTAAAGAGTTCTTGTGCTTTTCCGGGTGGGGCTTAGAAAGAAAAGCAGCAGGAAAGCAAGCTCCACTTAATGAAAACACAGCCCACAGCTCGCGGTTTCACACGTCGGGAGCCCCCGCCGCTCTGCCGCCGCCTGCTAGCCAGAGGTATGAAACCTCCCCACCAATGTCGTCGGCACAGGTTCACAGCACATTGAGAAATGAGACATTCTCAGTCTACTGCATTCCATTCAACTGAGTGATCAGGGAATGTGAAAGAAAGGGATTTTAGTCATTCACATCTTTTTCATCCAGGGCGCACATTATGGAAACTGCATCCTGCCTAGCTGCATTTTTCAGTGGTATAGAAATGAGGAGGGTAGTGATAGCTATAATTATTATTTATAAAAGGCCTGGCATGGGCTAACACAATACTTTGTTCGTGTATTCATATCTTTCTATATTAATTGTGTTGATTTCTTACTTAAGCTTTGTAATGCATGTAGGTTTCAGTAAGGAAACTGTCAGAGGGGGAGGAGGGAACACCATTGCCTTTAAATTATATTCTGCATTTCAGAAATCAAAATTTTAGTGTCCTGTGAATGCTATATTTTAGCCTACTATCATCTGCCATGCTATATTTAAAACTATGTGAATGAGGTTTGAAGTAGCACTTCCCTGACGCTCAACTGTTCAAATGAAATAAGTGTAAATTTTATTGAAAATGCCAACATTTTGATTTAAATGAGCAGACATTTCATTGGGGGAAATTATTGGCCTACATCTATTAACATGACCTAAATGGAAATCATTAGGAGCTCCAGTGGTCGCATGCATTCCACATTGTGCTGTTAATTGAACGGCCATCCCTTGAAACCCACCAGCCACTCCGCTGGAGGAAGTCAGACTGTCTGCTCCGATAAAGATGAAGAGTCTCAGAAAACCAAAGCAGCGGCTCTATTCTGTCCTAAAGGATAGCTTCGGTCCAGAATTGATTGAATGGCAATGAGTTTGTTTTTGTTCAGTCTTTTAATGGAAATCAAGGCTGCATGACAATGATTTTATTTCCTAAAACTGTTTTCTAAAGCACCTTGTAATTTTAAAGAGTATTGCTGTGCCTTAGCCTGAAAGTTTATTTTGAAAATTGAGTTCCATTTCATATGATATTGAAGTGTTTGCATGCTACAATTTTTTTAAATCATTTTATTGGGGGACCATATAATTCTTATCACAACCCATACATATATCCATTGTGTCAAGCACATGTGTACATTTGTTGCCAACATAATTCTCAAAACATTTGCTTTCTACTTAAGCCCTTGAGTTCACTCACCATAAAATCTTTCAACTCCTTCTATGAGACGAAGTGCCTCATCATTTCTTCACTGTTTTTTAGGCATGCACAGTTCTCCATTGTATGTATATACCAGAGATTTTAATCCATTCATCTCTTGATGGAAATTTAGGTTGTTTCCAATTCTTTGATATTGTAAACTGCACAATGATGAACACTGGAGCACAGATGTCTGGCCATGGCCTGTTTCCTAATTCTTCTGGGTCTATGTCCAGTAATGGAACCGCTGGGTCATAAGGTAATTCCAGATCCATCTGTTTTACATATCGCCAAATCACTTTCCACAGTGGCTGTACGTATCTGCAAGACCACCAGCAGAGAATGAGAGGTTCTATCTAACCACACTCCCTCCAACATTTGTTGCTTTTTTATTTTTTGAATTGGGCTGTCTTTGTGGGTGTTAGGTGGTATCTCATGGGTGTTTGGATTTGCACTTCCCAGATGGCTAATGATCAGGAACATTTTCTCAACCGTTTATGTGCCATGTTGATTTCCTCCTTGGTGAATCTTCTGTTCAGGTCTTGTGTTCACCTTCTCAGTGGGCCATTCAATTGTGGCGGCGGTTGTAAAGGTTCAGGGTTCTGTAGATTTTTTAAATTAGCTTTTCCCAGTCTGCGGGCTCTCTCATTTTCCCTTGATGAAGCCGTTTGATGCACAAAGTGTTTTATCTTTAGTATGTTCCACAGGTCTACGCTCTTCCTCTGGATGAGCATCCTTCATTATTGCTGATAGCCCATAAATGCCCTGCATTAAGGTTCTTAACTTTGTTCCTGTTTTTTTTTTTTTATTGATGAGACTGATAGTTTTGTTATCCATCTTGAATTTGTCTTGGTGTATGGGGCGAGGTCTCAGTTCATTCTTCTGCAGGTTGACATCTAGTTTTTCCAGCACCAGTTGTTAAAAGGGGCATCCATCTGTTTCCCATTTGATTGCGGGGGTGGGGTGGGGGGGCTATTAAAGATCAGTTGTCTGAATTCTGCTGTATTTATTTCTGGATTGTCTGTTCTTATCTATCTGGCCGAGTATCTATCATTTAGCCAGTACCATGATGTTTTGACAAAGGTGGCTATATAAGTTTTACAGTCAGGTGATGCAAGCCCCTTCCCCACAACACACACATACTGTTTTCTTCTTATTGAGGAGTTATTTGTCAATTCTGGGTTTCTTCCCTTGCCATATGAAGGTGGTAGTCAGCTTTTCCATGTCTATGAAAAATCTTGATGGGATTTGTATTGGTATTACATTGAGCCTATATAGTACTAGGTAAGATTGACATCTTAAAAATATTGAGTCTACCGATCCATGAGCATGGGATATTTTTCCATTTGTGAAGGTCCCTTTTGGTCTCTTGTACTAATGTTCTGTAGTTTTCCTTGTACAGATCTTTTGTTTTTTGGCTAGGTATATCCCTACATATTTCAATTTATGCTTGCTAATTATAAAGGGTACTACCTCCTTGATATTTTCCCCCTGTAATCCCATCAGTTGTAAACAAAATCCAATTAATTTCTACTTGTGGATCTTGTATCCTGCCACTCTACCATATCCCTCTATCATTTCCAGCAATCCTATTTTGGAGCCTTTGGGGTTCTCAATATACACCATCATATCACCTGCAGGTAACGATCATTTCAGTTCTTCTTCCCCAGATGTATGCCTTTGATATCTTCTGTTGCTTTAGATTACTAGCTAGGACCCCCAGGACTATACTGAATAAAAGTGGGGACAAGGGGCATCCCTATCTGGTTCCCTTTTTCAGCGGGAATGTTTTCAACTTTCTCTATTGATTGTAGTACTGGCAGTTAGATGTTCATATACGGTTTTGATTATATTGAGATATTTTCCTTCTAGTCCTATCCTCTTGAGTGCCTTCATTAGGAATGAGTGTTGAATCTTGTCGAATGCTTTTTCTGCATCTAATGCTATTTTCATGTGGTCCTTGTCCTTTTCCTTCTCAACCTGGTGGACGATGTTGATAGATTTTCAAATGTTGAATCAAGCCTGCATCTCTGGCATGAATTTAAATTGGTCATGGTAGATCATTCTTTTTACTGCTTTTCTTAACTAAATAGGAAGTTAGCAGTTTAGTCTATTAAAAAAGAAGTTAGGTCTTATATCACACAGGTACCAAAGATGACAGCTAATCTTCCTATTACTAAGGAAACTAAGAGTGGTGACTTGAGTCTCACCCTCTAGTGAGATTTATAATATATCTCAATATGGTGGACTCTGTGAGGGAAGGCCATATTAAGTTACTAACTATAAAGCAATAAAGAAAAAAGAAACCAACTTGGATCTGAAACCATAGATGTAAAACCAATGGCAGTAATCATATGAAAACTAGCATGGTGGTGCTATTTTTTTTAATGAATTAAAAAAAGGTTCTGGTCACTTGATAGCTCATTTACCATTCAAATATGTAATTTTCCCCCAAAACCATTTTATTGGGAGCCCTTACACATATCATACCATTCCATAGTTCAGTAATATCAAACCGTATTGTACAATTGCAACTATAATTGGTTTCAAAATATTTATTTCCTTTTTGAACTCCTTGATATGAGCTTCCCTTTACCCTCCTACTACCAGACCCCCAGGAACCATTATTCTACTTGTCTCTACACATTTAGCACGCCTGGGTTTCATATGCTGAAAAACAGGAAAGCATATCTTAACAATTCAAATACACAACAACATACATGAAGAAGAAGAAGAAGAAGAAGAAGAAGAACACTGAAAACCCGATCAGGCCCAATGTGTATCAGAGCGGGGATCAAGTGACCAGGTTTTAATAGTTTTCATTTTTATTTCCGATAGTTATCTCTCCACTGCTCTCTGTTTGATAACTAGTTCATTCTCATCCCTCCATTATGGTCAGAGGGAAATCACTGGAATCTTGTTTCCTGTGTAGATCTTATGATGTCCCTTGGGCTTCCACTGTCATCTGTAGTGTTCTACAAACCAGAATCTGACAACTTAAGCTCTCAAAATATTCCTTCTTTTAGATTTGGATTACAGAATTTACAATCCTTGGGTCATTGATGCTGGTGTGCTTCCACCAGGTAGACTTAGTTGACCTCTCACTTAGATAAATGGCTGCTTGTTTGGAAACAAGCCTTTAAGACCCCAGACACGATTCTTTCTGATATCCAGGCATTATCTGTTTCTTCGCCACACTTTCCTATAGCATCCATATCGTCTGTGTTTCCTTCATGAGGCAAGTATTGAGCAGGGCCATATTGTAAGAAATAATTGCTTAAAAATTGGAGCTAGTGTTAGATGCAAGCTAAATATCTATTCCTGGATCTACCTTTTAATCTGCCTTTGGTTTTTTTGTAGACCTCCTTGTCAATTTACTATAGAGAAGAATCTCCCATTAAGAGTGTCATTGATTAACCCCTGGTACTAATTTTGAAGATACTGTTGAGAGGGGAATATTGAACCACGGTAGGCTACTAAATATCACAATACCTGTCATTTTAAAGCAATTTAGATTTTTATATGCCATAATGTATCTTTGAGTTTTCAGTTAATATTCTACATGTCCTATGTACAAACAGTAAATTATATCCACCCCTGAAAATTTGGAAAAAACTAAACTAGGTCTGCAATCATTGTAGCATAGAATGTTTTGAGTAATATCTGGATGATATTTGCTTTACAGAGTTAAGAATAGGAATGACAACTTCTTTGGAGTTCTAAACCTTCCAGGGTATTCTGGACCAGCCATTGCAGAAGGTTTATGTCCGTCAGTTCTGTACAATCCGTGTCGTCAGAGATGAAAGGAGATGAGCATAATGAAATTGGGTGGTAAAGCCTCCATCCCAGCGTTATCTTTTGTTATAGTACTTAATGGAATTTTTATGGAAACTTCAATGCTGAAAACCATATCATTAATTTGGAATGAATTTGTCTTATAACCTGGAATCTTCCAAGAAAAGAGGCTAAGAAAAGGATTTTTTGTACTTTGTAATATTACGCCAAGCAGCAAGAGAAAGGGGAATAAAGGAGAAGTGAATAAGAAAAGGGTCGCCACTGATCAAGACTTTGTTCTTGTATTTTCCAGAGTTACAGTCAAGTATCAGTTCAGCAGTTTGAATCCACCTACTCTTGGAAATGCACTGGGGCAATTCTACCTTGTTCTGTACCGTAAAATCTATAGGGTCGCTATGGGTTGGCATCATCTCGATGTCAGTAAGTTTGCTTTCAGTTTGGACAGGCAAAGGGTGCATCATATCACAGGACCCCTTGAGAAACTTCACATAAAACATCTCTAAACCATCCATAGGAGACAAAAGGAGCGAGCGTTGCACGGGCTCTATGTAAGTCAATGTTTGTATCCTTATAAGTTGCATATATAGATGAATGCCTACAGGTTCAGCAGCATGCTCTATGAGGCAGCATCAGAGAAAACCTGGAATAGGAAGAAAAAGGCATGTTTGAATAAATCTGCAACAACCCGCTCTCAGTTTACAGCTGTGAAAATCTGAAAGAACAGTTTACAAACCTAGTCATCACTGCAATAGCTGCAAATGAAGCCAACAGCAGTGGAAGCGATGCACAAGTAATTCAAACTATTTTGAAGAAGCTAAAAGTCTATTTAAGTCAAAGCTATTAATTACAAAGCGATGGCAATTTGCTAGCATTTATGCAATGTAAGTGAGTTACAAATATATATATCTGTAGCTAATAACCAATTTCAATTGGGTCTAAAGGAAAATGATTAGCATTATGGGAGTTGTATAGTTTTATGTTATATGAATAAGAAGTTGTGCACTACAATATGAGGGCTGGAAAATAGTGTGGTGCTCTCATTAAAGATATTATCCCTTCAGAACCCTTGATAATTTAGAAGCATATTATTTTTCTTATACTAAAAAAAAAATCATGTCACAATTTTATCTCAAGTTGATACATAAGAATAAAGGGGTGGCGTCTAACCTGCTTATCAGGTCACAGCCTGGTGATCCCACCTTGTGATCATGGTCTTCTCATGAGGATCCTGGGATTTCCTCTCTTCCTCCTTGGCCACAAGACCCACTCTCTCTCTGGTTCACATTCCTGTTGACAAGGAATACGGAGCCACGCTGATGGCAGCCAGAGCCCAGGACATGTGTCCACCCCCATTGGAGCCACAGGACTTTCCATGCACCGCCCTGTGATCTTCCTGCATTTGGTACCATTGCAGGTGCTGTGTGTCTCGGAAGAGGAATTGATGGATTGACATCAGACATATGGGCAAATATTGGACTTGACTTGATCTAGACCGGGCTGAGATGTTTTCTCAATATACACTTGGTGTTTGATATGAAGCTTTCTCTTACACATATGCGTGTCATTGAATTCGTTTCTCTAGTCAACCCAACCCAACACAATTTCCACAGAGGGGATTCCAGCTTGTGTACACCCTGTAGGACAGAGTAGAACTTCCCCTGTGGTTTCTGAGATGATAACTGCTTATAGGTGTAGAAAGGCTCACCTCTTTTTCTTTTAAAATAAGAAAAAAATTAATCAACAATTTAATTGTTATGTATTTTTTCTCTCTAACATATTATTGTACTATATGAATTTCCCATTGCTTAAAAAATTGCTTTTTTTTAAGAGAAAAAAAGAAGAGCAAATATATACATATATGAAAGAGGGAGAGAGAGAGAGAAATTGTAATTCTTGCTTTAACTTTTCTCTCTAAGGGAAAAAAATGTTAAATTTGAGGTAGAACTATGAAACACTTTACAATCCATTCAATTTCTGTTGGAAAATAACAGTTGGGTTGAAATGAACACTTTAGAAGATATTTCATTTCTTGGCATTTAAAATCAATATTTTTCTCAGTGTCATGAATATTTTTTTGAGAAATCTTGGCAGCTATTTTTGTTCCTTGTAATTGTGGCTTTACCGAAGGTGAAGATGGAACACCTTTCTCTCATTATTAAGAGCTTAGTAGCCCTGAGCTAAAGGCTGTGATTCTTCATGTCACCACTGTGGTGCCAAATAAGAAGTTCCATTTAGTTTCTAGTAACCTCGTTTGTCATGAAGACTGTATTTCAAGTTTATATAGATTTAAGGCAAACAAAAACCAGACAACTAAAAGCCTCTTTGGTCATACATTGCACTCTCCCATGGGAGAAAAGTTAAACTAATGGGATAATAATTTTGGAGACATGCTAAACTATTCCAACTTCTATTTTTAAAGATGTGAGAAGTTAATTTAATTTTCAAATTTGTTATTCATAAGTGATAGTTTCAATGTACTGCTAATGTAAGGAGTCATTTATATGAACCACATCCCAAGCTAGGGAAATTTCAATTCCTTAAATTTTACTGTCAATGTGAAACTATCTAAGTGCAATGTTCTAAGAGGCAGTTTAAAACAATACATTTTAAGTAAGAGCTTTGAAATTGTTCTCATATCATTCTTCATGCTTTCAATTTTTAGCCTGAGTTCATCACAATTTTTTTGAAGGTCATGCTTTAAGAAACTTTAAATCTGTCTCAATTTTGAGTGACAAGCCTTTTAAGCCAAGTGACTAAACCCCCAGGAGGGGAAGAAATGCAAACCTGTTTCCTTGGTACCTCGGTGAACTACTTCATAATACAGCTCAGATGTTATTTCAGTTATTTCATATTATCTTCCCTACATCTAGAAGTGCTGAACTTCTAGCTTCACATGTAGGACCTGATGGAATTAAAATTTTAGCAAAATCACGATTTTACCAATGATGCAACAAACCAAGTTAATAAATCTTAGTATGACAGGCTCTTACTAAACCCCGTGTCCTCCTCGACCTCCCATCCTAATCCTTGAATCGTAGATACCACTCTTCTGCAGATCACAGACATTCATAGCCGGCCATCGTAGCATCATTTCTTTTTGTCACTTAAATATTCAGAGGTTTATGACCTTTCATATTTTCTCAGAGCCTATCAGGTTTTTGACTACATTATCTAACTTACCATCAATATCAAATTGATTTTTCAAAGTTCCTGATCAATACTTCCTCATTTCCCCCCATCTGCCTATTGATCTGAACTATGCTTCAAACATATATATTTGCATGGCAATATGCAGAGGGAAATAGACTGAAATGAGAAAAATCATCTTATAACTTCTCTAGTATGTGTCTTTGTGGGACTGAACTATCTTTTAAGCATGTTCCATTCTCCATGAATCTGAGAAAATTTGTAAATATTTTATTCTAATAATAGTTTTTGATATATAAAAATGTTAGCACCAATTAAATACTTATATTTTTATGTTTCCAAATGTGATTACTACTTTAAGGCACCCTCATGGGTACAATGGTTAAGCACTCCCTGCTAATTCAACAAGTGGCAGTCCAGACTCAGCAACCACTCTGTGAGAGAAAACTGTGGCTGTCTGTTTCTATGAACATTACCAGCCTGGAATCCCATGGGGCAGTTCTACTCTGTCCTATAGGTTATAAGGTTAGGATGAGTTAGAATCAACTATACAGCTTTGGTATTTTTAGGTATTATTACTTTTATATAGAATAAAAAAATCTAGTACAAAGCAGATTAGAATTTCAAGATTAAATAAATTGTAACTTGTTTATCATGCTTAGTCAACCTGTGCATGAATATCAGTGCATCACTTGCTACAGTGGGGAGAATTTCTAGGGTTGACACTCAAAGTTCAGTCAACATATAAATACCTGGACACTGCTTATTGAGAGAATCCCAAGGACCACTAGTTTTTACTAGTTACCTGAATATTCAGGCAAAACTTGGAGAGATTATGGTTAGTTATACTAGTTAGTTGCACTCTATCTTCCATAAATAAATAAATATATTATACTCTTTGGGGAAATAACAGAAATAGACTTCAGGAAAATACTGGAATAGGCTAAACCTTGGAACATGATGTGATTTCATAAATAATCCCTCATTCACAGCCTATGTTTGCTGCCTTCTGGGACGGAGGAGGAAGAGGAGTGTAGAAGATGCCTCTGATTTGGATATTTTCTCTTTAGCCAGTTATAATTACATTTCAGAAATAAACCTACTGACAAAGCTAATATGAATTTAACTACATTGATACAGAAGATAATAATTCCCTCCTGTTCTAGTATACTGCTTTTGTTTCTTGACCATTGAAGACACTAATGGAAAGATTAATAGTGACATAATTAGTGACATAATTAGTATTTTGACTATTGATTCAACAACCCTAATTGTGCCCACAAAGTGAATTTATCATTGATAATATGACTCAAAAATTAATATTAGGAAAAATTCATACCACTCTGGGAATTTAACATCTCAATTATTGTTGTTATTAAGTGACTTTCCACTCACTTCTCTGACAGTTTCTCTAATGGTGGTGGTTTGTATGCTGCTGTAATGCTGGAAGCTATGTTAAAAGTGTCTCAAATACCAGCAGGGCCACCCAAAGTGAATAGGTTTCAAGATAGCTTCTAGACTAAGAACTGACTAAGAAGCAGCATTGGTAGTCGACCTGTGAGGAATTAGGCACTGAAAGCTTTATGGAAAGCAATGAACCTTTGCCAGATACTGGAAAGCCAGATGAATAGCAGCAGTGCATTGGAAGATAAGAGTGCCAGAAGATGAACCCCTGCAGTTGGAAGGCACTCAAATGATGACCGAGGAAGAGTTGCCTTCTCACAGTCGAGTTCATGATAGCACATGCATGAAGGGAAGCCTCCCAGCCCTTCACTTGCTGGTGGGCTTCTATGCAAAATGAGAAGAATCCACTTCAACATCTATCAAAAATTGTAACTTGAAAGGGACAAAGTTTGAATTGATGAAAATTGAAAGTTGTCATAAATAAAATAGACTACATAAATAAAGATCAATATCTGAGGCTTTCGTGAGCTGAAATGGACAGGTATGGCCACTTTGAATTAGAAAATCATGCTGTTAACTATACTAGGAATGAAAAATTAAAGATGAATGGTATCACATTTTTCAATAAAAAGGGCATTGAAAGATCTAGCTTGAAGTGCAATGTTGTCTGTGATAGGATAATATATTTCTGTAAAGAAGGAAATCAAATCAATACAATTAGTATGCAAATTTACACATCAACCACTAAAAACAGCGATGAAGAAATTGAGGAGTTTTTAACAATACCTTCAGTCTGAAATTTATCAACCATGTTGAGATAAAGTTTATTGTGCCAACCTGGCTGATAAACACATGTGGGATTAATTGAAGGGCAGAGAAATAAACGGCTCAGTGAGCCTCACCTTTCTAGTTCTCAGATCTCTTACTTTCTGATGGTTGGATCAGGATGCAGCTGATTAGCCAGTTCCCTGCTTCAGCTGGCAAGGCTCATTTCCTGCAAGACATCCCCGAAGAGAAGTCACATGGACCTATCCCACTGCAGCCCTGGGTGCTGGAGCAGCCGTATGGAGACCCCTGCCAGTGCTAAGATGCTTACACTCTCATTGATTCGACTTTCGTCCTGCATTCAGTGTCATAATGTGTGTTTTGTGGGATGGAGGAGGATTTTGTGGATTGGTGTTGGATATATGGGCTAATGTTGGACTTTTGGGCTTGGGCAGCACTGGGTTGGGATGTTTTCTTGAGGTGCACTTACCCTTTATATAAAACTCTCTCTTATACATGCATTTCTGTGGATTTGTTTCTCTAATGTACACTGACTAACACACACGTAATCCAGATACATTGATAATTATTTGAGATTGGAATGCAGAAGTTGGAAACAAAGAGGAAGAAACCATATTTGGAAGATCTGGACTTGGTGATACAAATTAAGCTGAAGATCACGTGATAATATTTTGCAAGACCAATGACTTCTTAATCCCAAAATACCCTTTTCAAAAGCATAAAAGAGGAATACACATATGGATTTCTCCATATGGGTTACACAAAAATAAAATTAACTACATCTATTAGAAGAAAGCATGGAGAAGCCAATATCAGCATCTAATGCAAAGCAAGGGGAAATCATGAAACAGATCCTCAATTGTTCATGCTTAAGTTCAGGTTGAAGCTGAAGGAAATGAAAATAAGTCCATGAGAGCCAATATGTGTACCTTGAGTCCATTCTACCTGAATTTCAAGAAATATCACAAGACAATGTGATGCATTGGACATTATGACACCATGAACAACATACACAAAGAAAGCAAAAGTTTATTAAAAAGACAGGAAAGCAAATGTGGTGAAGAAAGCTGATGGTGCCCGGCTATCAAAAAGTATAGCGTCCGGGGTCTTAAAGGCTTGAAGTTAATCAAGCGGCCATCAAGCTCAGAAGCAACAAAGCCCACATGGAAGAAGCACACCAGCCTATGCAACCACGAGGTGTTGAAGGGATC
>NW_022107431.1:68377031-68390061 GCF_000313985.2 Echinops telfairi | reverse complement strand
TAAAAACTAGTCAACATTCAACCTTTTCAAGAAACAGCATATGAACAAGATTCAATGGTACACTGCACTGAAAGCATTAGCCAAAAATAAGGCTCCAGGAATTGATGGAATATCAACTGAAATGTTTCAACAAGCTGATGAAGCACTGAAGACAATCACTTGTCCATGCCAAGAAATTTGGAAAAATGCTATTTGAGCAACTGACTGGAAGAGTATTTTTAGCTATTCCAACGAAAGATTATCAAACAAAATGAACAAATTATAGAACAATATCATTAATACAACATGCAAGCAAATTTTCTGGGAAAACCATCAACAATGGTTGTAGCAGTTACACTGGCAGGTACTACCAGAAAGTCAGGCCAGATTCAGAAGAGGACAAGGAACAGGGTCCCTTAGCTTATGTCAGCTAGATCTTGGCTGAAAACAGAGAATACCAGAAAGACAATTACTTGAGTTGCATTGACTATGGAAAAGCATTGACTGTGTAGATTATAAGAAAATGGATAGCCTTAGATTAATAGGAAATGCAGAATACATAATTGTGCTCATGCAGACCCTATTCATAGAACAAGAGACAGTCATTCCAACAGAACATGAGAATATTGCATTGTTAAAAATCAATCAAACTTGTATCATCTTACCATATTTGTTGAGTAGATTTGCTGAGCAAATGATCAGAGGAGCTGAATTATATGAAGAAGTATGTGACATTAGGAATGGAGAAAGGCTTATGAACAACAGAAAGTAAAACTGTGCTTGCTGAAAATGAGAAGGATTTGAAGCTCATGCTGATGAAGATCAAGGATTCAGCCTTCAGTATGGATGATAACTCAATGTAAAGAAAACCTAAATCTTCAAACCTGGACCAATAGGTAACATCACGATAAATAAAGGAAAGATTGAAATTACCAAAGAGTTTGTCTTGCTTGGATCCAAAATCAGTGCTCATGGAAGATCCAACAATGCTTCACATTGGGCAAATTTGCTCCACTCGGGCTGCTTTGTATTGCAGAGCAAAGATATTACATTGAGAACTAAGGTGCACTTGACCCAAGGCATGGCATCTTCAATTGCTCATATAAATGTGAAAGCAGGACACTGAATAAGGAAGACCAAAGAAGAATCAATGCATTTGAGTTATGGTGCTGGTGAAGAATATTGAGTGGATCATGGACTGCCAAAAGAACAAATAAATCTATCTTTTAAGAAGTATATCCACAATAGGATGGTGAAATTTCATGTCATGTACTTTGGACACATTACAAGGAGAGAGAAGTTTCTGGAAAAGAACACATGCTTGGTAAAGTAGAGGGCTATGTAGAAGAGGTAGACCCTTAATTAGATGGATGTGCACAGTGGCTGCCGTGATGGTCTTAAATATACCAACAAGTAGGAGGAGGGTGCTGGACCCAGCATTGCTTTGTTCTTTTCACACAGGGTTGCTATGAATTGTACCTGACTGAGCAGCATCGAAGAACAACAAACAACATTAAATTACTAAGCCCTCTAAGAATACTTATTTTGAATTTGATTTTCTAGAATTTGATGACTTGAGGATAAATCTAAATCTTTCTAATTCTATTCCAAACTAGAAATAACATAATCATTTCTGGCCATATTAGACATAGAGCAGTCCATAAAAGATGTCACAGAAATTTTACTAGTCCCAAAGAACTAGGCTGAGTGTTTCTGGACAACAGTACCCTGAGTTAGGCCTCTCTAGTTTGCCACTCCTACAAGAACCCCACAGTCCATCCAAAAACACAAATGACACGTGGGGCCTGATGCCCATTGCAGGATAGTTCTATCACCACCACCACCACACTCACTCTGTCACAAACTCCACATGTGTGCCCCCTCCATTCACTCACAGTCAGCAAGTCTTATGTTTGGTAGCCAACGTCTGGGTCAAGCTCTTATGCCTAACTGCAGAGGAGAGAAGCAGAATTCTGCTCTTTTCTTGTGTGAGTAAGCTCATAAAGTAGGAACTTCCCCAGTGTTAGAAGAATATCTAAAGGTGGTAGACTGGTTTAATATGTGAAGTACCTACTATAAAACAATATTTGAGTAATATGAATGGGCTTTTTGCTTTACTTTTAGATGTGGAGATAATTATATATCTATATACAGCAGTTACTTAATATAAAGAGGAATATCAGAGTCATTATCCTGAATAACATGTATATAGAGTTAGGGTTAATGGTTAAAAGTCTTAAGTTAAAGATCACACAAACAACAGTTAACAAATTTCTAATATATTCTTTACATTTAAGAAACTTCATATTACAAGCTTCTCATTACATTTTTTTCACTAAAATACAAAATAAAACAGGAACTAGAAAAGTTTTCAGTCATAAAAATAGCATTATTTTCCTTCCAAAATTTCAATGCTCAAGATATTTAGCATTATATTACTACAAGCTAAATATAATGAGTTTTATCAAAATAGTAAAATAAAAAACGATCACTGTGCAAGTATTGAACTGTCCAAAAAATCGACTTAGAATCAATGATTTTCTGATCATCAAGATAAATTGCAGCACAGTTCGAAAGCCTGTATGCTACAAAAGGAAGGCATGGCTGGCTAAGCAGACATCTACTCAGAAAAAAGCAGATGTTGATTCTTATTCTGTTCACACAAACACATTTTGCCTATGCATGAGAAACTAGATTTCAATTGCAGTTATATATACATTTTCAACAGTAAGTGGCACATTGCAAATAAAGTTCCCTCATCAACTGATCAAGCAATATAAGAAGTGACTGAACTTAAAGGTTAAAAGCAATAATAGAGTTTGCCAAGCAGCAGGAAATATTTTAAATGTCTCATATTGTTCATTTATTTATTTATTGTAAAAACACTAAGTAGTAAATATTATTACTATGTGCCCCCCGCCTTTTTTTAGATGAAGCAAAACCAAAGCGTAACAGCAGGTTAAACAATTTGCTTGTGATAATTGGCAGACAAGATTTATTTGGAAAAAATAAGTTTGGCTCCCATATTGGTTTCATTCATTCCTCTATACTCTATTGCCGTCAGTTAAGTAAATGACTTACTACTAATAAATTGTTATGATTAAATTGTGTGCCCTCAAATTTATATTGAAGACCTTATTTAGATATAGAATTGTGCAGCTATAATCCAGCAAATTAGCATAAAGTCAGACCTAAGTAGAGTGGATCTCACTCCAATCTGAGTGATTACTAGAAATGAGAAGAGATACAGGAAATACAGCTAACAGGGAGATAGCCATGAGATGATGGAGCAAGCCTATACAAGTATCTTCAAGACAACAAATCTGGGAAAAGCTGGGAAAGCGAGAAGAAATCTTTCTCTAAAGCCTTCAGAAAAAGCATAGCCCTGTTGACACCAAGAAATTCAAAGTCTCAGATTCCATAATTTTGAAACATTATTTTCTGAGCTAAGCTGTCATATTTCTATAATCTTTTTTATTAATTGGTATTAATAGATATATCAAATCAGTCTATAGTTCAATCACATCCAGCAGAATTGTACACTTGCTACCACAACTAGTTTCCAAACATTCTTTTTCTATATGGGCCCCTTGACATCATCACAGCTAATACATAAACTCACTTGAGTTTCCCGAAAAGTACGGCCTAATTCTGTGATACACTAGGAATGAGGTACAGCTGAGCCTGTGATTAGTCAGTCTCAGAACTAGGCAGTTGTATGTTGTTAGAAGATAAAGTCAGGGAAACCTCTGTAATCAGTAAGGAAAGGTGATAAAGAAAAAAGAAAGTAAGTCTGGTGTATTAGTCTAGGTACTTTGTAGAAACAAATCCACGGCGACTCACGTATAAGAGAGAGTTTTATGTAAAGAAAAGGTGCATCACAAAAACATCCCAACCCAATGCTGCCCAAGCCCACAAGTCCAACATTAACCCATTAACCCAACACCAGTCCACAAAGTCCTCCACCTCACAAAACAGAGGCAATGATGCCGACCGCAGGAGGAAAGCTGAGTCCGTGAACGTGTAAGCATCTCAGCACTGGGAAGGGTCTCCACACAGCTGCTCCAGCACCCAGGGCTGCATCGGGATAGATCCATGCGGCTTCTCCTTGGGGATGTCTTGTAGGAAGTCAATCTTGCAAGCTGAAGCAGGGAACTGCTAAGGCAGCTGCACCCGATACAACCATCACAAAACAAGAGACCCGAGAGCTAGAAAGGTGAGGCTTCACCACCCATTTATCCCTCCGCCTTTCAACCAGCCCCACATGTGATTATCGGCCAGGCTGGCACAATTAACTAACTCATCTGGATTTTTGGAAATCATAGAAAATTTACAAAACACCAATTTATTATTATCATTAAATTACAATGAGACTGAAAAAATAACTGTGGACCTTTACCTCTTTTGAATTGTGAAATAAAGCTGTAGTCAACTGTATCACATGTAAACCCTATGTAAGTGTTTGTTTGTTATGGACATCATGTCCAGGTTTGAGTTCAATGCATGGCATAGCAATAACCCCTGAACAACAAACTTCAGAAATTAAACCAATGCAGGAAGGGCAGTTGGGTTCAAGAAAACAATGGAGTGCTAGAAAGTAATCCAACACTTTCCATCACACACACTTGCTTCAAGTCTTTCACTAGTTTGAAAGGATCATAGCATCTTCTCTCATTCTAAAACATGGTTCTCAAAGGATCAAGTACTTTGATGAACTCTAGTGCTAAACTTTTAATTAAATTGGTTTAAAGAAGAAGCCTCGGGAGGTATAGAATCTACTATTCCTGAAAAAATTCAGTAGATATTAAAAAAGGAAAAAAAGAATTATCCACCATATCTCTAAGATTACTCATGCTTCTGAAATACTGTAAACCAGGAGGAGAAAATGCATGTGCTTTGTTCCTATTTTAAAAATACATATTAAATAGTTTGTTGGATTATTTTTGCCTAGTAAGTGGATTGAAATTATAGAAGGTATTGATGATAATGTGATTTCATTCCTGACAAACACATACATTGTACAAGCATTTGTTCAATAATCATCAGCAGTGTGAAAAAATATATGTCTCATTAATGTTCACCATGAACCTTAGGTCCCAGTGATGGTATAATAAAGCAAGCATAAACATAACATTTTGCTGTGCCTCTTTTAACAAAAAAAAAAATTAAAATCTATAATTATTTCAACCTTAGCTTGAAATATAAACAATAAATACTTCCCACAGTAAAAGATCTTTTGTGTGACAGAAAAACTAGTTTAAATTAGGAAGCAAAACTGTAAATGTGAAGGAAAATCAATGTTTAAAAAAACATAAGCACGTGAATACTAGCAATCGAAGGAGAATAAAGAAGGAAGGTAAGAAAATAACACTTTTTAAATTATTATTATTACTGGTTAACCAAAATTAATTTTCCAAAAGAGCTATGACACTCTCCTAAAGGAGCAAGTGCCTGTGATCCCTAATCGAGGCGCTAACAGCAGAAGATCAATGTGGTTCTTTATACGTGACAAACAAGTACGCTAACCAACAATAAGACAAAATACACATGCACAGCCTGTAAATGTATCTATTCAAAGGGATGTATATGCTCTATATAATGATGTCATTTGTAAAGTCAATTTTTGATTAAATAGAGATATATAATGATATTTAAATTGAATAATATTATTTTATGAAGGCAAAACTATCATTTTAAATTAGAAAATGTAATATGTTTGGTTAGTTTTCAAAATTTGTACCCTTCCTTTGTTTTTATTTTTTCAATATTGGACTGAAACTCGCTTCACTGCCACTGAGTCAGTTTCATGCATAGTGACTCTACGGGACAGAGTAGACCTGCCACATAGGTGATCTGAGGCTGGCAATCCTTAGTTGAGCAAATTACCACTTCATGTTACTTCTGCAGAATAGGTGATAGATTCAAACCTTCAACCTTTCAGTTAAAGGCCCAATGCTTAACTCACTGAGCCCCAGAGCTTTATGGCAGATTAGATATCTTGAAAAAGCTCCCAATGTAACATATTTGGAATAGAAAGAAAAAGGAAAAGACATTATTTTTGTACAATAATTGCCTCTCACTGCCATTGAGTCAATGCCGATAGGACAGAGGAGAATTGCTCCTGTAGCATTCCAAGACTTAAGTCTTTGTGAGAATAGAAAACCTCATCTTATCCCTCAGAGTATTTGGTGGTTTTGAATGGCTGACTTTGTGGTTTGTACCCCAACTCAAAACCACTATGCCACATCAAGAGATTGTAAACAGAGTAGTAAGATTGTGTTGATGTTAAATCTTTACTGAAGGTGTTTCTATTCCCATTAGCAAAGATGTTTATGAAGATTAGAGGTAGGAAAAAAAGTTGGGAATCTGAAATAATACACAGTATATAAACTGGACTATTGAAAGGGCACACTGTGTGTGAAAGAGTGAAATTGAAAAATAATCTGACAGTTGCTGAAGGAAAAAATACATTTATTTACTGTATTCTAGAGAGATGGAGGGAGAGAAACTTGATAGTCACTAGGTAGCCACACCTAGTATAAAAATTATGTGACCACGGAGACTTCTGACCTCCTCTAACTTCACAAAGTGAGGACAGAGAGTTAAGGTTAACAGCAACAGCTGCCCAAAGTGAAACACTATGAGGTAGAGGGGAGACACTCCAATGTTGTTAGTAATTCTGACCTCAAGTGTCTGTCCCACATAACTCTTTACTTCTCTGCTGGGCCCACTTCAACCGACTCAAAAAACCCACAGAGAAGATTCAAGCATGAGGTATTGTTAGAATTGGGGAAGGCTTGTTAACATCATGCAATATGCAGATAATACAGCCTTGCTTGCTAAAAGTGGGGAGAATGCAAAGCACTTGCTAATAAAGATCAAGGATTGCAGTCTTCAATATGGATTACGACAATATAAATAAAATTAAAATCCTCACAAATGGATGAATAGACAACATTATGATTAACAGGAAAGACTGAAGTTGTCAAGCATTTCATTTTACTTGGATCTATAATCAATGCTCATGGAAGCCTAAATCAAGAAATGAAGCAACATTTTGCATATGGCAAATCTGCTGGACAAGACCTCCTCAAAATATTGAAGATCAGGATGCTACATTCAAAACTAACGTGTACCAAACTCAAACCTAGGTAAAGGCAATCCCTTCATATCCATGAGAAAGTTGGTCAATGCTTAAGGCAGACAAAAGAGAAATAAATGCATTTAAATCAGGGTGCTGGCAAAGAATATTGAAAATACTGTTGATTGCCCAAGAACAACGCTGCCCAGAAAGAAGTACAGGCAGAATGGTTCTTAAAAAAGCATTAGATGGTATATGATACTGCAAAGAAAGGGAATAAAAACAATAATAATAATATTTAATATAATATCAAGCATTCCTGGGGGTAGGGCAGGGTAGGGCTGGGATAAAGGGGAGCTAATATCAAAGAGTACAAGAAGAAAGAACATTTGAAAATGATGTTGACAGAAATTGTACAGTCATGCTTGCTCTAATTGAACTATATATAGTCATAATATCTGCAAGAGCTCCCAATAAAATTTGTTGGGGGTGGGAGGATAGGAGTTAGCAAGGATGGCAAGACTTTATCTCATATACTTAGGACAAGTTATCAGAAGAGACCAGTCCCTGAAAAAGGATGTCAGGCTTGGTAAAGTAGAGGATTGCTGGAATGGAGGAAGACCATCAGGGAGATGTGTAGAGAGAGTGGTTGCAATCACGGGCTGAAACATAAGGCGCTGACTGGGTGGTGTTTTGTTAAATGGTGCGTAGGGTTGCCGAGAGTTGGAGGTTATTGGCCAGCACCTCACAATCACAATGAAGTGGCAGGTTACAGTTTTTCGAGGAAACTCAGGTACATTTCATTCCGTACAGCTTCCTCTTCTCAGCTGTGCCACGCAATTTTCTCTCTGGCCCCTCAGGTACTGCCCTGATCAGGTAAGTATTATAAAGCCACTGCCACTAAACCACAGTCCTCTAATACACGTTTAACCCTGTGGGTTGGCGAAACTTGCCAACTACACAGGTTCCCAGAGACACTCTACCAACAAGTCTCCTATCCAAACACATTCGCCTTTATCCACACCATGGACTGGAAGTCCTCTTCTTTGAAATGAGCTGGTCTGTATGTTCTGTGGCCTCTGTTGCCACTCATTCTGTGCTGTTCCTTCTTGCTGTGTCTTGTTGTTGCTGGTGTAATACTTCCCTGTTTTCTGGAGTGAAAAAAATTGAACACATCGATTTCAGACAACAAAGACACACTTTACTCTGGGTTTTTTCTCACTTTTAGTAAAATCCTCTTGTGTAGTTACGTTTAAACCCAGTGGGAAGATAAGATCATTGGATCCTACTGTTAGGATTTCATATATATTTTTTCCATCATATATGAACACTACTGTGTATTTGTAGTCTTCAGTATGCAGACTGCAGTCTTCAGTATGAATTGGAACACATGGTAAAGAAAAAAAATCCTCAAAACTGAACCCATAGACAAAATCAGGATGAATGGAGTCAAGAATATTATTTTGCTTGACTTCATAAGCAAATGCTCATTGAAGCAGCAGTGAACAAGCAAATGCTCATTGAATTAGCAGTGAAGAAATCAAATGATGTGATGCATTGGACACATCTGCTGAACGAGATCTCTTTAAAGTGTTGAAGAGCCATTTTGAGGACTAAAATGTGCTGCTTTATGCATGCAAACATGGGTGGTGCACAAGGAAAACCCCAGAAGAATTGATGTCTTTAAATAATAGTGTTGGGGAAGAATATTGAGAGTACCAAGAACTACCAAGGGAACAAACAAATCTTTCTTGGACGAAGTCCACCCAGGATGATCCTTGGAACCAATGGTAGAAACAAATCATCCCAGGTAATGTGAACATGTTGTCAGGAGTAATCTGTCCCTAGAAAAGAACATCATGCTTGGGAAAGTTCACAGTCAGTGAAAAAGAGTAAGACCCTAATTGAGATGAATGAACACATTGACTGTAAAAATGGTCTCAGAGCAGTAATTGTAAGGATACTATGGGACTGACAGTGCTTCATTCAGTTGTACAAAGGATGCCGTAAATCAGCACAGACTCAGTGGTACTTAGAAGCAATAACAATATGAACATGCTCTACCTCTTATTTATAGTATTAACAAGATATTCAATACCCCTGGTGGACCACAAGTACCTCAAATGTACATACAACATCCCAGTCATCTGGTGGGAGTTACAAAGACTATGACTAGAAGACCTCTGTCCACTAATTACTGCACTAGAACTAGGATTTAAGGTTTATAAAGCATGTGTAAAATCAGAAAGATTATAAAGGAAGAAACTGTCTGAAAGTTGGCTCAAGATTTTAGCATCTCAGGGTAACAGGCAAAAGCAAATATCTATACTCTTTTGATACATTTTCAATACAAGACTTGAAATATTGCAACAGATGAAACCCAACAAAATATTAAAATATGCAATAAAATAAATGAACATAAATTAATCTTCAGAAACAAAATATAGTAAAAGTGAGATATCTCCCAAATAAAACATTCTATAAAGAATAGAAAATAAATAGTAATATGTGAAAATATATTAAAAAATAAAAAAACTATCTTTTTAAAATACAAAAAAACCCAAGCATAATACATAAAGTAAGGAACAAACGACTGTCAGAATAAGAGATAAAACCAAACATAATATCTAATGATTAAAAAAACACAAATTGAAAACAATATCATGTTAAGTGGAAGTTTATACACTGTTGATGACGGAAATTAAAACAAAGCCATTAGGCATGGCAATAGAAGATATGAAAATATAAAAGAGATGTTTGAGATTTCTCTGATGAGAAGGTATAATATATGTTAAATCTGGGTCCCAGAAAGAAAGAATGGAGGCAAGCGGGCAGGACAATTCAAGAAGAAATATCTGTGATAGCAGAGCAGACTGTTCAGACAGATGGGAAATATACTTTCTCAGATTCAAGAACAATAAATCAATCAAACAGAAAATAAAATTTGATGATCCACAAAGAAATAGCAACTATTTCAATAGCAAAAGAAATAATAAAATTAAAATATAAAGACTAATTTTAGGTTCTGTATTAGTCTAGGTACTTTGGAGAAACAAATCCACGGCGACTCACGTATAAGAGAGAGTTTTATGTAAAGAAAAGGTGCATCACAAAAACATCCCAACCCAATGCTGCCCAAGCCCACAAGTCCAACATTAACCCTTTAACCCAACACCAGTCCACAAAGTCCTCCACCTCACAAAACAGAGGCAATGATGCCGACTGCAGGAGGAAAGCTGAGTCCGTGAACGTGTAAGCATCTCAGCACTGGCAAGGGTCTCCACACGGCTGCTCCAGCACCCAGGGCTGCATCGGGATAGATCCATGCGGCTTCTCCTTGGGGATGTCTTGTAGGAAGTCAATCTTGCAAGCTGAAGCAGGGAACTGCTAAGGCAGCTGCACCCTATACAACCATCACAAAACAAGAGACCCGAGAACTCGAAAGGCGAGGCTTCACCACCCATTTATCCCTCCGCCTTTCAACCAGCACCACATGTGATTATCGGCCAGGCTGGCACAATTAACTAACTCAGGTTCTGAGAAAATAATGTCAATATAAAGTTGTATACTACCTAAACTATTACACACACACAAACACACACATACACACCATGAGGCTTTAAAATGTTTGTGGGGGATAGGGAAAGAAGATTGTGTCCATTTAAATTTACTCACCTGGAGCTCCAGCTGCCAAACCAGAAAACTGGGAGGTAAAGGAGACTGGGAGGCAGAGTTCTAAAATTAGAATCAGGGTACTAGGGTCTGTCCTGAACCCCCTTTTGAAAATTTTTACTGACAAAGTAAACCGAGAATGCACTGAAAAGCTCTGGGTTCTTTGGGCTGGGTTCATGGGCTCCAAACAGAGCAGCTACTAGCTCTCTAGTGTGTTAGCCATTAGCGATTTCCCCAGGCTGATGTCCAACAGGGTTCATAACCCAGGACTTGAAGAGAACCTCTGAAAGCCAGTCACAGGATCCCACCCCAGAGCTCCCTGTGCCTTTGGCTGCCTTGCGCTCATAGCCTGGAGGACAGGGTCAGTGTGGGGAACCATTGATTCGGAGCCATTGAAAAGATGTCAGGAAATATACTTGAGTCAGATCACGGTGTGGCAGAGCATAAGTGGGTAGCCATCATCTGGGTGCGAAGTCAGTTCCAATTGCTGAGAAGCTATATTTCCTTCTCTGGGGGTCAGCGTGACAGTCCTAAAATCAGGGCACCCCATAAGCCCAATATAAAAAAGATAAAAAATATTTCTCATAAAAACTGGAAATCCCAGGCTCATTGTTTAACTCGAAGACAAACTGACAGAACCAGTCTTTTAACATACATTAGCATAATAAGGGAGCCAATGCTAGCAGTTAGCAACAGAGCCCAGAGGATTTCAACATAACAAAGACCCCTTGGAGCAAGCATCAGTTTCAGAATATCTCACTGAGCATATACCCAGAGCCAGGGGGCCAATTTAATTTAATTCAATTCCAGCTGGTGGAGGGTGGGGAGGGATAGTGGGGGAGGAGCTCTCAGCTGTTGGACATCAGTGGTCTTGGCACAAGCTGGGCAATCCAGCAAGCCAAACCGTGGATGGGGGTTGGGTGTGATGGTAGTTGCTGTCTGCCCTCAGTGATCCTACATGCAGCTGGGCAGGGCCTGTCTGTCTTCCATATGGCTGGGGGATCTCCTGCCTGTCCTGGGGCCCTACACATGACTAAGGGAAATACCCCCTCCCGTTCTCTCACACACACTCCACCCCATGCAGTGCTGCATACATCACAAGACAACTATACCAATGATCTTCTGAGATCAACACTGCTAAGGGAATGGCTGGCTGGCCTCCACTGTGACCTTGTCTATAAGGGTAATTCTGCCCAGCATCTCTGCGAACCTACACCAAGCAGGCACACCACCCCGCTACCTTGAGGAACTCTTCCAGCCACAGGATCAGGCAATCAGCCCTCACCTATTTCATTACTGACTATTTTTCTTCTCTCTTTCTTCAATCTCCCTTCTGTTTCCCACCGCAGTTGGTCTCAGCAGGTCAAGTTCTGTTTTGTTTCTCCTTTTCATTCTTCTTTTTCCCCTTCTTTCCCTCTTTTTCCTTTCATTCGCCACTGCTGGCTTCCAGACCACTACCCTCTGCCTAGGGCAACTCCAGCTACCCAGTGGGGAGAGCTCCAGCCTGCTTCTGTGACAGTGCTGCATATGACAGGAGGCAGTGCTACACACGGCATGGCATTAGGCTCAGCAATCTCTTTATTTATTTTTTTCTTTCTTTTCCTTTCTCTTCTTTTTTCCTGTTCTTCTATCTCTTCTCTTTTTCCCACCACTATCTCAGCAGAATCAGTTTTTCTTTATTGTTGTTTTCTTTGTTTTTTCTGTTATTTTATCTTTGCTTTGTGTGTGTCTATGTGTGTTGGTTTATTTTTTTACTTTTGTTCTTGTCTTTGTTTTCTCCTTTCTCTCTTGTTTTTCTCTTCTTCCTCTCTTTCCTTTCACAAGCCACTACCTGCCTCCAGGCCACTCCCCTCTGCCTAGGGCAACTATGACGGCCCCGTTAGGGAGTTCCCACCCACACTTGTTGGCTTTACATGCAGCTGTAGAAATCATGTCTGCCCCCCACTACACTCCAAGAGGCTGGGGGATATCCGCTTCAAACTGTTGGGGGAAATCACACCTGTAACCAAAGGAGCTACAAGTGACTGGGGGACACCTGCCCAGTGTTTTTGGTGCTTGACTAGGGTAATTCTGCCTGCCATCCACGTTGCTCTACATGAAGGAGGGTACACCCACATGTCCTCCGTGACACTCCAGTTGCAGAGTGAAACACCACATGCCATCTGAGGCACTACAAGCCCCGTGAGACACACCACCATGGCTTCCTGGGAGATCAGCCAGTGAGACACCATCCTCTTGGGCCCACAACCATCCAACCAGTGTACCATGAGAGGACTATCCAACTCACATTCCAAATAA
>NW_022107431.1:68374168-68375532 GCF_000313985.2 Echinops telfairi | reverse complement strand
AAGTTACAAGTCATAACAGGAGACAAAAAGGGGCACTATATAATGTTCAAGATAACATTAGACCTAGAACCAGTGAGCCCAATAAAAATATATGCATCCATCAAGAGATACAGAAAATTCATAAATGAAAGGCTCCAAAGGATGAAAAAAGAAATTACAGGCTCAATAATTATAGTGGGTGACTTTAATACACCACTCTCTGAAAAAGACAGATCACAGAGAGCAAAATTTAATAAGGAGGCTACAGATCTAAACAGCACAATTGGACAACTTGACCTGATAGATATTTTCAGAACTTTTCACTCAAATGCAAAAAAAAAAAAAAAAAATCACATTATTTTCAAGCCCACATGGCAAATTATTGAAGATAGACCACATGCTGGGGCACAAGTCAAACCTGAATAAATTCATGCACATAGAGATTATATAGATTCTCTCTCCAACCACTATGCGATAAGGCTGGGAAGGATGATGAAGAAAACAAAGGCAAGCAATTGGAGGATGAATAACTCTCTATTACAAAAGGAATGGGTATTGGCCCAGATCAGAGATGAAGTCAGGAATTGTCTAGAAACCAATGAGAATGAAACTATGACATACCAAAACCTTTAGGACACAGCAAAGTCATTTATCAGAGGAAGGCTGATAGCAATACATGCACACATCAAAAAGAAGAGAGACCTGTGGTTGATATGCTGGCATAAGACTTACACCAATTACAGCAGAGTCAACAGAAAAATCCTACTAATAGCAAAAGGAAATAAATAATAAAAATGAGACTTGAGATGCAAGAGAGGGAAAACAAGAAATTGAAAAAATAATGCAGCTATTTGGTTCAAAGTTGGTTCTTTGAAAGAGTGAACAGAATTGACAGAATGCTGGCAAACCTAACCAAAGAATGGAAAGAACAAATTTCAATAGCAAGAAAGAGGGATGAAACAGGGGACATTACAACAGACTCTAATGAAATCAAAAGGATAATTACACAGTACTATGAAGGTCTGTACTCTAACAAATTCAACAACTTGGGAGACATGGACAAATAGTAAGCAAAGCAATCCCTCCCTAGACTATCCCAGATGGACGTCAAGAACCTCAAAAAACCCATAGCAATAGAAGAAATAGACAAGGTTATCAAGGGATTACCAACAAAAAAATCCCACAGGGCAGATGCTTCACAGGAGAATTCTACCAAGCATTCAGAGAAAAACTGACACCAATCCTACACAAACTCTTCCAGAACATAGAAAAGAGCCGGAAAACTCCCAAACTCTTTCTATGAAGCTAGTATAACTCTGATACCTAAAACGGGCAAGGATCCCACAAGAATTGAGAACCACAGACCAATTTCCCTAATGAATATC
>NW_022107431.1:68371037-68372818 GCF_000313985.2 Echinops telfairi | reverse complement strand
TACATCAAAAGAATTCACCAAGAGAGTAATAAGAGAGCCCACAGACTGGAAAAACATCTTTAGCAATAATACATCAGCAAATGTCTTATTAATAAAATCTACAATACTTTGCAAGTTTACAATAAGAAATATACTAACTTCCCACTAAGGAGATGAGCAAAGGACCTGAACAGAAGTTTCACAGGGGTAGAAATCCAAATGGCCAATAAACACCTGAGAAAATGTTTCCAATCATTAGCCATAAGAGAAATGCAAATTGAAACAACTGTCAGATACAACCTAATACCCTCAAAGATAGGCCAATTCAAAAAACCAGAAAGTAACAAATGTTGGAGGGGCTGTGGGGAGATAGGAACTCTTGTCCACTGCTGGTGTACCTGTAGGTATGTACAGCCATTATGGAAATAGATTTGGCGATATGTAAAACAGATTGAAATTGAACTACCATACTACCCAGTAATCCCCCTACTGGGCATGTACCCAGAAGAGGCAAGAAACAAACCACGGCCAGACATCTGTGCTTCAATATTCTTTGCAGCACAGTTGACAATTGCAAGGAGTTGGAAACAACCCATCTCCAAATTTCCATCAACAGACAAATGGATCAAAAAAGTGTGGTACATACATAAAATGGAGTACTCCACATCCCTAAAAAGTGGTGATGAATGCATGAAGCACATTGTCCCATGGGAAGAACTGGAGGAAATTGTGCTAACTGATGTAAGCCAAGCACAAAAGGACAAGTACAACATGGGTCCACTGAGGTAAACTTAAAAAGAAATGGAGCATAGGGGAAAAGCTACTATATACATAAATCACTGGAGTGATGTCCAACAACTATGCATGGCAGGGGCCAAACCCAGTCCAGGGATACATGTGACAGCCAACTAATAAAAGTGGGGGGGAAAGTCATGGGTCAGGGGTGGGGGGAGAGCACTAACCCACCCAAGGGGAGGGTATTGTTTATATCTCCACAGGAGAGGGAGAAAGAGACCAGGTTTCAGCCCGATGTGCCAAGACATGAATGTAACATACCAGCATGTACCAGAGAACCAATAGAGAGGTCTCTCGGTGGGCCCCAATCCCAACTATGTGAACACTCCACCTCCCCCACCTCTTTAGAAGAATGCACTTCAGAGGACACCACTGGGGCTACAGCTTGGGGAGAGGGGGCATCTGATTAGAGCATAAGGGAGAAAAGAAAAGGGGTGGAGAGTGAGGTGAGGAAATCCTGGCCCACCAAGCCCTGAAGACAGTATTCCTTCTCAGAGCAGGCAACACACAAAGAGGATCATAGGCCAGCCACACCACGAGACTTGTCATCCCTCACTCAACCATAGCACTACAGGGGACACTACTGGAGACACAGCGAGAGAATTGTGCCCAATTTGACCCCATCATGCTGGGGTGAAACACTAAGGGCATGCAACAGAGCAGCAAGAGGAGCAAAGTGATGAAATCCCTGGGTTATACAAAAAATAGACTTTGGAGACAGTGTGGCACCCTATCAGACTCCACTGGAAAACACTCATAAAGGCCAATAAACAGACCTTGAACTATTTATAAGCCTTTCCGTTTTTGTCAGTGGCTTTCTTTTTGTTGTTGTTTTATTGGTTTTGACATTCTTCATTGTTTTATTTGGCTTTGCTGGTGTTTTGCACTTATTAATGTATCTGCATGTCTATCTAGATAAGATAGGCGGGATAAATAATTTGGAGATGAAAAGAATGGGACCAATGGTTCCAGGAGGATACGGGAGAAGGGGAAGTGGGAGAAAGGAA
>NW_022107431.1:68365929-68370223 GCF_000313985.2 Echinops telfairi | reverse complement strand
AGGGCCAACAATGAGAGTAGAACTACCAGGAGGATTAGGGGAAGGTGGGGGGAGTAAGGGGAAATAGATCACAAGGATCAGCCTATAACCCACTCCGAAGGAGAAAAACAATGGAAAAGTGGGTGAGGGCGACAGATCTGAAAATAATTTTCTATAACTTATCAAGGGTTCGTGAAGAGGGCAAGGGGAGCAATGGGGAGCTGATATGAGGGGCTCCAGTGAGAAGAGAATGCTTTGAAAATGATGATGGCGGCATAGGTGCAAATGGCTTGACACACTGGATGAATGTGTGGATTGTGATAAGAGATGTAAGAGGCCCCATTAAAAATATTTAATTTAAGAAAAATAACAAAATAAATAAATAAAAAATAAAAGCAATGATTAAAACAAACCAAATTTTTTGTAGAAAACGTTATCTTTTCATTTCATTTTTCCTATACATTTTTGAAGCACCCTTGTATGTTTATGTGTGTGCATTTCAAATAAGCCAGATTTTATCACTTTGAAGTGCAATAAAGAGCCATCTATTTAAAAAAATTAGGGCAAAAAGAAATAAACAAATTGAAATACAAAAACTCCTTTTGAACCCCCTAAAAGGCAGGCATGTTGTTAAATCTAGAAACATAAAATATTGAAACATGTCCAATTTCAGAATTCAAGAAGTAAAGCTCATGGATCTAAATCACTAGGGAAATAGAAAATAAATACTACAGAATGGAATGATACTACTAAAGCACTTGAATATACCTGTATTTTTCTAACGGGATATTAAAAACATGAAGATTAGTCTTTGCTAAGTACCTGTGCTCATTTTAAAGAAATTTATTAAATTATTAAAAAATTCAATTGTGTATCTTTTACATCAGTCAAGAAAACATAAAATAATAACAATAAATCAATTAAAAAGAAGGATAGAAACACTAAGCATAGGAACTGCAATACAGATAAAATACAGAATAACAAAAATGACCAACTTGCCATGCAGTCAATTTCTACTCCTTTTGTCATGTGAAACCAAATCCATTGCTGTCAGGTCTCTTGTTAGTCATAGAAATCCAATGTTGCCATTAGATGCCTTAGATTTCGTCCTGACTAACAGTGACTGTACGTACAACAGAATGAAACATTGCCAATCCCTGAGCAAACTTCAAATATGTTTTAGACACTGTGTAAATCCGTATTGCTGAAGGTCTTCCATGTATTGGCTAAGGTCAACTGTCGATTTCACCAGCCCTGATATCATTTTTGAGGGAATGGTCTCTCCTGATAATGTCCAAAGAAGGCAAGACAAGTCTCATTGTCCTCACTTCTGGCTGCACCTTCTCCAAGACAGATTTGTTAATCTTCTGTTAGTCTGAGAAGTTCAATATCCTTTGGCAACACTTCCACTCCATCAGTTGTTCTCTGATCTTCTTTATTCATTGCTCACCTTGCACATGTGTGTGGAGTGTGCGAATATAGCATGGGTTGGCTCAGGCACTAATTTGCCCTCAAACTGACATCTTTGACCTTTAATATTTTACATAGATCTTGAAAATTCCTTTTGTACAATGAATGTGATGCTGCTCCTCTTGAATTTGCCATTTCCAGCCAAGCAAATCATATGATTGTCTGAATCAAATTAAACAATACCAGGACATTTCAGCTCATTAATATACTAGAACAGAAAACTTAATGCATTCCATTTCATTTTTTGACAACTTCCCCTTTTGACTTCCCCCCACTCCCAAATAAAACAACTACAATGACAACAAACCCACTGCCATTGGGTCAATTCCCACTCAGAGACTGTATATCGCATCTGAAGCTGTAATTCTTTTCAGAAGCCGACATCTCGTCTTTATCTCTAGCAGTGGCTGGTGGGATTGAAATGTTGACCCTCTGATTAACAGTCTAAAGCTTAACTGCAGTGCTACTAGTGTTCCTTCTGTTCTTAAAGTAAACAGATATACCAGGAACCCCAAGACATGTAAATAAAAGATATATAAGTTTACAACACATCAGGGGAAACCCTGCTCAGTACTTCTTACCAAAGAAGTACTTGAACGATTCCATGAAAGTTTTAAGTAAAGTAAAAGTCATCAATGACTGTATAAGTAACAAATATTACCATCCAAATTTCATGAGAGGTGATGTAATTTGAATTCCAGAAAAGCAGTAGATATAAGTTTGACAAGTAACAATATTACGGCTTGTAGATTTTAACATAAGACATGTATTTATGACCTTGGGATAGGGAAATATTTTCTAAAGGTAACACATAAATTGTTAGAAATAAAATAAATAGCTTATAAATTCAGCGATAACATGATAACATGTAAATTCAACTTCATTAATGTTAAGAACCTTTAATAAGAGAGATCTTCAGAAGAGTAAAAAACATCCCACAAATTAGAAGATATTTAAAATCTATATAATCAACAAAAAACTCTCCTGTAAATCAAAGGAAAATGTTTAATCATTATTCATTGGGGAATGACCATTTAAACAGCAATACTATGCCATTTCACAACTTAACAAAAAGAATGGATAAAATAGATAAAAACTAAAAATATGGAGGGCATGTGGAATAACAGAAACTATCATGTACTATTGGTGGAAGATTAAATTGGTACAACCACTTATGAAAACTCTCAGTATAAACTGAACATACACACATTGCGTTGATCAGTTCTACTCTCAAATATAAAACCAAGATAAAAAACATCAGTATATCTATCAAAATATTGTAACATAAATTTTCATAGAAACATTATTCATAATACCACGAAACTATCAACACTATAATAAATTGTAATATTTTAAATGGTATATCTTTACTATTTAGTGCTGCTATAATAGCAACATCATAGTAGATGACTTTAACAAATAGAATTTAAAAAAATCATTTTAAAGGGAGCTCTTACAGCTCTTATAACATTCCATGCATCAATTGTATCCAAATAGAATTTTTGCTGGCTACAAGGCAGAATTCGCAATCTTATGTCTAGGGGAAAGATAGCTCCCTCTCTGTTGGCTTATAGTTGGGGTGGGGGGAGTCCACGCCTTGTTTCAGCATCTGTAAGTCTGGCATGCCTTAGACATTACCACGTGCTTTGCATCAATTTTCTCAAAGATCTAGGAGGTCCTGAGTACAGGGAACAGACTGAAAAAGATGCACTAAACTACCAAGTCATTTTTTTTTCTTCTTGGTGGGAGTAAATCCCTTTAATATCTACTCCCCTCTCTCTCCTTTTACATCATAGCTGTAATAGGATTAAACTGTTACATTTAATTCCTAATTGCTTTACAACTGATTGTTTTGTCATGTTATATTGCACCATAGCAAATTTTGCTGAAGATTATCCAACATTGGTTACGGCCAAACATTGACTGGGAGTTGCCAGAAGTTCTGGCCAGATTCAAAAGAGTAGTTAGAACAAGTGATATCATTGATCATATCACATGGGTTTTGGCTGAAAACAGAGAACAGAAAGATACTTATTTGTGCTTTACTGACTATATAATTTTGTAGATTATAACAACCTATGGATAAACTTGAGCAGAATGGTAATACCATTATACCTCACACGGATCAAAAGGCAGTGGTATGAACAGAACAGGGGCATCAGGCGTAGATGAAAACCAGTAAAGATGTGTGCATCTGAGTTGTATTCTCTCACTCTACTTATTCAATCTGTATATGGAGGAAGGAAGTCTTAGGAGAAGCTGAAGAAAAATGTGGTATCAGCATTGGAGGAAGGCTTAGGAGCAACCTGTGATTGCACATAACACAGCCTTGCTTATTGAAGAAGAGGAAGACTTGAAGCACTTGCAGATGAAGATCAAGGATTGCAGGCATTATTATGGATTATGATTCGATGTATACAAGGAAAAATCATCACAACTGTGTTAATAGGTAACATTATGATAAATGGAGAAAATGTTGAAGTTGTCAAGTATTATATCTTGCTTGACTCCACAATCAATGTTCATGTAAGCATCAGTCAAGAGATCAAAAGACGGCTTGCTAGGTAACTGCTGCACAAGATCTCTTTAAATTAGTAAAAAGAAAGAATGTTACTTTGAGAACTAAGGTACACTTGACACAATCCCTGGTATTTTCAATTGCTTCATATGCCTGTTAAAGTTGAACATTGAATAAAGAAGACCAAAGAAGAAACAATGTATTTGAATTATGGTGCTGGAGAAGACTACTGAAAGTATCATCTACAGTTTAAAGGACAAACCCAGGGACATGGGAACAACAAGCGATGCAAATTGTTGGGAGGTGGGTGTGGGAGACCTGGTAGGG
>NW_022107431.1:68360998-68364444 GCF_000313985.2 Echinops telfairi | reverse complement strand
CCATGGCTGCCACAATAGGCTCAAGCCTGGGAACCATTGTGGGGATGATGCAGGACCAGGTAGTGCTTCTTTCTGTTGCACATTATGTTGCAATAGGTCATAATCAACTTGATGGTACCTGTGGTAGTTACATAATCTGTTGTCAATTTGAGTTTTAAGAGTGAAGGGGTGGAGTTTAGCCTGTCAATCGTGTAGTGGTTTTCTGACCGCTTTGGGAGTAACTAAGGAGATAAATATCTTCCTGGAGCCAGGACACACACTCGCTCCCTGTGAGGCATGCTTGCTGACAAGACATGTGGAGCTATGCTAGAGCCCTTTGAGCTGACGGAGCCACATGGAGACCCCTTCCAGCACTGAGATGCCTCTACCGCCACTGGTTCACAAGACTTTCCACCCACTGGACTGTGATCCTCTTGCATCCGGCACCATTGAATGTGTTTTGTGACTCTGAAGAGGACTGTATAGATTGGTATCGGATATATGGGCTAATGTCAGACTTATGGACTTGATCTGGACTGGGTTGGCATGCTTCCTCAATATTCAACTGCTCTTGTATATAAAGCTCTTTCTTATACACATACAAGTGTCTATGAATTTTTTTCTCTAGTCAACCCAGACTAACATAGCACCTAACAACAGTACCCATTTGTCATGTGATGTATCTCTGAGTAGAAAATCCACTCCACAGCACTTAATAACAGCAGCAAAATTAATAATAGGAGTTTGCTTTTTGTGAGAGTCATATGTAGAAGAGATAAGAAGTATGGATTTTTTTTTAATATTCGATATCTTTGTCTGGATAGTAGTTATCAAATGTTTTTACTATGCAAGCTATATTCACCTGAACTTTATTCGACTTTAAAAATATACTAACTCAATAATATCTAAATTTTATTTTATGGTGGCATCTCCCATTGGCTAATCCTATCCAGAATCTAATTCAAGGGGGCCTGGCTGATGAAGTCAGTAAAGTTTTATCCAGCCCAGTACTAAGTGGCAGAAAGGACACATTACAAATGGGTAAATAAAATGAATAACTAGCTCCCAGACAGTTACAAAATGTACCCTGGAGAGTTGCTTATTATAGTGAAAGAGTGGAAATGTATGAATTCCATGGTTCGATAAATGAATAAATTAAATCTGAAATAACTTTATAAAGTGATATACCCTAAACCACCACAAATGAAAGCCATATGGATCAGGAATCACAAAGAAAGAAATGAAATCATGTGCAAAAAGGAATGACAAGAGGAAAATACAAAATGAGATGGACTGTTAGTATTTTAAAAATTTAAAACCTATATTATGTCGGAGTACAATCATTTAGTAAAGAGAGTAAATAATTCTACAAATCAAACCAAATCCACCTCCATGGAGTTGATTGCAACTCATAGTTACCTGACAGAGGGTTTCTGACAATATGAATCTCTAAGGAATCTTTTTCATCTTCCTTTCTCATAGTTCTTAGTGTGTTTAACTGACAGCCTTTGGGTTAGTAGTCTACCACTTAACTTACAGTGCCACCAAGACTCCTGAACAAGTCCACAGGAATAATAAATATCGTTGTCAAAATTGCTATTTTCTCTAGGGAGGGTGTATATGAAAGCCATCATGCAGGTCTCTAAAGACATATGTAATATTTGACTTCTTCAGGTGGAGGCAACATAGATATCTACTGAATCACTCCTTACACCTCCTTGCAAATATCCTTCAAAATGTGTTTTTAATGAAAAACAACGAAAAATGCATCACCCACCCCATTATAGTTCTGTATATGCTATGCATTTTATATGACCTTTAAGTGGGAGCAAAAACAAACTGACCCCTCACATATAAAATGTTTCTCCTCACTCATTATTCAAGGCACATTTATTTAATTGCCTTGCATAGAGCTATTAATAAAGCACTTACGTTGGGTTGTTTACCCAAGGACCAGTTTTCAATACTCTTTTCATGTTCTTTCCATATTATGCTCATAAGAAACACGTAAAATTTTGAAAGTTACTTGGGTTAATTGGGCAGTACAACACCTTAGAACAAGGCAGAATTAACTAGTCTACGATGAGATTTAATCTTATTTTGATGTGGTAAACCTAACACTCTCTATGTGTCCTGTCTAGATCTTGTTTCATTTTGTTCTATATTATGCAGTGTTTATAACTATTTTATAGATATCAGATACTGACCATTAAGTGATTATTCTGATTTGTATGTCACATATATATATTTACTTTCCCTTTGAGGAAACCTTTTAGATCTTGTTTCCTGGCTATTTAAAATTGTAACATTTATTTATTAGGTTACTATCCTTATCCTTGAAACAATGCCTAATAGATCTGTCCTTTATTTTGTAAGCATAACAAAGACTAGATGTTGTGTAATCCCTGAGGCTTTCTGATGAGTGCGGCACAAGTTGAGGTCCATTTAACAAATATGATCTCATGCACTGTCAGCATCTGTGTACTCACTATAATTAAAATGCAATAACAAGAAATGCATGGCAAATGAATTTTAAACCTCTACCGACATATGCAATAACTTCTCCCTTCCAGGGTCAATTGAACCACATTTCTCACTTATTTTGCCCTTTATAACCATATAGATCCATAATGCTAAGGGGGAGAAAATCCCTTTCTCATTACTGAGCAACACTATAGTAAATTAATTTCATTGCTCAAGCTAAGGACTTTTAAATATTACTATTTCTATAGCAATCCCCTACCATTTATTATACAGAAGAATATCTACAGCCTCATTTTAAATTTTAATGGCACCATAGTATTATCAAGTGTGTGCAAATTGTGAATAAACCAATGCTGGCATGGGAGTTTTTGAATTAAAATTCTTAAACAAGGAAGATAATTTCAGGAATGCTACAATTTTTCTTCAAATTTGGGAAGAAGCAATTCACTGTGTCCCATGATCTAAACATCTGAAGATAAAAAGTAGAAAATTTCAGGATCCAAATACATATTTTACATCAAAAAATAAAGAGAAAAAATGCTGGGATTTGGATATTTTTCTTTAAGTTTGCCATGTGTTCAGTGAAACAATTAAAGTTAAACAGATTTTGACCCTCGGTTTTTATGACATCTATAAATAGCCCCTCCTCTAAAACAAGTGTGGCTGCTAAAACATTCCATTGTCTTGAATAACTTGAAAATCAAATTTAGTTAAATAGCATTTTCTTCCTAATAGTAAAAATAATTTCCCTTTACTAAAATTAAATATTCTTCAATTTTTAAAATGTAAATATTTGACATCGTGTAGATATATATTTGGTTTAAATAAATAATTTTTTCCCTTTTTTTCTTGGGGAAGTTACTGAACAGATAAATATTTTGTCATTGCTATATGCAAATATATTTATATGAGGATGGGGAAATAGATCTATGAGCCTATATTTATAGGTTTAGTATTAAGGTAGCAGAAGGACATTAGGCCTC
>NW_022107431.1:68352565-68359868 GCF_000313985.2 Echinops telfairi | reverse complement strand
AAAAAAAAACAAAGAAAGCAAAACAAGAACTAGGGATTTATGGCACATGATAAAGTTCCAAAAGTCTTGTCATTCATGATCTAGGTTATTGTTGTTGCTGTTGCCATTAGTTGCTGTCAACTCAGCTCCTACTCATGGCGGGAAGCCACGTGCACAGAAATGGAACGTTGTGAGGTCTTGCACCATCTAGCTCATACTGGTTTTGCTTTTTTCCTAGTTTAGCCAAGATCAGATGATCACAAAGGGAACTTTAAAATATATTCTATGGAATGTAAACTTACAAGTAGGTTATGACCTGGTTTTTAAGTTTTGAGTATCGGGCCCAGGTGTTTGTTTCATCATGCAGGTAATACTGATTGGCAAAGGGAGCAAGGAGTAAAATGGTGACAGTAAGAGAAGAAACAAAAAATGAGGGGCATTTAGAGGACACTTGTAAAGATACTGTAAGAAGCAATGATGAAATGCAACTTTTCAATGGAAATGGAAGAGATAAAATGTGGATTAAGCTCGATGAGGGTTGAGAAAGAGAAATAAGCCAAAGATGAGATGGAGTCATCCAATTATTTGAATTTTTACTGAGTGAGATATTAACTGGTACTTAGTAGTTTGGGGTTAAAATTTAAAAGGTCATATGCATAAGAGATGCAGAACTGGAGTTTGAGCTATACCTTAAGATTTAAGCCAAATGCTTCTGAAACAAGCTTCATTTAGATAAAAAGGAAGTGCTAGTTAATTTGGAGTATCATATATTTTATAAAAACACAATAATAATGCATTAATGGGAATCTGCCTAAGAGAAATAATGAAAAAAGTAGGTTAATGTCATTGTCATTAGATATCTCGAACAGAGGAAGAAAGATTCTGTGAGTTTGAAAATCTTGGTTACTTTCACTATTAAAAAGATAGAATTCAGAGTGAGACCATAGCAAAGACTGATTGGTGATCAGAAATTAGCCAATGGCAGTATTTCACAAATGTGAACATAAATTTATTAAATTATGGCATTTATCTGCACTCGAATTTGATAACATAGATCTATTCTATTTTTAATCCTGAATAATTTAAAAAAATACTCTACATTAAATATTTAGCCCATTCAAAATTATCCTGTCCTAAATATATCAATTAAATGCATACATTACATGCAAGATCACGTTTATTAAACCAAATTAAATATTGAACTAAATTTAATAATTAAACTGGGTTTCATATTAGATCAATTTAGCACACAGTGTAAAAGGTTCAGTTTTTTACAAGAATGAAAGGGTAACAGAAATAAATATTGGATATGTTAAAAAAAAGAAATGATAGTGAATTCAGATAATAAAACTTTTAACTTTTGTATGTTATATGCATGTGTGTGAATGAGTGTGCTATCTATATAATAATACAAGATTTAGTTAGTAAAGAAGATCATTAGTTTCTGGTTATATAAGGTCACTCATGATCTCCCCAAATTAACAGAAACCACTATATCATACATGAGGATAAGTCAGATTGTATTGCTCCACTCAGACCTGTCCATCATGAGTGGCTCGGATGGTATTTGCAGTACTGATAGCAGAACTTTTGGTACTGAGCATCAGACAAGCCACCACACAACAGCAAATGATGGTTAATGATTAAAATTCATTGATGTCTTACCAGTTGTGACTCCCAGCAACCCTATAGGGTAGAGTAGAGTTGCCTTGTTGGGCAAAGCTTAAACGTTACAAGGAAGACCGCCACATCTTTCTCCTTAAAAATTATTGAAAACAACAACAAGAAAACCAAAAAGACAAACACGTGAACCGTAATAACTTAAATCCTCATGCAACTGTCAGTTTAAAAGTTCATATATGCACAAAAATGAAATGCAAAGTATAACAATTTGTACATGAATTCTAAAACAAGTCTGGACTTTGTATATATCCAGGTTTAGTGCTGTTTCAGTTAAACATAATGCAAACTAGAAAAACTTTCTAAGAAGCAGCACTCTAAGTTTAAACGTTTGTAAGTAACAAATATTAAGCATGATGGAAACCTCTTTGATGACTAAAAAGTTTACAGGGCTTTGGAGTCTTTATTTTGAACACAGCCTATACTATCTAGACAAATAAAAGATGTAGGATATCACATAATTTTTACTGAGTGAAAGATTAGCTGGAATTAATAGTTTGGGCTTAAAATTATTTTTAAAATCTGCTTTTTACCCTAAATGGAATTTCAGTACATTTCTGAATTTTATTTCTGAGCACTTGGATTCTAGTGACTCTGTTCCATTATCCTTCAATTATTCAGTATCATAATTTCCATTAATAGATACCTAGATTGGAGTGTATGAAAGGAACAAAACCAACATAACTTACAATGGAAACAATCTTGGTGATTTGATTCTTTGTGCATATTCTACTTTCCACTTCATGGTCACAGCTCCACAAGCACACAGCGTTGCTCTGTCTCATGCAATAAGTAGAACAGTGAACAAGTTAAGATTTTCACAATGAAGGGTTATCATCTGTGAAACTTGCTTCCCCAGGAGACGACTTCCTCCCAATGCTGTGGTATTTTATCTAGCAAAGCATTTTTATTACGTCTATTTGGTAGCTTTGTTTGTTTGTTTGCAACTAAAACAGTGAGAAACCAAATTTATTCTAATCAAATAAAAACCAATTGCCTTGTCAACTTACTTCCAGCACTATAAGTTTCCTAAGTTTTCAGAGCAAAATATTTTTCTTCTCTAGCTCCTCCATACTAGTAAAAGATTGTCTGCAAATGCTATAGGTTCTCTAAAGGAAACTTTAGATTCAACTGAGCAAAACTGAACGATATGGAAGCAAATGTTGTTAAATGCTATCCAGTCAGCTTTGACTCAACAACATGACACCCTGTTCTGTACAAAAGAATAGAACTTGCTTGGTCCTTCACCATCTCTGTGATTATTGATACGTTCACGTCCATTCTTGCGACTATTGTGTCACTTCACATTTTTGAGAGTTTTCCTCATTTTCAACGACCTGCTACTTTCCAAGTCTCACCACTCTCACTTCTAAGAAGTACTGGCTGTATTTCTTTTAAGACTGATTTGGACGTACATAAAACAACACTAACTAACAACAACAACAAAAAGTCTTCCCATCCAGTAGATTTCACTTATAGTCACCCTATAGGACAGAGTAGAATTATTCCATAGGGTTAGGAAAGTAGAAGCAGACTGCCATATCAGTCTCCCTTGGGGCAACTGGTAGGTTTGAGCTTCCAACCTTGCAGTTAGATGTTGAGCTCTTAATCACAACAGCATTACGACACACAAACCAAAACAAACCTACTACCATTGAGTTCACTCTGATTCAGACCAATACCGCAGGACAGAGTAGAACTGCCCCATAGAGTTGCAGAGGTTGAAATCTTTCCAGCTATAGACTACCGCATCTTCATTCTCATGAGTGGCTTCTAAGTTCAAACTGTCAAGCTAATCACTGTGCCAATAGGCCAATACTACTTCATTGTCTTAGTTATTTTTATAATTCATGCATTTTTCTTTTCCATCTATTTTACAAAACTAAATTTTGTCTAAAAAATGATTCCTTGAGGTGCAATCACAAACTACTTCTTAAATCTCAATTGCTTACATTGGATACAATTTTAGACAAACCTCATTTAAGAAGATTTGTTGGGATATCTTGTATTTCCAACTTAATATGAGTAACTGAAAAGAAAAGGGTAAAAGATGTTGTAAATGTACATACAAAGTACTGCTCGTAGGGGTATAGATCATAGAACCCTATAATATGCATGCACAACTTATTAAATAAAACAAACCATGTTTGAACATGATTCTTCCATCAGACAATGATTGCTTACCAGTTCTTTCAGTAATACAATTGTCTTAGTCTCCTTAGGGTGCCTTTTAGAAATGTCTAATCAAAGCCATGGCTGCTTCTAAGAGGGTCTATTGGGCTGATTATACTCAAGGCAGAGATGTCATGTCAGAAGTACAAACACACACACAAACCACCACAACAACACATCATGGTTTCAGTTTTGTCTTTTGTATTCTACTGATAATGGACACATAGTGGATACCTTTTAAAAAACCATAGTTATGTAAAGCTTACTTAAACTACTTTGAAATCAAAATAGTTCATTGCTGCCTTTGAGAATTTTTTTAAAGTTATTTTTTAAAATTTTGCCTTTGTGGTTTTTAAAGACATGTTGTGTTCTCTATTTGATATTTTCACAATACTTTTGTACAATTGGGTAGCAATCATTATTTTTATATGAAGTTCTTATTTCAGTAAAAATGAAAGATTTGAATTCACTATGCTCTGATTCTGACATAAGATACAGATTTTGAAAATGAGCCGCATTAAGACAAAAATGATAGCTTCAGGCAGACCTTATTATTGGCTTTTTCCAACTTTTACTCCTTATTCTAAGCTATTGACATCTAAGCCATGATTTCCCTTCAGAATAAGAAAATGACCTTTAGAATACCCAATGGGTAGGGATAGATTATTGATTCAATAATTAGACATTGTAAACTTCATTTGCCTGTGCTGGTTAGAGTTTATGATACCTATGTTGAGGCAGGGGTGGGGTCTAACCTGTCATTCAGGTTAGAAACCTCCTTGTGGGTGTGGCCTTTTAATAAAAGTCAGTGAGAATTTCTCTTTTCTTTGATCTTTGCTTTTCACCTGGCCAGGATTCTGTGTCCGCCTCCACAGGAGCTGCCAACTCTAGGGACAATCAGTACCCTGCCATGCTTCCCCCAAACCTGCATCCATAAAGCTCTGCACCCACCAGCTTTTGACGTCCTTGCCTCCCTGTTGAACTTTCTGTGTTATTAGTCTGCAGCTACTTGAGTCTGAAGAGGGCTCTGGCTAGCATTGGAACCATGAAGTGGGTTGTGATGCCTTCTTGATATAAAATTACTTCTTGAAATAAAGTTATTTCTTATACATACAAATGTTATTGGCATCTCTGGACAACATGGCCTAACATATATGCTGTTACCATTTTTATCATTATTAAAAGGTCATTTTGTTGGGTGTCCTTACAGCTCCTATAACAATCCATATATCAATTGTATCAAGCACATTTGTACATAGGTTGCCATCTTTATTTCTAAACATTTACTTTCTATTGAGCCCTTGGTAACAACTCCTCTCCCCCTCCCCATAACCCCTTGATAAAGTATAAATGATCATTTTCATATGTTACACTGCCTTCCAGTTCCCTTCCCCTATTATTTCTGTTGTGTGCCGCCCTGTAGAGGTGGGTGAAGGGGGGAGGTGGGTGTTATGTTCGATCATTGCGAACAATAGCCGATTCTTTTCATGAGTTTCTCCACATGGTTACGTTGCCCTCAAGATTTGGTGCTCAGTGGTGGGGTCTGCATGCACACTGCCAAGTCTGTGCACCCATAACCAATACTCTCCCCTAGGTGGGTAAGTGCCCTGCTCCCCCCGTGTCACCATTTCCCATCCCTCTCCTCTTTTCTCCCTCCCATGTACATCTTTGGGTTTAGTCTGACCCCTACCTGACTGCCTATACCTCAACCCATATAGTATGAGATAAGTGGCTTTTCTTCTTTGCCTACTGTGTTGACTATACTTTCCTCAGGGGCTCATGTTGTAACTGTCCTTTTGTGATTGGCTAACTTCACTTAGCATAATTTCCTCCAACTCTTCCCATGAAACAATGTGCTTCATGTGACCACCATTATTATTTAGCGAAGCATAGTCCTCTATTGTGTGTATGTGCCAGAGTTTTCTAATCCACGCATCTATCGATGGAAATTTAGGTTGTTTCCCATTCTTTGCAATTGTGAAATGTACCACAATAAACATTGGAGTGCAGACAACTGGTCATGGTATATTTCTTACCTCTTCTAGGTATATGCTCAGTAGAGGGATAGCTGGGTCATAAGGTAGTTCAATTTCCATTTGCTTTAAATAGCTCCAAATTGCTTTCCACAGAGACTGTACATATCTATATGCCAACCAACAATGGAGCAAAGTTCCTATCTCGCCATATCTCCTCCAACCTTTGTTGCTTTCTGATTTTCTTATTTGGGCTAACCTCAAGGGTGTTGTAAAGTATCTCATGGTTGTTTTGTTTGATTTTCTCTGACGGATAATGATCGGGAGCATTTTCTCATGTTTATTGGCCATTCGGGTCTCGTCCTGAGTGAAACTTCTTTTCCGGGCTTTTGTCCACTTCCTCAGGGGACTGTTTTCCATTTTTTGCAGGATAGGAGGGTATTGTAGATTTTAGTACTAAGCCCTTTGTTGTGTCATTGCTAAAAATCCTCCTGTAGTCTGTGGGCTTTCTTGTTACCCTCTTGGTGAAGTCTTTTGATGCACACAGGGTTTTTTTTAATCCTTATTATATCCACGTGTCAATTTAAGGTTCACTCATGTGAACCTTAGGGAAGTTCCTAAGGTGTACCCTTCCCTATTACAGTTAGCCTATGTATTCCCTGAACCCAGGCTCAGGGTTTGTCCTGATTCCTTCATTGTCCTGATAATTTGAGGTTTTACTTCCAGGTCTGTGATCCACCTTGAGTGTGTTCTTGAGCATGGGGTGAAATAAGCATCTTGTTTCATTTTCTATAGGTGGATACCCATTGTTTCCAGCACGACTTGTTAAAGAGGGAATGCACCTTCCACTTGATGCATTTTGGGCCCTTGTTGAAGATCAGTTGTTTTTGTGCTGATAGTTTTATTTGTGGGTTTTCTGTTCTTTTTCATTGGTCTCAATATGTGTCACTATACAAGTACCACACTGTTTTGTCCACTGTGGCTATGTAGTAGGTGTTAAAGTCAGGGGTAGTGAGCCCTCCAACTTTGACTTTCTCCTTCTTCTTGAGTTCTTTGCTAATTCTGGACTTCTTCCCTCTCCATATGAAATTGGTGGTTATTTTTTCCAACTCTTTGAAAAAGGTTGTCGGTATTTGAATCGGGATAGAGTTAAACTTATATAGTGCCTTGGGTAAGATTGACATCTTTACTATATTGAGTCTTCTGATCCACAAGGCTGGGATATTCTTCTATTTGTGGAGGTCATCTTTGGTTTTGTAATAGAGTCCTGCAGCTTTCCTTGTATAAGACTTTTGCTTTGTTTCGTTAACTATATCCCTAGATATTTCAATTTGTTCTTGGCTATTTTGAAGGGCACTGCTGTGATGATCTGAGAGGGACTTTTGAGTAATCTTTTTTTTTTTTTAACATTTATTAGGGGCTCATACAACTGTTATTGCAATCCATACACAAATCAATTGTGTAAAGCACATTTGTACATCATTCTCAAAACATTTTCT
>NW_022107431.1:68302266-68351859 GCF_000313985.2 Echinops telfairi | reverse complement strand
AGATCTTTCATGAAGAATCTGCTCCACAAGTTGTTATGTTTTTCCAAACTCTAAATGCAAAGGAGTGATTTTTCAAGAGGCATGCTAACATTAGAATTCTATGATGGTATTATATTTGATGCAACCCATGCCATTTTTCCCCATAAATAACTTTCACAATTTGCTATGAATTAGGGGAGGGGTATCATATTAGACAATCAGCTTTTTCATTCAACAACTGAAACAACTTGTCAAAGTTCCCTAAGACATGCTTTGCTCCCACCACGCCTCCTTTATGTTGCTCATCTCCCTGCAGTAGGATAGTCTTCTCTTCTTCCCTCAAGCTAACACCCATTCACCCTCGTGCTTTTTCCTTCCCCTTTGCTTCCCTCCTCTCCCACCCCTGGTAACCATCAAAGTCAATTCCTTTAGATATGAAAACATTAATCTGATTTTCGTTTATATATAGCAGAAGTCATATATAGTATTTGTCCTTTTGTGATTAATGTCCCTCAGCATAAGGTCCTCCAAATCCAGAGTTGCATTATGTTCTGTAACTGTGCATAGTACTCCATTGTGTGTATGCACCAAAATCTATTTAATCCTTCTTCCACCGACAGGCGTTAAGGCTGTTTTCGACTTTTTGCTATTGTAAATTGTGCTGTGATGAATATGAGTGTGTATATATCTATTCATGTTGTGTTGTTCATTTCTTTAGGGTCTATACCAAGTAGAAGGACTGCTGAGTCAGGGTTTTTCAATGCTCAATGGTCTGAGGAAACTTCATACCAATTTTCACAGCAGTTGCACTGTTTTAGAGTCCCACCAGCAGTTTACGAAGGTTTAAATCTCTCCACACATTTTCTAATATTTGTTATTTTCAATATCATAGTTGGTGGAAGGTGGATTCTCATTGTTTTTTTGATTTGCATCTTCCTAATGTGGCCAGAGACAGGGTGGGAACAGGGAGAGAGAACATACTAGTATGTGGGTGGGGTGGAGGGTCAGGAGCGGGGAGTATGTTGACCTAAAAATATGAAGGTTTAACAGGATATTGTTGTTGATTTCATTTCTTTGTATGATTTATGTAATATATATAGAATGATTCTCTAAACAACAACAACAACAACAAATATTTTTAATCCTTCCAGATTCCTTATATCTCAAACCTAAATGTGGTTTAAGCAGCTTTAATCAGAGTGAAAGAGAAATAAAATTAAATATACTGAGCATGATCTTCAATTTTGATTTACTAACTTTATGTCTTTGCATATTTAATTATAGTATTTTACTTTCTCTTCTCAAGCTGCACTTTGGAACTTTATGTTCAAATCTTTGATTTCATCCTTTCTTCCATTTGCCTTAGCTACTGTACAATTAAGAGCAAACATCAGAGTCTGTTCGGACATCCAGTTTGATTTTTTCTTTTTTTCATGTCTTTTTAATAACATTTTTGTTTTCTTCACATATGTTCTTGAAGTCCTCCCAGAATTCATCTGATTTCTATCATTAGTGTTCAGTGTGTGAAATCTCTTCTTGAGATGTTCTCAACATTCAGGTGGGATAGATTCAAAGTCGTGTGTTGGCTCTCTTGGACTTCTTTTAATTATCGCTAGGTTTCATGTGAACTTACATAAGTCCAATTGATGGTCTTTTTGAGGGTCAGACCTTCTCCTGGCTATATCTTCTGATACTGAGTTTCTCCGGCTTCTCTTTCCATAAATGTAGTCGATTTGATATCTATGCATTGCACCTGGCAGACCAAGTGTGTAGTCAACATTTCTGTTGTTCATAAAAGAGAGCTGACATGAAGAAGCAATTCTATCATGAGCTCTCCAGCTTCATTTCTACCACTAAGGCCAGAATTTCTAATGACTGTTCCTTTCTGGTTGTTTCCAACTTTTGCATTCTTATTACCAATAATTATCAATGCATCTTAATTGCATGTCTGATCTATTTTCGACAAAATGTTTTTGTAGAATTTTTCACTTTCTTTGTAACTAGTTTTTTTTTGTAGTTGGTGTATAAATTTATTGGATTTCCTTGAAGGAAGGTGCATATAATGCGATGACAGCCTGCATTGTACTTCAATATTAATCTTGAAACACCGCTTCTGCCTATGACTTCAAAGCCATTTCTCTTGATTGTCATTCCCAGCATAGTAAACGATATGATTTTCTGATTGAAAATGGCAAGTGCCAGTCCATTTCTGCTCTCTAAAACCTAGAGTATTTCATTTCATATTTGATGACTTATGATTTTCCTACATTTGCACTTTCTATATTCCAAATTACTTTTGCTAACCGATATGTTCAGTGAGTTGTTCTTATTTCGAGCCACGCCCCTTAGCAAATGAAGGTCCTGAAGGTTTTACTCCCACAGACGTCATTCCATCCGCGTCATTATGGTCAGCTCTACGTGAAGAAGGCAGCTCTTCCGCAGTCCGATGTCAGGGCCTTTTGACCAGAGGGACTTGTCTTCCGGCACCATCGCAGACAATGTCCTAATTCTTTCCAGGAGGTTTTTAGGATCTGAAAAGATTTTGGTTCTGTCCATAAGGTTTTAAGTGGCTGGGAAGTGGACAGCCTATTCCTCCTTCACAGTCTATTCTTAGTCTGCAATCTCTACTGCCACCTGCTCGCTTGAGTGACCTTGTTGTTATTTGAAATATTAGGGTTTCCATCATCATTGCTATGATGTTTTCTAAGTATGAAACAGTATGAGAACACAAAAACCATCTAAATATGATTAATTCAAAAATAGGTGGTGTCTTTCCTGTTATATTCCTAAATTGCATGCATCCTAATAGTTTTGCATTAACAACCCCAGCTTTTTAAAATTAACCTTCTCCTCAATTTCTGTGCCTTATTTACAACCTTTGAATTATATCAAATAAGTAATTTGAACTTTTCCATTTAACATGTTCAAAACACCTACTAGTTCCACTTTTATTTAGTCTTTTAGTTGCATTATAGAGACAGAATATAATCTTTAACCTAAACATTTGCATTGTTCAAATTCAAATAAAATTTCTGTAAAACAGACACCCCGATTTTCCAGTTTGATGAAGTTGAAAGCTAGTATTGTAAGAAACTTTTGATGTAGTAAATAGTAATGAAAATAATAATCCTGATCATTAGAACCAAAAGACAACAGAATAAAGAAGTTAGTCATTGAAAGTAAAATTCAAATACTGACTTTCCATGCCACTAGCACACACCTGACATGAGAAAAGGCTTGATTGTCAGTGCACTTGACATCCAGATTCAGATGTGACAGTAATTAGATCCCAACTCTTACACAGGACATGTAATCACTTGATGCCTCAATGTGCTCTTGAGAAAAGGGTAAAGGTGGGAGAGCTAGTCACATTTGAATATGAGGTTATTACAAGGACTAAGAAGCACCGAGCAAGAAATAATGCCACTGCTAACAAAGTAAGAGCATGATGAACTGAGACGCAACTTGTCGTCTTCTGTATGTACCTGGGAATGAATATTTGATGTAAAAATGCTTGTTTGCTCTAGCATCATAAAACAGACCACTGTTTCCAACCATATATTTGATGCTCAAATTTTCAGTGTTCGAGATACATATAAAAGCACTTTATTTATTCAGTGTGACAATGGCAATAGAAATCCAAGTATGAAACGGTGATTGATTCATCCAGGAAATCCACCAGCATAGTTTTAAACGGCAGACTTCACATTAATCTCTGGACAGTCTTTTGGTGGGTGACTATTTATTATATGCAAATTAGAACGGTATGTCGTCATTTGAAGACACCAGAACCTGAGATCCCAATGTTGGCAAGAATGCAGATGTGTTTATCCCAGAAAGCAAGGGAGTTTGCTATTGGCATGTTGCATTTTATCAGGCAGTGGAAGGACTTCCAGCAGAGGAGTCCATTAGAAAGCAACAAACAAAAAGCTTTAAAAATATCCACCGTGGTGAGTACAGAAAGGAGACATTCAAAGTATAGGTTAAAAAATTGTAATGAAAATACTGTGAAACAACAAAATATCTTATAGAACTATATAAAAAGAGAAGAAAGAATAGAGGACAGAAATGTTGAGACTTCCATAAGAAAATTTAGTGAAAATGAGGTCAAAAGAAAAGGTAACCCCCTGACTGAAGTTCTGATCCCCGTCACAGAGGAAGGTAAACAGACCTGAGCTGCTTTCACGTGATGATTCCTCGTGAGGCTTACTAGCCAAGCCTTTCCATCCAGGCACTTGCTCTAGAAGTGCAATGCTAAGAATTTTGCTTAGCCATTCTAGTTCTTTTTTCAGATATACACAGTTTTAAGGTATAAACATTCCCCCCAACCAGAAGGGAATACTTGCATACATGTAATTCAACTCACAGAATTAAAGGGATTCTAGTAGGAGCTTTTCACAATCTCATCAGAATGTAATGCTAATCAAAGAGTCTTTCCATATTCTGTTTAAAACAAAATAGACAAGGAGGGGGGCTAAGAGCGCAAAAAAATATCTTTCACTGGAGTGTTAGCGAGGACCCGTTTTCCTATTAACAGGTCAGTGCTGCTGGGCCAGTTGATTAACCATGAATTCTTTCTTCCTTTGCAAAATGTTTTGCAGCCCTGATAAGCTTGGCTTTGAATGCCTCCTGAGAAGAGGAAAGACTAAGTGTTGAGAACACAGCAGGCCGAGCCTATGTGTTCTAAGAAGAATGTACAGTTGCTAATAAAGTGTTTGGATTTTTCCTTTCTTCTTTTCAGGTGTAGAGCTCTGGAGACCCTGGTGTGCTGTTTGAATATTTTGATCTTTGTCTAAATCTATGGAGTGTTTGTGTATCTAAAAATAGGTCTTCAAGAGAATGTATTGCTTAATATACATTCAGAGAGAGTAGAAGGATAATGGGAGGCATTTTATAAAATAAAAGAGTTAGAAATAAATAAATTTGCAATACCTTATGCTGAAAGGATATATTATCAGGATTCCACTCTCCCATGAAATTCACAAATAGACCGAATCTCAGAAAGAGCCTCCACTTGAACATTATGTGGTTGTTCTGTGCTGTCAAGTTAGCTCCAACTCCAAGCAACAAAGGAAGCATGGCAGGCTCCTGTTCCAGCCTCACAAGTGCTATTTTATTTGAACCCGTTGTTGGTTCCCACAGAGTCCATCTTCCTTCTTTTTACGGAGACTCTGCTTGACCAAGCACGGTGTTCTTTTCCGGGCTCTTGTCTCTCCGGACAACATTTCCTAATAACTGAGACAGTCTCTGCATCCAGGCATGTGAACAGCATTCTGGTTGTACTTTAAGACAGATTTGTTTACTATTCTTGCAATTCCTTCAGCATCTACAGTAGTAAAGAATGTTCTATTTCCAAAGGTGTTGCTTGTATTTTGAGGCATTCGTACATGTTATATCAAGTAACCATTTGTATTAATACGGTCATCTGGACCCCTTAGCATAGATCTAATTCTTCAGTCATCATAGAACATTCATGTTGTCATCATGTGCTAACATGCCAATTCCTTTGACATTTCTAATACTGTATAGTGCCAAATGTTAGGAACAATGTCTTAGCATGTTAGTTGAGTGTGAATGCAAGTGGCTGAGAACCAAATGGAACTTGTTGAAAAAAGTTTTTTCTATACATATAATTTTTAAATCTGAAAATCATAAAACTCACCATCAAAACTGATTGAAGATTGGTGGTTTTGGAATGAGAATGTTGGAAATAAAAAAAATTGTTACTTGGAAAATAAACTCTTAGTGATAGAAATGAAGCTGGAGATTACCTGATAGAATTTTGCAACACGAATAACTTCTTCATTGAAAACATCCCTTTTTAACAACAACAACAACAAATGGCACTATACAGCTAACCTCATCAGATAGAATATAAAAGAATCAAATTGACTACTTTTGTAGAAGACACAATATCACCAGCAGAAACAAGGCCATCAATTCCTCATGTGCAAGTTCAGGTTGAAGTCGAAAAACATTAAAGGAAGCTCATGCTAGACAAAATACAAACAAGGGAATTTTGCATGGTTTAAAATCAAGAAAATTGTGTGCCAAGATAGTGTTCTTTCACCAAACTGTATGTTGAGCAAATAAGCTGAGAAGCAGGACTATTTGAAGAGGAGGACAGCATTAGAATTGAAGGAAGGCTCATAAGCAGCTTCTTATATGCAGATAACACTGAAAGCTGAAAACGAAGCACTTGCCGCTGAGGATCAAAGAGCAGCCTTCAGTGTGGAGTATGATTCAAAGTGGAGAAAGCTGAAGTCCTCACAACTGGACAAGCTTGTCCTGATAAACAGAGAAAAGATTGATGTTATCTGGAATCGTATTTTATTTGATTTACAATCAATCCTTGAAGTCAAGAAACCAGCGTGGTTGCATTGGGTCAATCTGGTGCAAAATACCTCTTTAAAATGTTCAAGAGTAACTATGTCACTTTTAGGACGAGGCTATGCCTTACTGAAGCCATGACACTTTCAGTCACCTTTGCATGCATGTGAAAGTTGGACAATAAACAAGGCAAACAGACAAACTTGACTGAATTATATTATTGTGGAAGGATATTGAAATAACCACAGATTTACAGAGGGACAAAAATATTTATCTTGGAGAAAGCATAGTCAATATTTTCCTTATTATCAAATTTGGCTAGACTTCCTTTCTCATACTTTGGATATGTTTTCTGGAGAGACCAGTCCCTGGAGTATGACATCGTGCTTGGTAACGTGCAAGGCCAAGGAAATAAATGAAGTTCCTCAATGAAAGGTCTTGATAGAGTTCCTGCAACCAAGAGCTCAAGTGCATCCACAATTGTGAGGATGGCACAGGACTGGACGGTGTTTGTCTGTCATACATAGGGTCCCCATGAGTCAGAACAGACGAGACAGTACCTAACAACACCAGATGTGTCAGTGATTCTTGAGATATTCTTTAATCAGTATATATATATATATATATACCATATAAATATGGTTCCTCGCAGTGAAATGGGATTCAATGATTTCTTACCTGTGCAGTGAGAAGTTTATTTAGTATCTCTCCATTTATGAGCACTTATTGTTTACTAATATTAAGGTTCTCAACTAGGTAGTGCTGCTTACAGGTATTTATGTTGAAAGGAATTGTCCCATTTCCTACGCACACCACTAGTATTCAGTGGTGAACAATATGGATGTTAAATCTGTTGTCAATCAGAGTTCTCTACATTGAAAAATTATCCTACTCCAAATAGTAATTGCATTTTCATTGGATAACACTGTTATCATAGTCAAAGTTTTGAGGATCTACATCACAAGGCTAACGTGAAATTAGCTTGCAAAAGCCACCTCTCATATCTTTTTGGCATAAAATTTTTGATGTCACATAGCTTTATATTACACATTTTAAAGTTGAATTTCTGAATTTTAGTTCCTGCTTCATGCTAATTCTAATTCAATCTTGTTCTTGTTCATTTTTCACACCAAGCTTTAAGTTATTATAACTTAAAAATAACTTAAGTAAGTCACTGAAGAGGCACTGTAAAATAGTAGCTACTTTATGATTTCTAAATCATACTTGGGTTCAAGTACTGACGGTGGCCCTTTTAAAACCATAGATAAATTAATCTCTTGAATAATGCATCAGCCATAGGAGAAAATAGTATTTATCTCATCATTCAGATATGAAAAGAAATGAGAGAATCCATGATAAATTTGTTCAATACCTGGGATTTACACTAGTAACCATATATTTTTATTTCCAACAAATTCACTACATTATTGAGACAAATGGTACAAGTCTGGAACCATCTCTACCAAAGACCTCATCTAAAATGACCCCATTCCATTAATCACTAGTCTCAGAAGTGATGATTATCATAACAAGCATCAATTGTTTTATCAATTACTTTTAGAATCTTAAGTCAGAAATTGTGTATGTTTTTTGAGCTTCAGTTCCATATATTATGCTTTGCTGTTTCTAGTTTTAAGGTTAATCCCTTTAATACCACATGGACTCATATATAAGCCAAGTTTTTCAGCACATTTTTAATGCACTTTTATGGTAAAATTAGGTGCCTCGGCTGATATTTGGTCAGCTAACACTCAAGTATATACAGTAAGTTAAATAAAAATATGTTTCAAGTAATTTAAAGTTCACTATTTTTTTAAATGGAAAAGCTAACTAGGAGAATAAAGTTGCAAGTTAAAAAAATCACTCTGTTATAGCATGTATTTCAAAGTATCATAGTAATCCAACAATGTAGGCATAATTATCCATTTTTCAAATGCAATCTTCAAATGGAATCATTTACATTACCATATCAAAGCTGATTGACTAAGTAACTAGCCGTGGGTTCGAATAACTGACTAAATTCACCAAGCTCCGAGGCAGCACAGATCACTGAGAAAGCACATGGATCCTCTGTAGGTTAAGACAAGTGAAATAGACATATGTTAAACATGTTTTCTTTTTCTTTCTTTCTTTTTTTTTTTGGTAGGGGAGGGGATGAAATTAATATTTTAAAGTCTTCAGTTACAACTCAGATGTAAGGAATAATTATATTAAAAAATCTTAAAGATCTAAATGTATCTCTATGCCTTGACTTATCAGAACCAAAGGCAGACATTTATTTAAGGAAGTCACATGAACACTACACACATGCCATGGTTGCTCACCTCCCAACCACAGAAATATCAGATCCACAGTTGTCAAGTGCCTTCAAGTCCCTTCTGACTTACAGTGTCCCTACATGCCATAGACCCGAACAACGCCCAGTCCCGTGACATTCTTATGGTGTTGTGACTTGAACCCGCTTTATGTCAATCTGTCTTGCCAAGAGTCTTTCTCTTTTCCATTTCTCCCTATCAATAGGACTACATCAAGCATGATGTCATTTTCCAGGGGCCAGCCTCACCCGATAACATATCCAAAGTATTATTTTTCTTCTTAGGTGCCATTGAATTGGTTCCAACCCATAGTAAGACTATGCCCACCAGTAGGAAACGCTGCCTGCTCTATGCTTGAGCCCATTGTTGCAGCCACTGCATCTCATAGAAGACCTTTTTCTTGTTGGCTCTCCCTCAATTTTATAAGCATGATGTCCTCCAGGGGCTGGTGTCCCTGATAATATGTACAGAGTATGGAAGAAACACGTCTTGCCATCCTTGCTTCTGAGGAGCACTCTGCTCAAACTTCTTCCAAGACAAATCTATTTTCCTTTTAGCAGTCCATGGGGCCTTAAATATTCTTCTCAACACAATTCAAATGAATTTATTCTTCTTCAGTCTTCCTTATTCTAGATCCGATTTTCACATGCAAATGAGGCAAAGGAGAATAGCATGGCTTGGGTGAGGTGCATCTTAGTCCTCAAAATAATATCCTGGCTTTTCAATACTCTAAAAGGTTCTTGTGCAGCAGATTTACCCAATGTAATGTGTGCTTTGATCTCTTGACTGCTGCTTCCATAAGCATTGATTTTGGAGCCAAGCAAGACAAAATCCTTGACACTTCCATTTTTCTTCCTTTATCATGATGTCACATTGGTCCAGTTGTGAAGGTTCTGGTGTTCTTTACATTGCGTTGCGATCCACACTAAAATCTGCAATCCTGGATCTTCATCATCAAGTGCTTCAAATCCTCCTCACTCTCAGGAAGCACAGTTGTGTCATCTGCATATTGTAGGTTGTTAATAAGCCTTCCTCCAATCCGGATGCCATGTTCTTCATCATGTAATCCAGCTTCTCTGACTATTTTCTCAGAATAGAGATTGAATAAGTGTGGCGAGAGGACACAATCCCGAAGGACACTTTACTGGTTTTAAACCAGGTAGTATTCCCTTGTTCTGTCCACACAACTGCCTCTTGATCCATGTATACATTTTGCATAAACACAATAAAGTGTTCCTTAATTCCAATTCTTCTCTATAATTTGTTATGATCCACACGAATGTCTTGGCACAGTCAATAAAACACAAGTAAAAATCCTTCTCTTACTCTCTGCTTTCAGCCAAGGTCCATCTGGTATCACCAATGGTAGCCCTTGATCCAAGACTTCTTCTGAATGCAGTCTGAAACTCTGGAATGCAAAGGGCAAAGTACTGCTGCAACCAGTGTTGGATGATCTTCAGCAAAACTTTGCTTGCATGTGATACCAGTGATATTTTTCTATAATATCAGCATTAGATGGCTCACTTTTATTTGGAATGGATACAAATATGTACCTCTTCCAGACAGTTGACCAAGTAACTCTCTCCCAATTTCTGAATAACTGTTTCCAGAGATTTTGAAACATTTCAATTGACATTCCATAAATTACTAGAGCCTTGCTTTTGTCTAATACTTTCAAGGCAGCTCAAATTTATTCCTCAGTACCATTGTTTCTTGCTCTTATTGTATCATCTGAAACGGTGGAATGTTGACTAATTCTTTTTGGCACATTGTGTATTATTTCTATAGTTTTTGATGCTTTCTGCATCATTAAATATTTTGCCCATAGGATCTGTCCATATTGCAACTTGAGGCTTTATTTTTTTTTCTGTTCTTTCAGTTGTAGATATGTGTAGTGTGTTCTTCCTTTTGGTTTTCTACTAGGTCTTTGCACATTTCATTTTAACATTTGACTTGGTCTTCTTGAGCTGCCAATTAAAATTTTCTCTTTATGACATAATTTCTTCTGTTTGTTTTGGTTACTGTAAAATCGAGCTAGTTCAAGGTCTACTGTGATATTCACTTTGATCTCTTGCTTTCTTAGTGTGTGATGTTCTTGACATCCTCCCACCATTTATCAGGTCTTCTGTAAAATCTGTTTTGGAGAGGTTTTAAAATTCATGTTGGATAGACAAAAGGTCCTATTTCAGCTCTCGTGGACTTTTTACATTTTCTTTTGCTTCAGCCTGAACTTCCATATGAGCAATTGATTGTCTGTTCAACAACTGGTCCTTGGCCTGGTTTAGCTGTTAATAATGATCTTCCCCATAATTCTTTCCCATGGTTGTGGTCAATTTGATTTCTGCTTATTTTGTTGTTGAAATAAAGTATTTGCTATGAATACGTCTTTGGGTATATAAAATTCTATCACATCATCTCCAGCATCATTTCCATCACCAAGTCTATACTTTTCAACTACTATTCCTTTCTATTTGTTTCCAACTTTCACAATCCAAGCTCCAATAATTATGAATATATCTTAATCAATTTCCAACTGAAGTCATTGGAGAATTTTTCAGCTTCTTGTTCTTTGGTGCTTTGTGCATTAAATTGAGTAATAGTTGTAGTGATTGGATTTCTCTGAAGTCAGATAGGTATATTCTTATCACAGACAGCATTGTACTTTAAGATTGATTTTGCAATATCCTTTTGACAAAGAATGCAATTCCATTCCTTTTGATTGTGGTATTTCTTTCATAGTAAATCATATGATTTTCTGATTCAAAATGGGAAGCCACAGCCTATTTCAGCTCACTAATTCCTAGGCTTTGGATCTTTATGCATTACATTTCATTTTTCATGACTTCCAATTTTCCTAGATTCATACTTTGCACATTCTAAGTTATGATAATTAGGAGATTTTGGCAGCTGTTTCTCCTTCCCTGGAGTCGTGCCCTGTCAGCAAATGAATATCCTGAGGCTCCATTAGCATAGGCTTTCCTCCATTCCCATTCAATCTGAGAAAGGAGCTCTTCCTCAGTCACGTTCTGAGTGCCCTCCAATCCTCGGAGCAGGTCCTCACACACTATCTCTGACAATGTGCTGCTTCCATTCAGTAGCTCTTCAGTACCTGACGATGTTTAGAAGTTATGCTGAGGTTTTCAGGGTCTGCTTCTTCTGAAGTGTAAAGTCAAGTCCTTCTCAGTTGAAGGTTTTTAATTGGGAAGTTCTGCTGAAATCTGTTCACTTTAGGTGGTCCTGATACCATTTGAAATACCAGTAGCAGAGTTTACAGCATCACAGTAACACACAATTCACCACAGTAGGACAAAGTGACAGACAAGTGGAGACTAGCCAAAGCATATGAGACAAAGTTTCACTATCCTTCCTTAGAATGAGCATTCTGGTTGCACCTCTTCCAAGACGTATTTGCTTGTTCTTTCAGAAGTCCATGCTACTTTCGAGTTTCCCTGTCTGCACCATCATTCAAATGGAGCCGTTATTCTTTGGTCTTCCTTATTCAATTTCCAATTTTAACATGCATATGAGACAGTGATATCATGGCTTGAATATAAAGTGCACTTTGTTCCTCAAAGTGATATCCCTGCTTTTAATACTTTATGCACATCTTGTGCAGCAGATTTACCCAATGGAATGTACCATTTAATGTCTTCATTGTTGATCCAAGTAAGATGATTCATATGTTCTATATTTATCTCAATGTTACCCCATGTTCTAGTTGTGAGGATTTTGTTTTCCTTTACATTGATGGCAGCATATGTGCAAATGGCTTGACACACAGGATGAATGTATGGATTGTGATAAGAGATGCAAGAGCCCCCATTAAAAATATTTAATTTAAGAAAAATAATAAAATATATAAATAAAAAATAAAAGCAATGATTAAAAACAAACCAAAATTTTTGTGGAAAAACGTTAATATCTTTTCATTTCATTTTTCCTATAAATTTTTTAAGCACCCTTGTATGTTTATGTGTGTGTGTGCATTTCAAATAAGTCAGATTTTATCCCTTTGAAGTGCAATAAAGTGCCACCTATTACAAAAACTTCTTTTGAACCCCCTAAAAGGCAGGCATGTTGCTAAATCTAGAAACATAAAATATTGAAACATGCCTAGCTTCAGAATTCAAGAAGTAAATCTCATGGATCTAAATCACTAGGGAAATAGAAAACAAATACTACAGAATGGAATGGTACTACTAAAGCTATTGAATATGCCTGTGTTTTTTAAAGGGATATTAAAAACATGAAGATTAGTCTATGCTAAGTATCTGTGCTCATTTTAAAGAAATTTACTAAATTATTAAAATATTGTGTATTTTTAAAATCAGCTAAGAAAACATAAATTAATAACAATAAATCGTTTACATTGAGTTATAATCCACATTGAAGGCAGCAATCCCTGATGTTCATCAGCAAGTGCTTCAAGACGTCCTCACTTTCAGCAAGCAAGCTTGTATCATTTGCATGTCTCATGTGTTAATAAGTCTTTCATTTGTCTGCTGAATTCCAACCCAGAAAGTTAGCAGTTTATAGTATTCAAAGGTCCCATTCCTTGTCCATAGGTGAGTGGAAATTTTTTAATTTTATTCTTTTTCATAAAAAAAATAGATTCTGTGTCTAAATAACAACATACAGCAAGTTTGAATGATGAAGGTAAAAGCTATTGTTATTGTTTAAAGGTGCTAGCAAGACATCTCTGATTTAAAGTGACCCCATATACCACATGTGCCATCCCCACAACTGTCCTTATGTTTGATTCTCATGTCATAGCCTTTATGTAAATCCATCTTGTTTCAAGTCTTCCTCCTTTTGATTGTTCCTCTACTTTATCAAATGATAAATCTGTCAAATTTATCAGCGGTTTTCTAGGAAAGCAAAACCAATAGAGCTGATACGTATACATAGAGATATAAATTTATATCAAGAAAATGGCTCACACAGCTGTAGAAGTGGTCATGTTTGAGTCCTTCATGGTTAAAAGTCCATGAGATGGATGATAGTCTGGAACCTTCTCTTGGCTCAAATAACGGCAGGTGCTCACGAACACCAGATTGGCAGAAAAATGACAAGCTGGTGGATACAGAAACAAGAAAGTCAGAGGTTAGATTTAGGGTTACAAAGGCTAATAAATCAAGTTGACAGGTCATATGGAAATCCCGGACATTGTCAATATTTTTCAGCAGAGTTTAATGTTGTTAGGTTCTGTCAAGTCAGTTCTGACTGACTCAAAGAGACAAAACAGAACGGAATGCTGCCCAGTCCTGAGCCAACCACACAATTTTTATATTTGAGCCCATCTTGGTGAAGGGCTTCTATTTTTCCATGCCCTTCCACTTTACCAAAAATAATAATGTTCTCCAGGGACTGGTCCCTTCTAAAAACATATCCCAAGTACATAAGAATATGTTTTGCTATTCTCTTATTCATGGAGTATTCTGACTGTACTTCTTCCAAGACAGATTTTTTTGTTCCGATTGTAGTCCATAAGTCATTCAATATTCTTTACAAAAACTCTAATTTAAATGCATTGTTTCTTTTCTGGTCTTCTTTTTCAAAGTCAAAATTGCACATGTATATGAGATCACCAAAAATACCATTACTTGTGTCAGACACTCTTCTTTGAACTGTCACCCTTGCTCTTGAACATTGAAAAGAGGTCTTCTGCAGAAGATCTGCCTATTTCAATACTATTTTTCCCCTTGACTTTTCATCCAAGAGCATTCATTGTGGATTCATGGAAGAAAAAAAAATCCTTGACAACTTAATTTTTTTCTCCATTTATCACGGTTACCTATTGATACAAATGTAAAAATTTTTGTTTTATTTACATTGAGTTGCAATCCATACAAAAGACTGCAGCTTATTTGCTCAGCATATCCATAAGTATGGTGAAAAGATACACACATTTGATTTTAAATCATACAATGTTCCCTTATTCCTTTGGAATACCCTCTTCTTGGTCTATATACAGGTCCCACATGACAGCAATGAAGTGTTCTGGAATTCCCATTCTTCTCAATGCTGTGCATAATTTGTAATGTTCCACACAATCAAATGCCTTTGTGTAGTCAGTAAAATCCAAGTGAACATATTCCTGATATCCTTTGATTTCAGACAAAAGTCCATCTGATGCCAGCAGTTATAAACCTCATTCCAAGTCCTATTCTGAATGTTGCCTGAGTTTCTGGCACCTCCTTGGCAATGTCCTGCTATAACTTTTGTAAATTAGCATCAAACGTCTCTTGCATGTGATATGAATGATTTTGTTCAGTAATTTTCTCATTGTGTTCGGCCATCTTTCTTCATAATGGATACAAATATGGATCTTATTCAGTCAGTTGACCAGGTAGCTCTCTTCCAAATCTCTTGGCAGAGACTAGTGAGTGCATGAATTTCATCAGTTTATGGAAATATTTCAAATGACATTCCATCAATTTTTGGAGCTTTGTTTTTGCTAAAGCCATCAGTGTGGCTTGGACCTCTTCCTTTAATGCCATTGGTTCTTAATCATATGCTACCTCTTGAGATGTTTGCAAGTTGACCAGTTATTTCTTTTTGGTTCTGTGCTGTCCATTCCTCTTTTTGGGTGATTCTGCAGCATTCAATATTTTGCCCATAGAATATTCCAGATTTTAACTCGAGGCTTTAATGTTTTCTGCAGCTCTTTCATTGTGAGAAATGCTTAGCATGTTCTTCCATTTTTGCTTTTTAACTTCAAGTCTTCGCACATTTCATTATACTTTCCTTTTCTTCTTGAGCTCCCCATTGACATTTTCAGTTCTGCTCTTTTACCTCATCAAACCTTCCATTTACTTTAGCTGCTCTTTGATCAAAAGCAAGTTTCAGAGCCTCTTCTGATATCCACTTTGATATTTTCTTTCTCTCCTGTCATTTTAATGCCTTTTTGATTTTTCATGTGTGATGTATGATGATCTTGATGTCATCTCCCAGCGCCTGAGGTCGTTTGTCATTAGTGTTCAATGATTTAAACCTGTTCTTGACATGCTCTGTGAATTTATGCACACACATGGTTTTGTTTTGGTTCTTGTGAACTTGTTTTATTTTCTTCAATTTCTCAACCTGAACATACATAGGAACAATTGTAGCCAATTCCACAATCAGTCCCTTTCCTTGTTTGGACTGAAGACATTGCGTTTCTTCAGCACTCTTTCCACAGATGAAGTTAATTTTATTCCTGGGTATCCCATCTGATGAAATCTGTGGGTAGAGTTGCTGCTTATGTACCTGACAAAAATCATTGCAATGATGATATCATTGGTCTTGCAAAATTCTATCATGTGATCTATCTCCAACTTCATTTTTATCACCAAGGCCATATTTTCCAATTACTGCGGTTTCCTCTTTGTTTTCAGTTTTTGAATTCCAATCACCAATGATTATCCATACATTTTGATTTCATGGTATATGCATAGATATTATTCTATCTGAGACAGAGTTGTACTTCAAGGCAGATCATTAAATGTTCTTTTTGATGATGAATGGAATTCTATTCCTCTTGAATTTATGTTTTTCCAGCAGAGTAAACCATATGAGTGTTGGATTAGGCATAGCAAATATCAGTCAATTTCAGTTCAATAATACGTAGGATATTGGTCTTTATGTATTTCATTTCATTTTTTATGATTTCCATTTTCCTGGGTTCTAGTTAATTGATTCCACATTCTGATGATGAATAAATTATTTGGTTGTTTATTCTCATTTTTGAGGTATGCCTTATAACATGAAGATTCTGAAAGCTCTATTCCAGTCACATCATTACTGTTAACTATATTTTGAAAAGGCAACTCTTCTTCAGCTTTATGAGCTGAGGGCCCATCTGTCATTGTACTTGAGAATGTTCTGCTGTTGTTCATGTTTTCATTGGCTAATCAACCAGACTTGAGCACCTTATTCTGCATTTTAATCTTTTCTTAATCTGGAAGCTTCGCTGAAATCTGTTCATCTGTGTGACTGTGTTAGAATTTGAAATCCTGGTGTCTTCATCTGGGTTAGCTAGAGAAACATCCAGAGACACTCGTATGTGTACAAGAAAGAATTTTATATCAAAGAGTAGTTGTATATTAAGAAAACATACCAGCCCAGTCCAGATCAAATCCCTAAGTCATATATTAGTTTATATGTCTGGTACCAATCTATAAATTCCTCTTCAGACTCATGCAACACATGAAATGACAGTGAATGCAGGAAGATCACAGGCCAGTGGGTGGAGAGTCCTGTGGATCCAAGATGGTATAAGCATCTCAGCCCTGGCAGGCATCTCCATGTGGCTCCTCCAGCTCCAGGACTTTGACTCCAAGCATAGCTTCATGTGGCTTGTCAATAGGAAAGTCTCCCAGGGAGAGAGTGTGTATCTGTCCTCCAATGAGCTATTTATCTTTCTCATGCCTCCAAATGAGGTCATCAAGCTGTGACCTGATTGACAGGTTAGACTCCACCCCTTCCTCAAGTTGACAGAAGATTATGTAACTACCACAACGATGACATATTTTCCAGAATCCCAGCAGCACGCAAGCCACCACAGTACAACAAACTGCCAGAGAAGTGGCTGAAAAGTAAATAAGTAAAAAAAACAAAATTACTACCATCTAGTCAAGCCAACCCATAGTGATCCTATAGTACAGGACAGAACTGCTCTTGTGAGTTTCTGAGAGTGTAACTCTTTATGGAAGTAGATAGTCCTCTCTTTCCCTGTGGAGCAGCCAGTGGTTTCAAACTGCTGACCTTGCAGTTTTCAGTCCAATGCATAACCAGTATACCACATGGGCTTTGTGCAACGGAGCCACATAAAATTCCTACATACAAATATCCTCTGTGCAACCTATATGGATTCATAGTATACTCCTACTTTTCCTCTCACATCTGTTTTGCCTTTGTCATTTCCTGACTTTGGCATCCATGACCATTGATTGTTGACCCAAGGAAAAGGAAATCCTTGGCAATTTCAATCTGTTTTTGATCTATCATGACGTTGTCCTGTTGTAGGGCATTTTTCCCTTTACATTGAATTGTAATCTATATTCGAAGCTGTAGTCTTTGGTCTCCATCAGTTAGGGTTTCAAGCCCTCTTTACTTTCATCAAGCAAGGCTGTGTCATTTGCATATCCCAAGTTGTTAATGAGTCTTCCTTCTATCTTGCTACCATCTTTATACCGATAGCCCAGCTTCTTAACTTTTTTTCCTCATCATACATATTGAATAAGTATAGTTAAAGGGCACAACCCTGTTGCACAACTTAGCTGATTTTAAACCGTGCAATATTTTTCTTAGCCTGTGCCCACATTCTGCAGGGGCACAATGAACTGTTCTGGAATTCCCATTCTTCACAATATTATCTATAATTGTTGATTCCCGCTTTTTGATGATTTATATAGTCAAGAACATACAGTAAACATCTCATGGTAAAAGCTATTATAAACAATAGATTGATGACTGAGTACACACACCCAGAAAGGTTTAAAAAAAGTACTGCTATCAGGAGTCTGGTTCATGCATGCCTGGGCTTATCCCAACTACGTGTGCTTAAGTATGTCTCCGTGATCAGTGAGTGGATGCTGAGAAGTTCCCTTACTGACAAGCTTTTCTTTTCCTCATTCCTATGCCTTCCCTAAGTAGACGGAATCAAAACAGTAAAAATTGAGAGCTTTATTCATTTTCTCCAAACCGAGAGGTCAGGTAAGAAAGTTATAAAAGGAATCTGGGGGGGCTCCAAAAGGACTCCAAGTCTTGATAGATTGTCTTCAAGGACAGAGACAATCATGAATGTTTGGTATGAAAAGCTGCATAGGTGAGGGAAAGGCAAGGGAAGTTCAACTAGGGAGTCTAGTTGATTGCCGAGGGCACGTGTTTATTTCTCAAGGGTGGTAATGGCCAGCCGACAAGGATCGCCGTGGAAAACCTGATTCCATCTATCCTACTGTGCTGATCTTGCTCCCTCAGAGTTCCTTTGGTTCCCCAAACTTAAAGAACATTTTAAGGGAATATGATTCAAACCCCTTGACAATGCTAAATCTGCTATTTTAATACAAGGAGTACAGAATTCTTTGTAGAAGCATTAGAGAAATAGAAACACTACTTTTAGAAGATTGTAGACTTAGATGAAACATATGTCAAGAAACAACATCTTTAAATCTTGATATTCTTGTTTAAAACAGTTTATATGATTTTATAGTACTTGTTCTTTCTCAGAAAACTCATTACCCTTGAGTCAAATCTGACTCATTTGGACACTATAGGACAAGGCAGAACTTCCCTTTCGGGTTTCCGAGATAAATTCCTTATGGGACTTGAAAGACTCATCTTTTTTTTTTCCACAGAAAACCAAGTGTTTTGAATGACTACCCTTGGGGTTAGCACCCCAACATACCCCACCAGGCCACCAGGGCTTTTCTTTTCTTACCCTCACATCGTCAATTTTCTTACAGAAAAAATATTGGGCTCTAATACAATATTAGAACTAAAAGGTATGGTTTAAATATGAATTTATCTATAGTTGAATTTTGTCAGCCACACATTCAGCTAACAATTTTTATGGTTCTAATAAAGGTCAATTGCTTAGTGTTCATTTAATCTTCTCAAACTCCTAATACAGATTGTTTTTCTCACTATATCACAGATAAAATAAGTTTTAAAAATGGAGCAATTGTTTACATCATCAAAGGATATAGTACTTTGGCCAAGTTCACATACACAGTAAGATTGTTATATTATTCATTTTGATAGACATATGCTAAACAAAAGTATATATATATATAATTATATATGTATAAGTAGTGTTACTATATCTCAAAATAGTTTCATTTGATACTTTTAAACTTACCTTTAAGTGTTTTATTTCATGTAATTCATATACACACATTTTAAACATAATATATATGTCTTAAGGTCAAAAATTCCATTTGTATATATTTTTAGTACATAATGCTAACATACTTGAATGTATTATTATTTTAGTACTGACTACACATATTGCTTTAAAATATTTCAGAGCATATTGACATATATTATCATAATCCATGCCAATTAAAATAGTAATATTGATGATAATTATTTTTCATTGTCAATCGTTTTTTGTAGGCACTTTGACATGTTATTTTTTAATGTACATTTCTTGTTCACATTTTACTGATGAAACAAAGAACCTGGGACCCCGAATAAGTTGGTAAAAATGATGAGGCCAAAAAACTGCAGTGCTAGGAAAGGCTCGACTCTGAAATCTAAATCTTTGGGGCCAAAGAACCTGTGCACCAGAATATATGTATCAATCGAGACTTGACATGGTATGTGATTTATACACTTGATCACCTTTCAGCTAGCATGAGATGCATCAAAAATTACTAGCATGCACCCACTGAAATGTACAAAATGTTTAAAACTCAACAACAGCATAGGTTCTGGGAACTTCTTTTTCTGCTACAGAGACTTTAGTCATGAACTTTTTGTTTCTATTCCTGGAAGCAGCTGTTCTTTGAGGCAGATTCATCTGCATGTAAAACCAACTGAGAGCCATGTATCTCCACGATGCCACCTCCATGACAAAAGATAATAATGAAATGCATCTTCCTCCAATGTCTCTTATTTTGCTGAATTACAAGTCCCTGACAAATGGGTAACTGAATCTAGAAGATGCTGCTATTTTACCATAGAGTGCATCAATACAAACAGCAGCATACAAACCAGTTGCTGTTGAGATTATTCTGATTCTTGGTGACCCCATAGGACAGTGTACATATTTTTGCAACAACAACGAAGAAGCATGGCATGCTTACAAAAATGCCTCACAGGTTGGGAGAGGTGTGTGTAATAACCGCCCTATGAGTAAAAATATTGTAAAATACCTCATAGTGATTCTAAGGCTGCAATCCTTATGGAAGCAACCTAACACAATATTTTTCTTTTTCTTTTGCAGAACATTGAGTGAATTTTAAGCTCTAACTTTTTAGTTAATAGCTAAGCACCACACCAATAAGGCTCCGTGCAGAATATAACCCCAAACCAAAATGCACTGCCTTTGGATTGACCGACCCATAGCAACATTAGAGAAGGGAATATGGCTCTGATGAGTAGAAACCCCTGTCTTTCTCCCTGGGGATTGCCTGGTGGTCTCATACTGCCGACCTCATTAGCAACAGCCCCAGGGGTAACCGCCATGCCACGAGGGCTTCTTTTGCAGAATATAAGTCTTCTCTAAATACAGCTGGGCTGTATTTATTGTATATTGGATAACAAAAGTATCAGCTGCCCATGATTTGGGGTCTATAGTACTTTCATTAGAGTTGATATCTTTCTAATAATGTCAAGTATGCCATTTAATCATGCATGCTGTCGCTTTTGTGTATGTTAATTGCTGTCCAATTGATTCCAACTCATGAAGACCCCATATATACAGAGTAGAACTACTCCATAGAGTTTTCAAAAGTCTTTTGTTCTTGGGTTTTTAATTTATCATCAATTGGGAGTTAAAAATATCATATCATTCAATAGCTAAATCACATCAAGCAGAATTGACAATTGCTAGCACAATCAGTTTCCAAACATTCTTTTTCTTCCTGGACTTCTGGACATCATCTCACGCTTGCCCTACCCCCACCTCTGAAACCCTCATTTTACTTACTGTCCTTATCGGTTCATCAATTCTGGCTTTCATATGTCACAACACAGCAAAGCATATAACACAACTTCAAGAGGGAAACTTCCAATGACATAACAACTCTGAGTTACACTCCAATATGAAAACAAAACCAAACAAAATACACAAAATGTTGAAAAACAGATCCAGTCCAGCATGCATCAGAGTGGTCGGTCAACTGACAATATTTTAACTGTTCAAGTCACTTGATCTTCTATCCTAATCTCTCCAAAACACTCTACTTAGTAAACACTTTCCTCCCATCCCTGAATTGTGGATAGAGGAAGTCCACTGGAGGCTTATTTCCTATATAGTTCCCACAAATGAATATTGGGCTCCCACTCTCATCCCTAACCTTCTTCAAATCACACAATTTAGGATCTAACAATAATCTTTCCTTCAACTTCAGATGATATGATTTATGTCCTTTCATGACTGATCATGGTGTGCTTCTTCCATGAGGATTTAGTTAACATCTCATTTATTTGGCTATTTGTTTGGAGACAATCCTTTAGAACTCCAGACACTATTATATCTCACAGCCTGACATCATCTAATTTCTTTGCCAGACTTTGCTATAGCACCAGTATCTTTTGTGTTCCCTTCCCGGGGGATAGTATTGAGCAGGGCCATCGTGTAAAAACTAACTAAAACTTATGAACTTTTGGAAACAGATTTCTAAGACTATTTTTCAAGAAGTTCCAACTTTGTGGATCATAACCCAGCATTTAACCATTGCACTGTTTTGCATGTAATAATAGCAAAATAAAAATGTTTACTAATAAAACATCAATCATATGATGAGTCACATGCATAACAATTATAATTTACCTTGAGCAATAAATTTAAACAAAGATTTTTTTTGAAAGATTCTAACATGATGGAAGAAATTAAACCCAGTATCAGTTAATTAAATACTTTCCTCTTCCGTGACACGCAAGTTGAACGAGGGCAGAGTTTCACATAGACTGTGCCATCTCTAAACTGATGATTGGTCTGTTTTGAACCTGTGTTGGTATTTTGAAAGCAAAATTCAAAGGAAAGGTAATATATTGATAGCAAAATTGATTTTTTCTTTCCTAACGACCCTTGCTCTGTTCTACAACTCCTGAATTCTATGTTGACAGGTGGTAGGTGCCATTGAGTGAGTTCCAACCCATAGCAACCCCATGCACACCCAAACAAAACACGGCCCAGTTCTTCACCATCCTCTGCATTGTTCCGATGCCTGCGTCTATTGTTGCAGCATGGTGTCCCTCTCTTTCCTGAGAGCCTGTGTATTTTTCTTTGGCCCTCTCCTTTGCCAGGAAAGAGGTCCTTCTGCAGAGACCAGTTTCTCCTGACAACATGTCGAAAGAATTTAAGACTATGTCTTGCCATCTAACTGAACTTCTTTCAACTGTACTTTTTTAGCATTCCTCGATACTTCCACTATTCCTCTCCAGCACCTGAATTCAAATGCATTGATTCTTCTTTGGTTTCCTTACTTCATATCCAACATTCGGATGTATATGGAAAATACCATAGCTTGAGCCAGGATCATCTTAATCCTCAAAGTAGCATTCTAGCTCTTTAATACTCTAAATAGAGTGTTCGGAAACTGATTGTGGAAGCAATTGTACAATACTGCTTGGCGTGATTGAGCTATGTAATAATATAATATATGTATTAACCTTTAATTGGTATTTTAAAGGAGTTATTGTGTATCAGATTTATTCTATGTAATTTGTTTGTTTGATCTCTCGATTGCTGCTTCCATGAGCATTGAAAGTGGAGGCAAGCAGACAAAATTCTTGACAACTTCAATCTTTTCTACATTTATCATAACCTCCAGATCCAGTTGTGAATATTTCAATCTTTACATTGAGTCATAATGCACACTAAAATCCTTGATCTTCAGCAGCCAGTGCTTCAAGTTGTCCTCACTTTCAGGGAGCATGGTTGTGGCATGTGCATATTGAAAGTTGTTTAGAAAGTCTCCCTCCAATCCTAATGCCATATTCTTCTACATAGAGTCCAGTTTTGCCCTTTCATGGGACTTCACTGCTATCAAGTTGTTGATGACTCCTAGTGAGCCTACTGAACAGGGAGGGCTCCCTCTGTGAGTTTCTGAGACTGTAACTGTTTACAAGAGTAGAAAGCCCAGTCTTTCTCCCTACGAGTGGCTGGTGGTTTCTAACTATGGATCCTGTGGGTTGTAGCCCAAAGTGTAACCACCACGCCACTAGAGCTCCTACTCACACACCCTATTAATTGGCATTTGAATCCAAAAGATAAGAACCTGGGAAATGGCTCATGGGACAAGCCAGGAGTCTATTTCTGACAGTAACATGAAAGGATTTTATAGGGGATTGCATAATTACCCTCCAAGACATTAGCCTGAAGAAGAAGCGGGATATGCATATCAGGGACATCTGATGACCTTTCATATTTTATTGTGGATATTTGACATCTAAGAATTTATCTCAGTCCTTTGTGACTTTGTACATATATCTGTTTTATTGCCTTTGTTGGGAGAGATAGCTTTAGATCGGGAGGTGCATCCGTTGTTTCAGTTCCAACTTTTCCATATATTAATTGAATGAACTTGGCAAAATCCTCTCAATTCCCATAATCTCAGTGTTTCTGTAGAATATCCTGTCTCTATGCAAACATTCTTCAAACAGACCTTCTAAACAAAGTGAGAAATAATATGTGTGCTAAATAAAAAGTGAGAAAATATACATGCGCTAACATGAAAATGCATACAATGATGCAGATTGAATTGTAATATTCTAATAATCTGACCAAATCTGACAGAATGTTTCTGAAGTCCAGGCCCCAGAGGCTAGTACTGACCAATTAGAAGAGGTCATCAACAAAAGCTATTGTGTTTTTTAATATTTATGAACTGCTCTATCCCTTGTAAGCTTTTGTATTCCTCCAAAAATTAAAGTATTTGGGAAAAGAATGACTTCCCCTCCAAAAATCATTTTGTTTTCTACAAAGAGGAAATAAGAGTTGTGATGTTAAGAAGAGATGTGGTAAAGTTACAAATTTGTTTGTAAGAAAAAAATATAAAGAGGTAGAAGAAGAAGTTCTAGAGAAGAATAAATGGTCTGATCTATTCTCATGAATAATAATGTTTGAAGTCATTAATCAAATTTTTAAAAGTTCAAATATATCGAACCAACCAAAGTGTATTTTTCCTTTTTCAAAGAAGTTCTCAATGCGTAATTTTCTATCAGCTATCTATACCTTTCTTACATGTAATGACCTTTATATATTAATATTTTCTTTACTGGATTTACAATTTTGCTAATACTGCTGTCAGGAGAGTGTTGTGAGATGTGATGATGGGAGAGGTCAGCAGTTTTAGTAACAAACGTTTTAGTTTGATCATGAATTTATAAAGATGGTATAGAATGGTAGCCAATTCTCTCAAATACTTTGAACTGGAATATATGACAGGAGACAGTAGAACCCAGCAGATTAATGGATCACAAAGAGCTCAACCAGCAGATTTAAGAAGAGGGGAAGATGAATAAATATTTCTAACAATAATACTCTTTCTCCTTTAAATAGGTAGTCCATATTTGAATAAAAAGGAAGAAAGCCATATGATCTACTTCCATAAAATTAGTCAAAATCATATAGATCCAACAGTCTAATCTACAAAATGGGTGTGGTACAGGATTAGACAGGCTTTCTTTTATTACAGTATACATGGCCTTGCCATGAGTTGAGGCCCAACTCTGTAGCAGCTAACACAACAGCAACAATTGAAATAATCCCTTTGTTCACATTTACTTTTGTTAACTTTCCCCAAATGAGTCACTTTGTATGATCACTTTGCTAATGATTATTCATTCACCTCTACTTTCATTGAGAAATTCATGATGTCTACTCAAGAAGAGGGCACGGGAACTTCTATGGGGTGGATACAGTCCCTGCAGTGATTTAAGCTCCTTTCTATTAAGCTATCTTGTATTATGGGTCAACACACTTTATCTCAGATAATTAGATTCAAAACAGGCTAACTGCTTATCACATCTTGTAATCATTAGCCAAGTAGCATTTAGCTTAATCATTTTAGTTCCCTCATTTATCTTAAGACCATGTCACAAGAACAACCTTATCTGTTTTTAATTGTTCGGAACAATCTCTAAAATATCTGTAATTGTTTTACATTTGAAACAAATTTATTAACAGACATATGGTTATAATAGAGAAATCATTCCAGCTGGTAAAGCCCTAAGCTAAGCCCACAATAATTTGATCATTTGCAAATCATTGTCACTTGAATGTTTTCATAGTACAGCCTAATTATGACTCAACTCAGTCCAAAGTACAATGCACTTCCTGGGAAAAAGGAAAGTGAGCGCTCTCCATACGAATTGGGCAAGCTTTGTTATTCATGTACATCTTTCCTGTGTAACTGAACAGCTGCTAATAAATGTGCTTCCAGTCTCCATGATAGTGTTTACCTTCATCATTCAAAGCTGACATGAAATTCACATCAACTGAGAAATAATGTTATTTACTCATTGCTAACTATTACTATCCCATTAAAATTTCAGCTTGTAATACCCTCTGGAAAATTAGAAATGTTTATAAAAATAAGTTTACAAATAGGATAGGAAAGCATTTCGCCTTTTTCCCCAGAAGCTCTTTGACAGCTGGTCACCTTGCAATTATGCTTTGATAGTACAACCAATTTGTAAAACTGGTCTTGATTCAGAAGGTAATCAAGTGCTTTTGGGAGCCACCTCTGCATTTTTGCAAGCAATCTTTTCTTGAGTTTAAATGTGTTCATACAAATCTTAAATGACATATGAAGCAATTTTTCCCTTCAAACTGTGCATCAGTCATAGTATTGTAATTAAATGTCACAGAATGGCACACAATTATCTTGCTTAAAGGGTTAATATAGGAAAAATCCATCAACGATCAGTTCTGAATATGTAAATGTGCTATGCACGCTCATTTGCTATAATAAACTTAAAATCTGATTGTATTAGTGTGGTCTCGGCCATTCTCAAACATCAAGTTTGTAAAGTGGTGTTTGAACAGAGCACGTAGAGTCCACCCGTCTTCAACTCTGATGCAGACTGCCCTTACTTTGATGATCATTTATGTGTAAAAAATCCACTGGGTCTCTTGGACAGTGTTCATGGTCAACTTGTTCCAGGTGAGGGACATAGAAAAGTTAGAATTAGTAACATCCTCTTTTCACTGGAGGCACTGGAAATTGATACTGCCAAATATTGGTCCACTTTCCTACTTCACCCGTAGTATAAAGCTAAAGAAAAAAGGTGCACAGTTCACTCTTGGCAATTAAAAACAGCTACATATTTGTCATAGCTTCCAAATGGTTTAAACACTTCACAGGTTCACTGAAAGATCCCAAAACTATGATGTCAAGAGGCACTATATTGACCCTATCAGCACCACTTTCCCCTTCCTTATGTTGGGGAGTGTTATTATTCATTTCTCCTGCTCAAATGTCTGCTTTGTTCATCAAAAATTCACACCGATAGAGAGAACATCCTTTAAAATCCCTTTTATCAATATCCTCAGATAGGGCCTAACACTCTTCTTCAAACAGTACACAGGAAGTACTGAGGGCATCCGACATACATTCAGAGCCTATATGTGAGGAAATCTACCACTTGGTTTTCAGTTGGACTGTGGTGGACTGTGCTGACTTGTGTACTGCTGTACTGCTGGAAGCTATATCAATTGTATTTCAAATGCCATCAAGATCACACAAAGTTAACAGGTTTCCACAGAGCTTCCAGACTAACAACAGATTATAAAGAAGGAATATACTGCCCACGTATGAATACTTTATGGACGGAATTAAAATATTGTGAGATACTGAAAACAAGCACAACATTGTCAGAAATAGTACCAGAATGAGTCTCTCGCATTAGAAAGCACTAAAAGTATGACTGACGAAGAGCAGCCTTCCCAAAGTAGAATCCACCATATTGATATGGATGGAATAATGGTTTGGGAAGTAAAATCTTCAGTACCATCATTTTCCGGTGGGGCACAACTCAAGAAACAGCTGTGAATATTGACTAATAGTCCAAACTTGGAATGTACCTAGTAAGAATCTAGGAAAAATTAAATCACATGGTTTTGAGACTCAAACAATAGGCTGGAACAAAGCAGGAGTTATGAAGACGGCATAAGGCCAAGGCATTTCATTTTGTTGTGCCAAGGCAGCTATGAGGTTGGGAATGGCAGTGTATTCATCATCATATGGAGCATTTCAAGATCTATCTTGAAGTATAGTGCTGTTTGTGATAGAATTGTATCTATCAGCCTTGAAGGAAATTCAATCAATACAACTATTATTCAAATTTATGCACCACACCAAAACCAGTGATAAAGAATTTAAAGAATTCCTGCCAATATCTACAGTCTATAATTGATCAAACATGCAATCAAGGTGCATTGATAGTTATTTTCAAATGAAATTCAAAAGCTGGAAATGAAGAGAAAGGAAAATTACTTGGAAATGTGGGTCTTAGTGATAGAAACAAATCTGGAGATAACATGATAGGATTTTGCCAGACCAACAGCTTCTTCATCAAATTCTTTCTTTTAGCAACTCAAAAGGTGATTATTTGTGCCGTGTAAAGTCAGGTTGACTAGAGAAACAAATTCAGTGGCACTATTATATGTGTAAGAAAGAGATTTATATCAAGAAGCTTTATATAATCAGGAAAACATCCCAGTTGAGCCCAATTCAAGTCCATAAATCTGATACTAGTCCTTAAGTCCCTGTTCAGACTCATGCAGCCACATGCAATGTTGCAAAATGCAGGAAGATCACAGGCTGGTGGGTGCAAAGACTTGGGGATCCAATGGTGATGAACACATCTCCAGGGCTCCCATAGGTCTGAGTGTGACTTGTCAACAGAAAGGTAAAGGCAGGGGGGGCGGGGGGGAACCAAGGACCATTCATATAAGGAGGTTGTATCCACAAGGAGGCACCATCAGGCTAATTGGCAGGCTAGACTCCATCAGGCTGATTGGCAGGCTAGACTCCATCCTTACACTTCAAATTGACATGAAATTCTATAACTACCACACATGTGGAATGCACACACACACACACACAAACACACACACAAATGACTGCATATGTGGAAAGACACTGTAGAAGCTCAATATGTGCAGCAAAAATGACGCCAAGGACCAATTTTGGAACAGACCTTCAATTGCTCATACAAAATTTAGTCTATCCCACCTGAATTTCAAGAACATCTCAAGAACAAATTTGATGCAATAAATACTAATGATAGAAGACCAAAGAGCTATGGGATGGCATCAAGAACATCATTCATGATGAAAGGAAAAGGCCATTAAAAAGAGAGAAAAGAAAGAAAGATCAATGTGGATATTAGAAAAGATTCTGAAACTTGCTTATAATCATAGGGTAGTTAAGGCACATGGAAGAAATTAAAGTCAAAGAGCTGATCTGAAAATTTCAAAATGCAGCTGGAGAAGACAAAGTATAATATCACAAAGAAATGTGCCATGACCTAGAGTTAGAAACCCAACATGGAAGATCACGCTTAGCGTATCTTAAACTAAAAGGACTCAGGGAAAAAATTGAACCTTGAGTTGCTATATTGAAATATTGTATGGGCAAAATATTGAATGGTGCATGAAATACCAAAAGAAGATGTAAAGAACACAAAGGGTCACTGTATCAAAAAGAATTCATCATTTATTTGGATATATTCATTCACTTCTTATGAGATAATCCACCAATAAGTAAGCCCTTCAATGAGGTTACTGACACAGTGGGTGTAACAATGGATTCAAACAAAGCAAGGGTTGTGAAGATGGCACAGAACAAGTAGTTTCAGTTTGTGTTGCCAGGTAGCTATGAGGTTGGAACGGACACAATGGCCCCTCACAAGAAGAGCAATAGGAGCGACAATAACATAAGCACATATATGTAGATATTAGTGGAAAAGTTCATTTTTATAATATCCCATTCTCTTTGGGAACATAAACTAGTTGTGAGAACATAAGTTTGCATAATCTGTTACATATATTGTGGCAGTCACATTAAAAGAAATTATATATATATGAACTTATTTGTCCTATTTTTTTCACATCTACTTTCCTGTTCCCACTTGTTGAAATTTTAGATTGAGAAATTATATGATTATATTTGGAAACATGAATATTCATGGACAGTGGTTAAAGTTACATTATTAAACAAAAACAAACCTTGAAAACAACTTAAATGCTCAACAATAGAAAACTGATTTGGATATATACTGAAAATGACTCACTAAAGAGACATTACAATGATGATATTGTGCTATCAATTTATTGACATCAAAATGTTGACATGGGTTTTCATCATATATTGTGGCTATGTTCATTATTAGTTCATTTAATAAAATTATTGTCAAACATTAGTGAAAGGTATGGAGTACAGCTGAGCTATTTGTATTTTTGTATGTATGTTTCATTTTATACAATGAATTAAGCAAAATTGACCTGTATATCTATTAACGTGTATTTATCTTTTAAGTAAATAGGTTTTAAAATAATTATATTGAGCAATAACACAATCATATGATCATATAAACCAAAATGTTAAAGACTCATACATAATATATTAGTGCATGCCTATACCACTTAGTTGGCTTCTACCATCTTGTGATACAAACTATATGTAGAAAATGGAGGCTAGTTCATATCCCACCCATTGTAATTATGTTAATATGAATGAAAAGTTATAATTATTCTTATCATTTACAATTTCAACAAAACCTTTCAGTATGATTTCATGCTGCTTTTTCAGTGCTTTAAGTGCTTCCCACTGTTTGGGAAAACTGTAAATTAAGAATTAGCAAACAACTTAGAAGTGTTGTTTGGTCAGTCTCTCCATACTAGCATATGCTGCTCCTTCCACCTGGATTTTGGATAGATGATAAATAGGTAAAGTGCAAGCTAAGGTAAATCCACCTCAACAAAGCTTTGAGTAGATCTAGAATAATTAGTCAAGATTAGTAAAAACTAACAGGCCTATTCACACTCGTTCACTCACTGCCATCAGTTGATAAGGACTCACAGTGACTACTTGATAAGGACTCACAGTGACTAGTGGAGAAGGACTCACAGTGACTAATTAATAAGGACACATAGTGACTAGTTTATAAGGATTCACAGTGACTAATTAATAAGGACACATAGTGACTAGTTGATAAGGACTCACAGTGACTAATTAATAAGGACACATAGTGACTAGTTTATAAGGACTCACAGTGACTAATTAATAAGGACACATAGTGACTAGTTGATAAGGACTCACAGTGACTAGTTAATAAGGACACATAGTGACTAGTTTATAAGGACTCACAGTGACTAGTTGATAAAGACACATGGTGACAAGTTGATAAGGACTCACAGTGACTAGTTGATAAGGACTCATAGTGACTAGTTGATAAAGACTCACAGTGACTCTAGGACAGAGCAGAACTACCCTGTGTACTTCCAAGACTGTAGCTCTTTATGGGATTCGAAAGCTGGGTTGTTAAACCAGGGAGCATATAGTGGTTTTGAGCTACTGACCTTCTAGCCCATTGCATAAACATCTTGCCACCAGGGCTCCCTAACAAAGATACAGATGATGTGAAATTGAAAATCAGAACTTTAATGGGAAGAAATGTATAAGACTAGATATGACCACCTATGTGTCAGTTTGTCATTCTGTGGTGGCTTGCATGCTGCTGTGATGCTAAGTCACTGGTATTGCAGATGCAGGCCAGGCTACCCAAAAGGAAAACTTTCAACAGAGTTTCCCAAGCAGAAAACAAGAAATGAATAGACCGACTAGTTCTGAGGTGCTCGCCACTGCCGAGCGTTTGAATAGCAGCAAAGCATTGTCAGACATAGTGCCAGAAGATGAGTCCCTCGGGTTTGAAGGCACTCACAACATGACTGAAGAAAGGTTGTCTTCTCACAGTGCAGTCAACCATACTGATACGGAGGGAGTAAACCTTTCTAGACTTTCATTTGCTGATCATGTACAATTGAAAATAGGAAGAATACGCTGCAAACACCTATGAATAATTGTAAAGTGGAACATAGAATGTATGAATCTAGGAAAGATGAAGCCATCAAAATCTAGATGAAGTGCATTAAGATTGATACCATAGGCATTAGTGAGCTGCAATGAACTAGTTGGCATTCCACATTTTAAGAGCTAGCACATACAAGTTGGGCAATAAATAAGGAAGACTGAAAAAGAATCCATTGGTTTGAATTATGGTACTGGGAAAGAATATTAAAAGTCCGATGGACTGCCAGAAAACAAATCTGTCTTGGAAGATGTACGATCAGAAACAAGTAGAAACAAGGATGATGAGACTTCGTCTCTGTACTTTGAGCACGTTATCAGGAGAGACCAATTCCTGAAAACGACATCATGCAGGCTTAAGTAGAAGGCCATTGAATAAGAGGAATACCATCAGAGATGGGTTAACATGGTGCCTGCAAAAATGGGCTCATTTCATGAAAATTCTGAGGGTAGTATAGGACTGCTTAGCATTTTGCTCATAGAGTAACTGCGAGTTGTGGCACGACAGCTGTAGACAGCACCTAACGAGATATGTAAGAACCTTATCAGATTGTCTCCTGAGTGGAAGTATTTAAAGGTCATGTTGCAGGGGAAGGGTCAGTCCTGTTATTTGGTAACCTGATGCTACAAATGTTTTAATTCTCAACGAAGGTCCTGATGAGTCCGCAGTGACTTGATGGCAATGTTTTGGTTGATGGTGGCGGTGTTGCTGGTGGTAGGGGTGAGGGGTCCCATTGACTATCTGGAAGGTTGATTGCCAGAACCTAACCAGAGGCATCCTGGGAGAAAAGTCTGGTGGTTTGTTTTCAAAAACCATGAGATTTAACTCCACTGCATAGCAATACATACCAACATTTGTTTATGGCACAATTATGACTCCACGTGGTCTTTTTTTCAGTGAGTTTAAAATAATGACATTTCAATTTCTTACATTACCTCCGCTTTCCTGAAACAAAAAGGAAAGTTACCGATTTAAATCAAGTGCATGCCATGTAGTTGCCCATGTTGGGATTGGTTCGTCATCATATTTAAAACATATATAAACCCTGGCTGGAGGCCAGTCTCTACATGCCAGAGTCAAAGTATTTAAATCTCTTGGACACAGAGAATTTATAATCTTAAGGATAAAAAGGGAACACATTTCACAAACATTTATGTTTCCAGTTAGCTTTGGTGCCAGTGTGGTACCATGCAGTGTTCTGCTTCAGTTGTCAACTAGTTCCACCAACTTTGTGTTCTCCGGTACCTCCTTTGTAGTTGACTTCCCAAATAGGAAGTGCTTCTTAGCAACGGCTGATATGACTTTCTTTTAGAAGTTAATGACTAAAAGGTGGATATGCCTTGGCTATAAATGGATTAGGCTTTAATATAAGCTCACCAACCTGAAAAACCCATGCCATGGAATTTGGTCCAATTCACAGCGACTATCTGTATATTTATGAGGCTGTAACTCTTTCTAGTAACAGGCAAATTCATCTTTCTTCTGAAGAGTAGTTGCCAGGTTTGAAATGCTGATCTTTTGGTTGGCGATGCAATGCTTACTGGACTGTGCCACTAGGATTCTTTTGGCTTCAAATCTACAAAGCTGTCTATTTGAAAGTACACAGATCTTTCTTTGTATGAATCACAGGCATTCTGCCGAACACAATAATATATGCATGCTTCATTTTTGGTAAATCCTTTATTGGTATAATGTTGTACAGTGGACAATCTATTTCTAACATCAGATCCCCTTGTTGTTTCATCAAATGTAGCAATATGAGAAAAAAAAACAACAAACCACAAGTCTAGCCTTACAGTATATCCTATAATTACTTGGGATATTTTCTACAGCATTGTTAAAGATATTTGAATACAACTAGAAATCTGGAAGCTCTTTGAAATAATACAATTAGACCAAATTTCAATAATCCTGAAATAGGATTTCCCTTCTTCAATGGTGAGATCTTAGTCATTTACTAGTTAATATCCTTAGAGAATGTATTAAATTCATAAGAATAATAATAACAGGTCCACCATCTACATAAAATAGAGTTTAAAGCCAAGTTAATGGTTTTCTAGTTCTATGAATCATGTTACATTGAATCAGATCTTGAAAATTTTTCAGGGGAAAAATATGTCTAAGTCTAATTCTTCCCACTGATACCTTCTTTATGTTATTGACATAAAAAAAGGTTTAATGCAAGTGCAATTTGTAGTCACATTGATTTAGAGGAGGGGTTCTCAACCTTCCTCATGCTGTGATCCTTTCATACAGTTCCTCATGGTGTGGTGACCCCCAACTATAAAATTATTTTCATTGCTACTTTATCACTGTAATTTTGCTACTGTTATGAATCGTTATGTAAATATCTGATATGCAGGATGTATTTCCATTGTTACAAATTGAACATAATTAAAGCACAGTGATTAATCATAAAAACAATATGTAATGATATGCTGTGAAATATTTATTTATAATTACAAATAAATGACATTTTGTCTGGAAGCATGGTGTAGCATGGGTAACAGTCTTAATATAACAGCAGTAAACTACATTCCTACATTTTGTGACAGTCTGGGTAAAAACCCAGCATCAGTCCAAAGGTTGAGATAGCTTCTTTCCCACAGACCAGAAATTCTCAGGGCAGTCTTTGCAAGAGCACAACAAAGATCATCTTCCGAAACATGTCTACTTCTGGTATCTAGACTTGATAGCAAACAAGCTGGAAGACCCTGTTTCACAAAGATATGCTGTTGGAAAAGGAAGAAGAAGATGCAACACAATCTCAGACAGAACAGGATATGACTGCAAACACTTGATCCAAAATTTTGTGACTCGCATTGTAGAGAAATTAGTTCTCGCTGCATCACTGTAAGTAAGTTCAATGAACTCTTCTTGTGCCCCCCCCCCACACACACACACACACACACCGGAACATCTTCAATTTTGACTGTGAATGGGCTTCTCTGGCAAGTGCAAATGGGCTGTCAGGTAAATTCGGAAAATCCAATGAAATTTCATCTACAGGCATGTGCAAGTGTTCTTTCACAGAAATTATCATCGTAATCCTTTTGCCTGGTTCATTGTCATGTTTCTCAAAGAAAGCAGATAAGGTAGGTAACATGCAAATTTTATTTTCTTCCTTTTTTTGGCCAAAGTTGAAGTTTCATTTGGAACGATGGGATCTTTTCAGACAAATTGAGACATGTTGCATTTGGTCCTTGCAGTGATACATTTAACTCACTCAAGATAGCAAAGATGGCAACCAAGTAAGCTCTTTTCTGCAGTTCACTTTTAGCACTGAAAAGTGCTTTAAACTGCAGTCTTTCTTTCGGATTAAAAAACGTTTTGAGTTCATCACGAACTTCAAAAACACATCCAAAACTTTTCCTCTCAACAACCATCTCACTTCAGTATGAAATAGCAGAGCATTATTCAGTACACCAACTTGTTGCACAGTTGAGAATACAGCCGACTGTTTAAAGTGCTTGCCTTTGCAAAACTGACAGAACTTATGATGCTTTTCATTATTTCATGTAACTCATGTGGCAGCGTCTTCGGTGCATATTTGCCGATGAATCACACAGCGAGTTCTGAGGACTTTTGGTGACTCATTCAGTACCAAATATTGAAATCCAGATCGACATCCTAGCAGAGCTGGAGCACCAACTGTGCAAACACCACAAACCTTTTCCCAAGAGATCTTACGCTCTTTCAGAAATGAACCAACTGTGTCAAATACATCACGTGTAGTGGTTGTTGTTTCAAGAGGTTGGTAAAAAAGAAACTCATCTTTAAAGTCGCCATCATTAATGTACCTCACACAAACCTCAGTAACTGTCAACAGTTTGCAATGTCTGCAGATTTATCAATCTGCATGCCAAATATTGGAAGTGGAGCAGATTTAATTTCCTGGATTACCTGATCAAGAATATCCACAGACATGTCATCTATTCTTCTGCAGACAGTGTCGTTAGATAAGGAAATTGCATTCAATTTCGTGACAAATTTGACTCTGATCATAATGGGAACATTGTCGTTGGCCACTGGCAACAGTAAATCCTCAGCGATGGTGTGAGGTTTCTTGGCTCTGGCGATTCTGAGTGCCACCAAATATGAAGCTTCAACAGCTGCTACGTTTTGTTTGTGGTACTTGCCACCAGGGTCAAGTCTGGCTTTCTTGAGTCCATCAGCTTTGCTTCTAAAATGGTGGGTATCCTTGTCGGCAAAGATCCGATACTTGCTATCAAAATGGGGTTTTAGTTTGTTCGCCTTCACAGATTCGGCTGATAGAACTTCACAACAAATAATGCATTGTGGTTTCTCAATTCCTGCTGTAATTATTGAGGTAAAACCATACTGTAAAAATTCCTCACTATATTTTCTTTCTTAATGTTCTTCTCTACACGATCCACTTTCTTGGGATGGTTTACTAATGAAAATAATATATAAAAATAGCTTTAATAATACAAAAGATGATACATGGCATAGTTCAGTCAATACAGTTCATTAAAGATTCCTATGATTTACCATTCTTGGTGTTGTTATTTGGGGGCAGTATTCACATCAACCACAGCTGAATACATAAAGACTGGTCAGCATCCATATTAAGTCCCCATGGTACAGATATTTTTTGTTGTTGCAGTAGTTGATAATTTTTCAGTACATGATTTTACATTTACCCAGTAATTATGATTCATTAAGTGTTGTTTTACCTCCAATACTGCTGCTTTCAACACAGTAGCTGCTTTTAACAAAGTACCTGCTTTCAACACAGCAGCTACTCTCTACACAGTGGCTTCTCTCTATACCTGTGTGACTAGTCTGCATAAGTACATTATGGCACCAATCCTGTCACATACACCTGTATTTATATGGGGTGAATGTGATGGGGTTGGCACGATGATGTCATCACTCTGGGTACTCCTCTGTGGAAGTATCTGCATGTGGTCAGGCCTGCCTGGAGACGGATAGAGGAGTCGTGTCTTGGTTCCTAAGACCATCAGAAATATCTGTTTTCCAATGCTCTTAGGCGGCCCCTGTGAAAGGGTCATTTTACTCCCAAAGGGGTTGCGACCCACAGGTTGAGAACCACTGATTTAGGGACCATCGAGGCTCACCCCAAATTGTGACTTATATGTGCAGTAAATGTAAAGGGGAACCATATTTGACCTCCACTGTCTTCCCTTTGCCGGGAGGTAGAGATCAGACATGCCTCTGTGCACCATTATTCTTTATCCATTCCGACAAGAACTGTTCTTCCTCCATTGCTATGGCCACACAGAACTCACAGACTATACTCATGATTAAGGTTTAGTATGGGAGGTAATAGGTTACCAAATCAGGATCAGTAACAGTAAGGACGCAGTTATTGGTCTGCAGCTACATAGCTCCTCAGCCAGAAGCCAACTCTTTTTCTGGTCCTCAGCCTGTGACTCTGTGGAGTTGCTCAGCTTCAGCATCCTTCTTCTTGATGCTGATCCTCTGTTCCGCCTCATGGTTTCTCTGTCTCAAAATCTACTCAGTGTCAGACTCTCTGGTTCCTCTGGTCTAGAACTCTGCCACTTCAGACAGAGATCTCAAAGATGTTCTTCCTCAGAGAGTCCTGGTATTTCTCTCTGTGTCCGCACACACCCACAGGCATTAAAAACACTGTGAAGTCTTCACAGGTGACTTCTGAAGAGCACCTGTATTAGATACATAATTATTTCATCCATTTTGTAATCCCACAACCATTTTTATCCATTTTGTAATACCTCAACCATATTGAATCATCTATTTTGGATTCCCTGGCCTTTCTACATCTAAAAGAACATATTTTAAGAAATTGGAACAATTTTACAATTTATATCATTTTAATGTTATCAGATTCACACATCGTCATGAGCAAAGGTTTACACATTGTGCAACTTATAGTCGCTCATTAGTGTGTTAAGGTTCTTTAAAATAGATCTGCCTTAAGGGTGCATTGGCATAGAGTTAAAAGAATTCAATTTGAGTATTTAAAAATAAGTCTTTCTATGGTTTCCTCCCAACTCAGAGTGTTTCCACCGGACAGGGTAGAACTGCTCAATACAGTTCTCAAGGTTATAAACCTTTTTTTGTTTACATCATTTTCTTCTTTCTCAAAAATAGTTTTATTGGCATATAATTCACATATACAATTTAGTAGTTCAATCACATGAAAAAGAGTTGTACAAGTATCACCACAATCGATTTTAGAACATTTTCGTTGTTCTAGTACTCATCATAATAAGGTTTCCATTTCTCCCAAATCTCTCCTGGCATACTCCTGGAACCACGGATCCAGTTGCTGTTGATAGATTAACCTATTCTGGATTTCATACACAGAAAAAACATTAAAAAGAATAAACAAGCAAAAGCGAACAGCAATGACAAAGTAAAACAGATAAAACTCCTAATCAAAAATATAGCAGAAAATCTTGAAAACTAGAACAAATTTAAAATGGATCAAAAGGGAGATCAAATGATAAGGTGTTCGATTTTAACTGCATTTGCAATAATCCACTGTCCAGTGTGTTATGCATGATAGCAAGACTACTCACGTCCCTGGTACATGGTCCGACGGTGTTCACCAGAGCTTAGTCCACGTGCATTTCCCTTCCCCACCACTTTTTTTAATGGAAACAATTTTAAAAGTGGTCAAAAGGGAGAGAATATGATAAGATAATATTGTCAAACTGCTTCATTTTTTTCATGCAGAGCAACATGGTGGGCTTATTTCAAGGACATTTCTCTTCTCAGTGCAGCACTATGGGTAGTTGGACAGCTGTGGGCTTCTGCTTTCCCTTTAGGTTCCTGGGTAGCACAAAAATAATTGCATTTAACTAATCAACTAAATGAGAAGCTCAAATACCCGACAGCATTGCCAAAGAATAGACTGACATTCTGCTTCTAGAAAGATTACAGCCAAGAAACAATAAGACCCTCCGTTATGCTCCCTGTCATCAAATGTCACCAAGAAGGCAGGAAGTTCTTGTCACTTGCTTGTGTGGATTTCACACTCTCTTTTACTCCTAGCCAACTGCAGTATTTGTTAGAATATGTTCCATTTCCTGCTTAGTATTTAAGGAAGTGAATAATGCAATTTTCTACTTTCTCTCTTTTGCTCCTTCTTTTTCCATGCCTCTCTTTGCTCCTTTATAGGAAACTATAACTTTAAGCAGAAAACAATAGCCTGGAACTTGGAAAATTAACTTCTCTAGACTAACTATTATAGCTGGGAGATTTTCTTTGGTGTCTTTGACTCAATATTTACCTTTAAATTTGTCAATTTATCACGTATTCTTACTTATTTTACCAAAATGTGGTAAAAGCTAAACAGGGTTAAAGTGTTTTAGAAATAAAGTTGCTGCATAAATCAAGACATGGTCTTTTGGAATAATTATTATAGTACATCAACTTATCACTGGCAGCCAATAAATCATTTAGCATGTTAGTAACAAAAACTACTAATTATGCTAAGTGAACAGTGTCCTGATATAATTCTGTATTTTGTTCCTGGTAACTCATTTAAAATGGATAGTCTCTCTGTCTTACTACTCAGTGCTTTGCCAGCATTTTCTTTAATCGTATCAGATCTCTTTGATTTAATTGAGGAGTCACTCTAGAAGAATGTCATTTTTCTTGCATATCTTCAACAAAGTAATATAATTAAGATTATGCAAAACAGAGAAGATTCCCAGAGTGCCAAGCAAGAAAGAAGGCCTATGAAATCCCAAAATTAGGAACTGCTGTAGTCAACATAAATCATTGACATTTATATGACCTAATTAAGACAAATTGCGGCTCTCTGGGGGAAAGTTATGATTTCAAACATAGGGTTTTCTTGAGAAATAATAGACAAAACATTCAAGAGAGCTTGCCATATATTTTCAACACAAATCTTGTGGAATTAATCCTCACTGAAATATATTGAATATATTGAATGTAATATTCAATAAATGAAGAAATGGAGCAATTTAAAAATATTGAAAATTCTTGATTGTTAAGTCAAAATGAAACTATTCTAGTTATTTTGGACAATTTTAAAGCGGGATAACATAAACTGAAATTGTTTCTCTAATTCAATACTTATATGTTGCCTTTTTTTCTTTACTCTTGGACAAATTGCTTAATCTTTCTATTCAACACTTTCAAGGTAAACGAAAGGGGAGGATCATGGAGCTGTTTAAAAAACTAAATCATGTAGCATATGCTTAATAGTCTTAAATAGTCCTGGGAATATACTAATGATTTGACAAATATCCACTTTGTAGTAACCTTCACTTTTTTTCTTAACATGTCCAACTACTACGCTAGTGATAAAAAGGAAACCACTATAAGAAATAAAATGGACAATGAACATTATTTTTTCAATATAATTTACTTTAAGAAAATACTTTTATACATAAAAAATACACGCTTATTCCCCAAAGTGCTTTATTATCTCTTCTTCCAATTAAGCAATACATTTTTTACACAAAATCTTTTAAACATGCAAAACTGTCTTTCATTTTGGAAATAGATCAGCTATGCTCTAATGCTCCAAGAGGTTTAAATGTTGCTCTTTGTGTCAAATCACTATTAATAAAGGAATGAAATTATAGATTTTGACACCATAGGGGGGAAAAGCACCTTCAAATTCTCTTTATGAAAGAATTTGGTACCTTGAATCTAATGTCTATTCACATTAATGGAGCAATTTCTGCAATCTCCTATTGAATAGATTTTATTTTTTAAAGAAAAGAAACTGCTGATAAATTTTGGTTAAAATGTTACCAAAAACCGCATTTCAAATGTCTACCCTAAAAGCACTGTTGTGTGATATATAATCCATGAATTAAGACAATTAATCGTTGAGACCTTGTCCACTGAAATATGCTGTAATGCTCCTTTCCTTTGTTGAAGGAGCCCTCGTGGGAGAGCAGTGCTGATTGCAAGGCCCACAGTTCAAGACTAGCAGTGACTCTGTGGGAGAAAGGTGGGGCTCTTTGATCTGTGAAAGATTTCCAAAAGCAGAAGGTGGTTTTGGTGGGAAATGGCAGAGGTAAATTATTCTATTATAAAACGTAAGATGCAAAGCAGTTCATCCTCAACAAAGCTCCAAATGTCTACAACCTGGGCTAAGAACGACCGTGATGAAATCACTCTGCCAGCTTCTAATCCTGAGGCTGTATTCTTTGCAGACGCAGATCACCGCAGTTTTCTCTTGGACTCAAGCACCTGTGCACTTGAACAGCTAACCTTCATGTTGGCAATTGATGGCTTAGTGACTGTGTCACCAGTTATTAAAAAAAAACAAAATCAGAATCCACAGTCATTGAGTTGGATCCTGACTCACAGTAATCCTCTAGGACAGAGTGAACTGCTCCCTTAGATTTATAAGGCAGTGAATCTGTAAGTAAGCAGATTGCCTCATCTGTCTTTGGGGTTTGAACTGACCAGAGCTAGTGATGAAGAAAGGGAAGAAATCTATGAATGATTCTGTTGGAAATGGATCAAACGTGCAATCACAATGCGATGATAACCCTGTGTGATTGGAACACAAAAGTTGGAACCAAGGAAGATGGAACAGTGGTAGAAAAATATGGTCATGATGAGAGAAATAAAGCATGATCGCATGATAGAATTTTTCAAGACGAATGTTTTATTCATTGCACATACCTTTTTGCAACAACACAAAAGGTGATTATACACAAAGACTCTTCCAGATGGAATACACAGATATAAGATTGATACATATGTAGGAAAATTACTCATATGTAAGTTCAGGTTCAAGCTGAAGAAAATTAAAACAAGTCCATGAAAGCCAAAATATGAACAAAATATCCCAAATTTGATAACATGTCAAGAGCAGATATGATGCATTAAACCGCGATGACAGAAAACCTGATGAGCTGTCAGAGGACATTGAGACCATTGTATATGAAGAAAGCACAAGGTCATTAAAAAGACAGGAAAGAAAGACAAGCTCAGGGTGCAGTTTGGAAGAGGCTCTGAAATTACTCTTAATCCTAGAATAATTTACTACTAATCTTAGAATATCTAGGGCAAAGTAAGAAAATAAGAGTTAGAGAGCTGAACAGAAAATTTCAAAAGGCAGCTTGATAAGACAAAGTCAAATATTATAATGAAATGTGCAAAGATGTAGAATTAGAAAATCCAAAAGGAAGAACATGCTCAGCTTATCTTAAACTGAGAGAACTCAGCAAAAATTCAAGCCTTGAGTTGTAAGACGGAAAGATTCTTAGGGGGAAATACTGAATGATACATGGAACATCATAATTTTACTGTTAGCTTTCTTTGACTCTTTGTTTTGAATGTTGGTTGGTTTTGTTTCAGTATCTGAAATCCAGGGTGGCTGCATCTACAGAGACAGTAACTGTACTAATGGTTCCTTGAAAGTATGGCAGGGAAGGTTGGTGGGGTGGGGGTGGGGATGGTATGGAATACAAGAACAAAAGAAAATGTTCTAAGATTGATTTGGGTAATGATTGTTAAACCTTTGTTGATATTATTGAACTATCCAATTGCATTGTATTTGGATTATGTCCCAATGAAACTTTGTTAAAAGAAGAGGAAGACGGAATACACAGAATCACTGCACCAAAGAGAACGAGTCAGCCATTTCAGGAGATAGAATATGAGCAAAAACAATGGTACTGAAGGAAGAAGTTCAAGCTGCATTAGCCAAAAACAAGGCTCCAAGAACTGATGGAATAACAATTTAATTGTTTCAACAGGATGATGAAGTAGTTGAAACACTTGCTAGTCTATGCAAGGAAATTGGAAGGCTTGGTCAACTGATTGGAAGAAATACATATTTATATCCACGCCAAAAAATGACCTAATTGAATGGTCAAATCAGAATAGTATCATTAATATTACATGCAAATAAAATGTTGCTGAAGATCATCCAACAATGGATGGAGCAGTACTTCAGAAGAGGGCATGGAACAAGCAATATCATTGCTGCTGTCAGATGAATCATGGCTAAAATCAGAGAATAGTGGAAAGATTGATTATGCCATAGCATTTTACTTTGTGGATTATAACAAACTATGGGTAACCTGGAGAAGAATGGGAATATCAAAATACTTCATTGTGCACCTGCAGAACTTGTACATGGATCAAGAGAGTTCTCTGAACAGAACAAGAGAATGCGGCATGGTTTAAAATCAGGAAAGGTATGTGTCAGGGATAAATCCTTTCACCAAACTTATTCCATCTGTATTCTGAGCAAATAATCAGAGAAGGTGGATTATATGAAGAGGAATGTGGCATCAGAATTGGAGGAAGGTTTATCAACAACCTGCAGAAGGCAGATAACATAATCCTCCTTGCTAAAAGTGAGGAGAACTTGAAGTACTTACTGATGAAGATCAAGGTTTGCAGCCTTCAGTGTGGATTACAACTCAATGCAAAGACCAAAAGCATCACAACTAGACTTATATGTAACATTATGAAAAAAGTTGAAATTTTCACAGGTTTTGTCTTGCTTGGCTCCCAAATCAATGCTCATGGAAGCAGTAGTCAAAAGATCAAAGGAGGCATTTCATTGGGTATATCTGCAACATAAGACCTTTTTAGAGTATTGAAAAGTAAAAAAGTTACTTTGAGGTCTAAGGTGTGCCTGTTACAAGCCATGGTATGTTCAATTGCCTCATATGCAAGCGGAAGTTGGACATTGAACAAAGAAGTCAGAAGAAGGATTGGTGCCTTTGATCTGTGGGGCTGGAGAAGAGTTATTGAACATACCATGCCCTGCTCCAAGGACAAACCGATCTGTATTGGAAGTAGTTTGGTCAGAGTGCTCCGGAGGCAAGGCTGGAAAGCATACATACATATAGGAGACACCAGTACCTCGTAAAGGACATAATACTTGGTAGCATAGAGGGCGAGGGAGAAAGAGAAGGCCTTTAATGAGATGGATTGGCACATTGGCTGCAACAATGGGTAGCACAGGAATGAGTGTGAAGATGTCACTGAGAGCAGGCAGTGTTTCCTTCTGTTGTACACAGGGTCACTCCCTGACACCTCACAACAACAATCAGGATGGAAAATATAATTACATATCTAATGAGTTAAATTCAATCTAATTGGATAATATAAAGGATTGCTTAAGGGCTTGGTTTTCAATTTGAGCAAATTGTCCCATTTTCCAGAAGCCTACCCACCCTCCACTCACTTATGACTTACCTATAATGAGGCACCGGAGAAGGAGTATGTGTGTGATGCAACATTAGTATTTTGAAAAGGAAAAGAATTCCATTACCCTGAACCAATTGTCAGATCTACATGGGTTATTGATGGCTGGGATCTGGGCAAATACCCACCTGCTAACTAGAGAAGGTTCAAGCTATAGCTAGAACATTCAGGACCGCTAATTTTTATTTTCTTTTATTTTTAACAGTTTTACTGACCCATAATACATATATATGCAACAGTTCAATTATCTAAAGCATAGTTTTACAAGCATCATCACAACGAATTTTAGGACATCTTCTTCCATCTTGTATTCATTGTTATTAGCTCCTCATTCCCCTTCAACTTCCCCTGCCATTCCCCCCAAGATTCCATTAATCCATTTACTTTCTCTATAGATTTATTTATCCAGGATTTCATATACAGAAAAACATACAAAACAAACAAACAAAAGAATAGCAACAACAATAGAGTAAGTCAGAGGAATACTTCAATTGAAAAGAAAACATAATATTAAAAATTAGAACAAATTTAAAAGGGGCGAAAAGGGAGACCAAATAATTATATGAGAAGACTTGAAGTTGGGAAACTGAAAACAAAGAACATATTTGGTATTAATCACACTGAAAGAACCAAAGAAAAACTAAGCCTTGAGATCCAATACTAAAGCATTCTCTGGGCAAAGTACTGAATGAGCTAGCAAATATCAAAGAAGATTGAAAGGATACACAAAAGCACTCTACCAGAAAAAATGTTCAATAAGCCAATGTCTCCAGTGATAGCATATGATCAAGAACTGATGGTTTGAAAAGTAGAATGCAAGCTACATTGAGGGCAAAAGGAAAGATTTCCAGGTATTGATGGAAAACTAATTGAGATATTTCAATGCACTAATGCAATTCAGGATGAGACACTCATCTTTGTCAATAATTTTAGAAGACAGCTTACCTGACCAACTGACTGAAAGAGATCCATATCTATGTTTATTCCAAAGAAAGCTAATCCAATGAACTATGACATTTGGAACAATTTCATTAATTTAATATGAAAGTAGTATATTACTTAAAAGAATTATGTGAATGGTTTCAGTAGTACAACTATGAGGAACTGCTAGAAAATAGTTGGATTCAGGAAGGATTTAGAACAAAAGATAGCATTGCTGTTGTCACATGTTTCTCAGCTTAATGTGTAGAATACCAGAAAGAATACCTGTGTCTTATTAATATGCAATGGCATTTGTTAGCACGGGTCCTAGCAAATTTTGGGTAACATTGCAAAGAATGGGAATTACAGAACAATCAATTTAATCATGGAGTAGCTGTACATAGACCAAGATTCAGTTGTTTAAACAAAACAAGAGGATGCTGCATGGTTTACAATCAGGAAACCTGTGTATCCTAGTTGTATCCTTTCACTATATTTATTTAATCTGTATGCTGAGCTAATAATCAGAGAAACTGAATTAAATGAAGAAGAATAAAGTTCTCCTTCCGGATTGGAGGAAGATTCATCAGCAACCTGTTACATGGAGATCACAAGCTTTCTTGTTAAAAGGTAGGGGACTTCATGCACTTACTAGTGAAAATCTTCTACAGCCTTCAAGTTGCGTTACACCTAAAATAAAGGAAATCAAAAGTCTTCCCGAGTGGATCAATAAGCAACAGCATGATAAGTGGAGAAATGATTGAAAGTTTCAAGCGTTTTATTTTATTTGAGTCCATAACCAGTGCCTATTGAAGCAATAGTCAAGAAATCATAATATGTACTGCATGGAGAAAATCTGCTATAAAAAGACCACTTTAAAGTCTTAGTAAAAAAACAAAATAAAGATGTCACCAAGGCACACCTGATCTAGATCATGATATTTTTCAGGTGCCTTGTACGCATGTGAAAGTTGTACAGTGATCAAGGCTGAAGACAAATTGGTATGTCTGAATTATTGTGTTGCTGAGAAATACTGAATGTAGCATGGAATGCCAGAGACTGGACAAATATGTCATGACACAAGTTTTGCCTGAATGCAATGCAGAAGAGAGGATGGAGAGATTTCATCCCACATAGTTTGATTTTTTTATTAGGAGAAGGACCCTGGAGAAGTATTTTTGATACTCATACTTGACAGAGGTGTAGCATAAAAAGGATAGGTGAGATAAATTGATACAATGACTACAGAAATATTCTTAAAGGTAGCCAGGGTGGTGATGATAGTGCCAGATGGGACAGTGTTTCATTCTGCTGGACACAAAGATGTTATGAATCAGAACTAATTCAATTACACCTAAAAATAAATAACAATACCTTTGGATACTTTGCTTTCTGGGAAAGGCACAAGTGCTACTTAGTGGAAAGTTGTGAAAAGAGGATAATCAACTGATTAATTTCTTTTACCTAAAATTTAAAAGATCTGCCTCAATGCTGGTGAAGTCGTGGCAATGGGTAAAGAACCAGTGGATCAGGAAAAGTCATTATTGCAATAGCCAATGGGAGAGAAGATGACGTTTGAGTCAGGATAATGAAAATTGTTCTGGTTTAGTTATGATTCCCATGTAACAAATCATTCCAAATATACAGGTCTAAGAAGAAACCCATTTCATTATGACCCTGTACATTGTGTATGAACAATTTGTTCAGAGCACTTCATGTATGAATTTCTTAAACTTAATGTCTCAAGCCTCAGCTGGGATGATTCGAAGGCAGAAGATGTATAGCGCAATAGATATGAGCTATAACTATCTGAAACCGTGTTTACTGACCACGTTGGTGGTTAACCAGGCGCTAAACTGCTTTTCTAGATAGAGCCCACTCCATATGGCTTTTCCATGTGACCTAAACTTCCTCATAACACGGTGTCCTGAGTATCTCTATGAAATCTCCAACGCCATCCAGAGCCATTTCCACCACCCTCTGCTTGGGGACACCACGGCCACTCCATCAATGTTCAAGAGCAGAGGGATTAGTCTCCACTTCCTGCTAGGAGAGAGGCAAGACCCATGATAAGATGGGTAGGTGGAACAGAAGTTCCGGCTGGAATCTTCTTGGAAAAATGCAACTTGCCCCAAGATTGTATAAGGGAGAGTCATAGAAGGAACAGAAAAATATACTAATGGGCATGCATAAACTGGAGATATTTTTCTCAATAAACATATCATAGAAATGATATTTTAAGTTCCATTTTTACTTTTTAATCTTTGGAAAATAAGTTATATTCTATACATAATAAAATGTCAAGCTATCCATTTAGTGGTTTATATCACTGCTACACCACTTCCTGCCTATATGACTGAGGTTAGGATATTATATATTTTTTGAACCTTAGTTTCCTTTTGTATGAATCAGTAATAATGATAATAGTACAGAAAGGACGTTTTTAAAGTGTGAAACGTGACAATGCTCATAAAGTAATAGAGTTATTAGTAATTTTTCAGTAAATATTAACCCATATTTCATCTTCTGGTTTTTTCAAGTTTAGAAAATATAGAAAAATGAAGAAAATAAAAAATTACCTGCAGATCACACAGACAATGCCTTGTGACTCTATTTCTATAGCAGCATGTCCTGAATGTAAAGAACATGAATATGTTTTATTATTTTATTGACAGGTTTCAGAATTATTTTTGTAATAGAGTAATTATTTTAATCAATTTATGCACATATACTTATTAAATATCTCCCCCAGGCACACACATTCATAAACATACATTCAGAAGTATAGTGTGCAATAGGGAATAGATTTGGCCCTACCACAATGGTTATACCTTGCTTAAAAGGGTATTAAATAAAAAAATTAAAAAACAGAAAAAGGCTCATTTAATGTGGGTGAGGATTAAGTGTAGACACAGACTACAGTAAATAAAATACAAAAATGATTTTTTCTCAAAATGCAATCCATTCCAGTAGAATATTTCGAATATGATCAAATGCCAATGCAAAGGCATATAGTGCTTGAATGACATTAACTAGTTGAGTATTGAGCCCCAAGAGCAAGTAAGGCTCATCCACTGAATATGTACATACGATTTTTCTACCAAGGAAAACATCTGGAGCGCTTCTTCCTTTGATTTATACTCTGCTGTCTATCAACATTTTCCTGGGAAAAAATGTATGCCAACCCTAGCCTTCCAACTTAACAAACAGCTGCTCATAAAAGTGAGCACTTCTGTTGTGAGCAAATGCCTTTTAAAAATCTTTTGTACCAGGAAAGTGTTTAAGACATGATGATTTTTACCATATCCTGTCTTAACACATCAATTAAAAAATAGAATTTCCAATATCCCCTATTAATCACAATGAACAGGAACGTTATGCTTTGGGTTTAGCATGACCGTATTTGACAAAAACTAGGCCCATATTTCTCGGACTTCTACTAATTTTTTTAGTGACTTTGTGCTCAAAATGTTTTATTTTTCCTGCTTCTCATTTTACTCTGATTTCAATCTTTTCACCTGAAATGACTATGAATCTGATAAGAAGAGGAACCTAACAACGTTAACAACACCATGCTCTTAGGTTTGACAACTACAAGGATTTCAAACTCCTCTTGTCCTTTTCAATTTAGAAATACATACGGAGTTCTAGTATTTTAGTATATCTGGATATATTCTCCTACACTAACAAAGCATGTACTTTAAAAATTAAGTGACTTGTCCATAAACTGCTTTCTTATGTAAAGTCATGTTTTATCACACTGCCACGTTTCTATGATCTTAAGGAATCTCTCAAGACAAATCAGCAAAGAACTGAGACAGAAAAATAAGGATGGCATTATGAACTAGAAAATAAACCAGAAATTCAAAAGTTATGATCGCGAACAACTTTTGGCTATAACTCACCATCTGACCTGCTATTTACTTACACTTAAATAGTGCCTTTTGGAAGTTTGTAAAAGTGACACTGAAAACATTGTGATTATAACCCAGAGGGACTGCGAAAGGTGAGAGCGGGAGAATTGCAGGGACAGGTTAGGCCAGCAGCTTTAAAACAACTTGCAGGTAATAAAACGCTGCACAAATCCTTGCTCATAAAACACAGCATCCTATGGTTTAATATAACTTTACTTTTTTCCCCTCACTAAACAAACTAAGAGCAGAAGCAACTAAAACCAGAGAGAAATAGATGCTAACACCCTGGTCATAATTAAAAGGGTTTGCTTGTTTGCATTGATTTTACGAGTGAATGAGTAGGTGTCTGCACAGACAGTGTGAACAAATGCACAGAGCAATCTAGTCATCACATAACACACACTCTAATCAAGCAGGCTGGAGTTGGAAGTTTGAAAGCATATCATTACACAGTCTCCTGGATATCTTCTTTTTACAGTGTGTGTGTGTGTGTGTGTGTGTGTGTGTGTGTGTGTGTGTGTTGTCTGGCACTCTTTCATGATGAACCACTTGATGAAAGAAGAAATGCTTTCTTGATGTCCCTTTTACACATCCATTTTGAGTGTGCTCATCACACTGTCCCTTTGAAGTTTGAATTTTATTAACTTAATACTAATACTTATTTCAAGGACTTGTTCTTAAATATTATTTTACATATGAGAATGTGATCACAACTTGGTGTTACCTAATATAGTCCATGTCATTGGGTCTCCACTCAAGTAAGTACTCCATCAATACAAGAACACTTTGTTGATTAGCCTGGCATTCCATGATGCTCACCTTCCTGACACAGTTGCTGAAGACAAACGTGTGCATAAGCAAATGTGGTGAAGAAAGCTGATGGTGACCAGCTATAGCATCTGAGGTCTTATAGCATCTGGGGTCTTAAAGGCTAGAAGATAAATAAGCGGCCATCTAGCTGAGAAGCAACAAAGACCACATGGAAGAAACACACCGGCCTGTGGGACCTTGAGGTGTCGAAGGGATCAGGTACCAGGCATCAAAGAACAAAAAATCATATCATTGTGAATGAGGTGGAGTGTGGAATGGGGAACCAAAGCCCATCTGTAGGCAACTGGACATCCCCTTACAGAATGGTGGCAGGGTGTAGATGAGTCAGTCAGGCTGCAGGGTAGCAACGATGAAACATACAA
>NW_022107431.1:68283940-68301828 GCF_000313985.2 Echinops telfairi | reverse complement strand
ATGTATGGATTTTGATAAGAGTTGTACGAGTCCCCAAGAAAATGATTTTAAAAATATATATAGTCCATGTAACCTTCAGAAACATTTATTCATATTCTGGTTTCTCTTGTTATTCCTCAGAATAGAAATAAGAACAGGATTTAGGTCTTTTCCCTCAAAAGAGCTGCCTTTTGGTCTTAGTGAAAGAAGTCATTTTCTAAGTTACTATTTAATTATTGTGGTGGTTAGGTGCCATCTTGTTGACTCAGAAAGACAGCAACTTTACAATAGAAATAAACACCATCTGTCCCTGTGCCATCCACAGAATTGTTATTATGTTTGAGGCCATTGTTGCAGGCACCAAGTCAATCCATCCTAAGGTGTTTCTCTTCGATGCCCCTCTACTTTACAAGCATGATGTCCTGATCCAGAGATTGCCTTCTCCTGTAATACGTACAAAGACTGTAAGAAGTCCCACCATCCTCCCCTCTAAAGAGCATTCTGGCTGAACTTCTTTCAAGACAAATTTATTTGTTCTTTGGTAGTTCAAGTACCTTCAATATTCTTTAGCAGCACCATGATTCAAATGCATCAATTCTTCTTTGTTCATCCTTATTCAATACCCAACTTTCACATGCTTACGGTGACTGAAAATACCATGGCTTGGGTTAGGTCCACCTGAATCCTCAAAGTTAACAGTCTTGTTTTACAAAGTTTTAAAATGGATCCTTTGAATTTTATTTATTTATTTTTTGTCTGCTGTCTCCATGAGCATTGATTAAAGATCCAAAATGATGAAATCCTTAACCACCTCATTTTTACATTCATCGTGATGGTTCAGTTGTGAGAATTTTTGTCCTCTTTACATTACATGATAATCCATATTGAAGGATATAATCCTTGATGTTCATTCGCAAGTGATTCAATCCTCCTCATTTTTCAGCGAGCAAGTTTGTGTCATGTGCACATCTGAAGTTGTTAATAAGACTTCCTCGAATCCTGGTTCCAAGTTCTTCTTCAAATAATTCAGCTTCTCTGACTACTTGCTCAGCATGCAGCTTATATATGTTGATAGCATACAGCCCTGACACAGACTTTTCTTGACTTTAATTCACGCAGTATTCCCTTGTTCTATTGCACAACTGCCCCTTGCTTGTGTACAAGTTCCACGTGAGTACAGGGAGGTGTTCTGGAATTCCTCTTCTTCTCAAGGCTGTCCAGTTTGTTATGATCCACAAAGTTACTTTGTTTAGTGTTTTACTGATACCACCTTTTATTTAAAAAAACAACATAAAAAGCCTAAATAAAAGCAACAGTTATTGAATTAGGAGAGAAAACACAAATTAATCCTGCTAACCTATTAGAAAATCACAGAACATACTAAGTCAAAATGTTTTTAATACAGTTAATGGTTCTGAACTACCAGAACATTAAGTCACACAGACACACACACACACACACACACACACAGACACACATCATGCCTTGATATTTTTTTTTATTTAGTAACTATACATGCCTCAACCATCGCTTAATGTTTTAATCCACCAGTTTTCTCATTCATTTATTAGGCCAATGCTCATCAATATTTCTACATGGCAATGTATTCTTCTCACTCACTCACCACCACCAACTCACTTCCCACAGGGTAGAACTGCCCTGGGAGGATTCTGAGACTGTACCTCTTTATGGGCATTGATAGCCTCATCTTTCTTCCACACTGAAGCTGGAGATTTTGAACCAATGACCTTCACATCAGCAGACCAAGGCAAATGACTACGCCACCCAGGCTTGTAGGCATTCTTTAGTCACCATAAGTTAAGTAGGAAAAGAGATTTTAAAAATATTTTCCCTTGTGAAGCTTATCTGAATATTTAAGTATATATTGCTCATTTCAAACTGCTATGATAATATGCGTGAAGATTCTTTGCAAACTATCAAATGACACGGGAATATAAGTTACCCTATTATTTCAATGGTTACATTTTTATTGGGAGAAAGGGCCTAGAACAGTTAAGAAAACCTGAAAAAATGCAAAATTGATCAAACATCCTAAGACTCTCCTTACTTATTAGGGATTCTGTTTAAGTTATAAAGAGAGATTCCAGATGATAACGCAAAAAATTAGAAGTAAAAGCCCACAAAATGCAGCTAACTGCACTCACTCCCGTTCAACTCATTCTGGTATGATGTAACTCTTGAGGTGGTTATTTCCATCTCTGTTCAGATTATTCCCAGCCTTCCTGCGATAGTCTCATGAAAAAAGAGGGTTAGGATGCTAATTGAGATTCTGGCCATGGAAACAAGGACTATTCACTGAGCCGATGTTTACCAGACACATAATTTGGGTAAAATAAAATATCCTTTCAGATGCTTGGCTTGCTACCCCTGTAAAGATGAACAATCTCCGAAACCCACACGGACAGTTCTGGTCGGTCCTCTAGGGCCCTCTCATCAGTGAAGACTGGATGGCAGGGAGAACATTTGCATGAAGATCAGACTAGTGCTTTATGTAAAGATTCACTTCAAAGAAAGAAAACAAAGTATTCACAGCTAACTCAATAACCAAAATCATGATATAGAAAATACCAACGTCGTCAAGGATTTTATTTTACGTGGGCCTACCATAAATAAAAGAGTCAATAAATCAAAGGACATATTATAGTAGGGGAAATGGTTGAAAAGACCTCTTTAAACTGCTTTAGGACAGAGATATCACTTTGGGGACTAAGGTGTGCCTGACTCCAGACAAAATTTTCAATTGCCTCATATGTATACAAAAGCTGGCAAAGGCATTAAGAAAGACCAAAGAAAAATTGACATCTTTGAATCATGGTTTTGACCTGAACAAATTCATCTTGAAGAGATACAACCAGAAAACCCCTTACAAGTTAGGATGGTGAAATATTGTCTCATATTCTTAGGGGAAGTTATCAAGGGGGAACAATTTATGGAGAACATTCTGCCTGGTAAACAGAAGTAAAGAAGAAAAAAAGACGTCACTCAATGAGGTAGACTGACACAGGGGCTACCAGGATGTACTCAAACACAGCAATTAATTAGAGGATGGTACAGGACCAGGCAATGGTTCATGCCTCTGTACATAAGATCATTCTGTGTCAGCACTGACTAGATGGCACTGAATGTCAACAACGGCATTATTCAAAATTCATTCTGGTTTCACAGCCTCAAGTCTATGACAGACGTTTGATATGTTGATGGCAACATTCAGATATAGTTATTCAGTCTCAGCTTCTGTCTCTTCTTGAAGTCTTCTCTCTCTTGCCTTAGAACAATTTCAGACAAGGAACCCTTATGGAGGAGTTCAACTCTATGCTACAAGGTCATTATGATGAGACTCAGTTCAAAAGCACTCAGCACCAATAAGACACATGGTTAAAATGGAGTTGGTGAGAATAGGAAATATGATCCATAAAAGCAAATCACCTCAGGTCTCCATAAAAATGTATTTTACTCACAGCACCTTCGTACAGTAATAACAGTAATCATTGTTTGTAGCCATTAAGTGCTAATAAGAAGGTGAAGGCGCACCAACCGAAACCGTGAAAAACTAATGAAACCCACAAATTAAAGCAATTAATATTTTAAACAAGTAGTCCTATTGAAGCAAAAATAGAACTCCAAGTTAATTTAACAATGTTAATTTTAAAACAGGATCCATTTTAAACTATTTAAATATCTACACATAAAAATATATTAGCATCATTCTTAGATTAACAAACCAGTCCTGAAAATACACATACTTATCAACTTCTGTTGATCAGACTTTGATCTATTTTGGCAGTAGAGAAAGGAAAAAAAAAAAAAGGAAAAAAAGGCATAGACAAAAATATACAAATAAAATGTCTTCAAACAATTTTGTGGCAAAGCAACGCCATTAATCATTTATTTATTCATCTATTCTCTCACTTATTAAACAGATGTGCATATAAAACTTATACTGTGCATAGTTCATGGAATTACAGAAAAGAAAAATACCAGACACTAGTCCTTCAGGAATTTACAGACCAGAAAGTAACATTTGTCTTAGATGGTCCTTCTAAGTTCTTCAGATACAACAGATAACAGATTACGAGGCCTTCCCCCAAGAACATATTATGCTTTCAGATAATTTTGCTTCTATATAGCCATATCATAAAATATGCCAAGATTATTTGTTCAATGTGCACAAAAGAATTTGCAGTTTAAGTAGTAGCAGCAATGTCAAGCATTGAAGGACTAGTTGGATAATGTAACCTTTAAACTACTTCTCAGTTCCTATCAAAGAAACGCACAGCCAAGTTTCTTACGGCAAAGACACTTGGTCCCATCCTAAAATATAAATCCTTTTTTTCACTTTGATTAAAAAGTACACATTTTCCCTTGTGCTGTTATTTTGAATCAATTAATTCATAGAGGTAGCCATTGCGTTTGTTTAATTTCAAGTTTTAATTATGTTTTTTCGTAAACACATCTTCCAGTATCCTAGATCAGTGGTCTGAAAAGCTGCCTTTAACGAAAAGCATCTTTTTTTCTTTCTTTCTGTTTTCTAGCATCTCTCAAAAAGAAGTCAATTTAAAGCCTCATGATATCTAATTTCTCATTAAATTTCAATTCCTCACTATCAGGGTGCTATGTGTGCGATATTCAAACTCACAGTCACAAGTGAACTTTGAATGAATTCCTTTTAATATTCACCCTTTAAAAAACCGTAATCACAGGCTTTAGAGATGTCTGCATAGTCATTTACATGTCATCAGTTTCTGGGATTTTCTACTCTTTTCATTCTATGCCCGCTTTTTAACTATTTATAAACTTGTATCGCCTGGTTATAAAACAATTATTTTTTCCTTTTTGCTTTTTTTTCTCTACTCACAGATTTCCCAGATTCTGCATATTCAAGGTTAACTGACTTTTAGGAATCAGTAAAATTAAATAATTGCCAATTTCAAGATAAGTGTTTAAATGACATTGTTTCATACGATCCTAGAAGAGCAGAAATAAGTAAAATATGTTGTTGAAAGAAAATGGATTTTTATATCAAGGTGTAATAATTCTATGTATAATTTTACATTACACTCATGCATTCATAGTGTAAAATTCCCATTGCTGTTCCCAAAACATCATTAAAGTAGATAATAAAGCATGCAAAATACCGTCAACCCTAGAATTTGAAACAATGTGAACAGAAACAAGAGAATAAAATTTAAGGGCAAGCATAATTTCAGCTTCCATTGTTGAGGTTGACGGTCTGTGATCTTAGTCTGAGAGAGCAGCATGCACATCACAAGGACACGATAAACAAAGGCTAGATGTCAACCCTTAGGCCCTTCCTTTGTTTAAGTCTTTGTGTTGTCATTATAAATTTTGTCACTATGAAATTAAATGATTCATTGCCATTGTGAGGCCAATTTCATCTGAACAACCAAGAGTGATGATGTGTTGTGAATAATACAGTTGAAAATTGGTTTGGTGTAAGTTCTTAACAAGACACTTGTGCTATGTCTCCAGCTTCAAACGAAATGAGATGTAATGATGCGTGCGCTGCTGTTCTGCAAACTTTCTTCAGGGGGGGAAGATGGTGTGAGGATCACCATGTCTATGCTGTTAAAAAATAATTACAATGTTTATTTTTATGTGAAGTACAATGCTAGTATTTCCTATATAAGACTATATTTAGTACATCCTATCAAATAAAATGTTCCCCTTACAGACAGTGCATGAATGGTGAGTAGTTCCCCAATAAACGTGCAAGCAGGATTGATGTCTGAAGTTTTGTGAAAGAAACTCTCTCACAATGACTGGTTTCAAAATAGTGCAAATCGGAAAAATCAAGAAAACAGGGATTATTATTTAAGGAGCACTGAATGTCTCTTTATATTGATGAAAAATTAAATTAACGTGTTGGTGATGGCTGCAAAAAATGATTGATGCATTTATATTAGTGGATTTTACACATAAAAAAGTCAAATTGATAATTATTGTGTTATCTATAGATTTACAATTAAAAAAAAGTTTTCAAAAAAAATGAAAGCAAACCAGTATAAAAACCTCATCCTAAGTGTCCAGAAATCACATGTTTAGTCCTAATTTTACTACTATCTAGTGGTGTGGCCTATGGTAAGTCAAATTCATTTTGGCTTTCTTTTTTAACTTAATTGGATTAGACTGAGCCAATGGTTCCCAAACCTGGCTAAAATTAAACTTACCTGGAATGCTTTTTGAAATCAGAGATGCTCCCAATCTTGCTCAGATCAATATTTCTGAAGGTGGACGTGACTTACTACCCATTTTTCAAGTTACCCATGAGATTCTAACATGCATGCAACCATCACGCCCAACTTTAAGATGCTCTGACATTTCTAAAAGCAAGCAGTTTGAGAACAGAAGCATGTGTTTCAAATGAGTTCCAGGGAAAGAGTATCCAATATAAGATGTTGATGTTTGTTCTATCTATCAGTTACATTCATAATGTAGGCTGACAAGGATGGGGGAAAAAAAATTAACAGGCAAGGTAGACAGGCCATGCAAATGAGAGCTCAATTACAGAAGAGCTATCTCCAGGAGACCAGAGTCATGCTCTTTAACATTCTAAGTGATTGGTTTGTGCACTGAACCAAATCTGAGCAGTTCCAATGTTTGAAAATGTAATGACTTAAATAGAAATACTAATATACCCGTCAAGGTCATGAAACAGTTCCTTAGCTTTAGGAATCATGTAACTTCTATGGCTTATGTAGGTCAATTTTATGAACTCCACATAGTCTTAAGATGCATCTTGCTTTTTCCTCTGCATTAAAATATGCTTATATCTGCTTGGGAAATAAACTCATTTATTTTTTAAAATATCTTTTATAAAACTTCCTTTTCATTTGAAGAATTACCAAATTCAAGATTACCATATCCTCTATCTCTGAAGCAAATTAGGTAAAAGCCTGAAGTTCAAAGAGGACATCAAAATAAGAATATAAAAATAATCGGAGAATGATAACCTAAAGTTTAATTCAAGGGGATCTCTGAAAATGTGTAATGTAGTATCCCATTCTTCGTCATATGTTAACATATTTATTGGATAAGCAAGTTCTAACCACAACAGTGCAAGAGGCAGATGGCTGCGGACCACTCACTAGGAATGGGTGTGACAAGTAGAGATGGTGTCCCTCAGTGTGGTAACTCACGGTGTCTTCCCCTTTGTACTCCACCCAAACCAGACCATACAGCACCTTTAGTAATGTCAATTGTAAATCTTCGTCAGAAAATAATATGTGGCCAAGACATTATCATTGTACATTAGGTTATATGAATACTAATAACACATTGGTTAGTAAATGCTTTTTACATCAAATTACAATATTATTAGATACAGCACTTTTAGTAATTGTGTGAAACTCATTTGAAAATGTATTTTGCCTTTGTATCTATTACTACTATTATTCCACCCAAAATTATTGATAAACATTCACAAATACTAATTACCACAATATTGTAGCTAAAAGCATAGAAAGTTGACAAACTCAGCAACTATGGAAACACTGGCAGCAATGAAAAGAGCAGTGTGCCCTTGTCTTGCTTGCAGATGAACCGAGGTGATACAACGCATCATTGAAATTGGGTAATCATGACAGCTGTGACTGGAACTCTGATTCTATGAAGATTACAGTCTAGAAAACCCTACAGAGCAGTGTTACTCTCTTACACATGGGCTTGCCATCAATCTGAGTTGCAAAGAGGAATATGAACAAAGGAAGGCTTTCCATTTTAAAAAGTTAGAGAAATGGAATAGCAAAGGTAGAGATGGACTCTCAATTAACAACAAATCTGTCTTGTTTTTTATAAGATAACAGGAAAAGAAGGACAGTAACAAATTAGTATTCTTGTGACTGAGTTGGGCCTTACTTATTTTACTCTCTAAAATAATTCAGTATACCATGGCAGCAGATTGAGTACCAAAGAAATGCCACCAGAAAAAAATTTCAGTTGGAGTACAATTACATGGCTCAGGATATTTCAAACTCTGCTACTTTGGAAATTGTACAGAGTGTGTCTTCCATTAAAAGACAAACAAATCCATTGCCATTAACGGATTCTTCAGATGCACAGTGACCCTAGAGGACAGAGTAGAACTGCCCACAGGATTTCCAAAGCTGAACTCTTTACAGAAGTCAACGCCCACATCTTTTGCCTACTGAGTGACTGGTATTTAAGCAGGCCAGTGCTTAAAGATTCTGCAACCAGTACTCTTTGCCTGATTCCTTATTCATTAGAAAGTAGAAATTAGATTGAGAAAAAAATAATAAAATAAGCTGTGGAGAAATTTTGATGTGGTGTCTGTGATCAATTTCAGAGTATATTTGGAAATAATCTTATAGATAAAGTCAATAAATTCAATATATAATTTTCATGGCATTGATTTCATAAACTTGTGTACAAAAACCAAATTTTAAGTACAAAGATGACAATAATGCTAAGTTGTTTTAAAACAACATTCAATAAGATGCATTAATTAATTTCATAATATGTGGTCCTAAGCATTCAAAAGGATGCTCCATCTCCCATCTCCTGCATTTTAGCAAATAGTTTTGCTGCTTTTGCTGAAACTGCATAGTAATAATGGACTCTCATAAATTCATGTATTGCTAAAAAGAAAAGAATCTAAAGGTAATTTAATTTATTTTCAAAAAGTGGGTATGAAACCTTAACTAGAAACAAATCCTTTCACAATTAGACTCATTAAATTGTGCTTTCATTTAAAAGCTATTTTTTAGTCTTATTAATTCTTTGGACATATCTTGGGTAATATATTCCACAATTTCAAATAGATCAATCACCCAATTTGGTATTGTTATTCATTCAGAACCTTAATTATCATAATTAACAGAATAAATTAAGACAAATCCATTTCCTAATCAACATTTTTAATATCAATGCTGTGCAGACAGAATCTTCAAAAATTCTCAGTTCCTAGGCTGTTTACAAATTGTGTGTGTGTGTTGGGAAAGCTTGTGATTATTTTCTTTGTTTTAATGAACTTGATCTGGTTGTGTTGTAGCTTAGCATGGCCTCATTTAAATATTCTAGTATTTCTGAAACATGTGTCATGTCCATTCACAATATTTCAATCATAAAATGTACTCCTCTGTTAAAAAAACTTTTTAAGTAAAGCATTATTACATAGTTGAAAGGACATTTTAAATAATATTCCTGAGAATCATCTTAATTCTATGTCTAATATAATTAAAATAATATTATTGTATATTCTGTATAAAATAATTGATCATTTTATGAGTGAATTTTAATTTTGTGATTAGTACTATCAACAACTAAACTTGTAGAGTTTTCCATGAAGCTACTTGATGAGTAAATCTAATTTACAAGTAATACAATTAATTGATAGAGTACTACTTATGAAATTAGTGGTAAAATATAAATGACTGGGTAAAATAATAAATAAATGAATATTTGAAAACAAGTTTGTTTATGTGTGTACATAAATGAAGAGGCAAGGATTTTTTTTTACGATAGGGAAATACATCTATGTACATATATTTATAGGTTAAGTATCAAGGTAGCAGCCAGGCATTGGGCCTCTACTCAAGTACTCCCTCAACACAAGAAAACTTTGTTCTGTTAACCTGGCCTTTGGTGATGCTCACCTTCCCGACACGTTCGCTGAAGACAAAATGGGTGCATAGCAAATGTGGTGAAGAAAGCTGATTGTGCCCGGTTATCAAAAGATAATAGCATCTGGGGTCTTAAAGGCTTGAAGATAAACAGGCAGTCATCTAGCTGAGAAGCAACAAAGTCCACATGGAAGAAGTACATTGGCCTGTGTGAGCATTAGGTGTCGATGGGATCAGGTATGAGACATCAAAGACCCAGAACAAAAAAATCATATCAAAGTTAATTAGGGGGAGGGCAGGGTGGAGACCCAAAGCCCATCTGTAGACAATTGAACATCCTCTTAAAGAAGGGTCACAAGGAGGAGATGAGCCAGTCAGGGTTCAGTGTAGCACTGATGAAACACACCACTTTCCTCTAGTTCTTTAAAGTTTCCTCCCTACCACTCTCATGATCCCAATTCTGCCTTATAAATCCTTCTAGACCAGAGCATGTACACAGGTACGGATAAGAGCTGGAAACACAGAGAATCCAGGACAGATAATCCCCTCAGGACTAATAACGAGAGTAGAGATACCACGAGGGAAAGGAGAAGGTGGGGGAGAAAAGGGGAACCGATTACAATGATCTACATATAACCCCCTCCCTGGGGGATGGAAAACAGAAAAGTGGGTGAAAGGAGACATTGGACAGTGTGGGACATGAAAGAAAGAAAAAAGATAAAATAGCAAGGGTTCATGAGGGAGAATGGGGGAGGGAAGGAGAGAGGGGAAAAATGAGAAGCTGATACCAATGGCTCAAGTAGAAAGAAAGTGTTTTGAAAATGATGATGGTAACAGATGTACAAATGTGCTTGACACAATGTATGTATGTATGTTTTGTGATAAGAGCTTTATGAGCCCCCAATAAACGGATTTAAATAAATAAATAAATAAATAAATAAATGAGTGAATCTGGTGCAATGTTTTAAGTTAGCTGTAAATCCAAATTGTCAGCCACTCAAAGTTAATATAACCTTTTCCATGAAATTATTTTTTATGGATTTCAAATCTAGACCACCCCTATTCATTTATTATCAGTAATTAAAAAATAACATTTCACTATAACTTTTTCGTTCCATAGAAAACTTCCAAATGCATGCAGTTAGGCTCCATTGTCCGAAGAAAGTCTCATCCACTTTTAATGAAAATTCAATTTGACGACAGTTCATTTCACATCTAAATGTTTTATATTTTTCCCATTGCATCAATTATACTTGCCATGGTATCTTTCCTCCATGGAAAAGGACAAATACTTCACATGGATTATTTTTGTATCAGCTTACCAATCATATCTAAAATAGCTGGTAAGATTGCTGTTGTAGGTCTCCTCGAGTCAGCTCTGGTTTACAACAACCCTGTGTGCACAGAACCGAACACCGGTCCTGTGTCCTCTCTACAACTCCTGTTATGTCGGAGACCTCTGTCACTGCCATAGTGTTAACCTCGCTCATTAAGGGACTTCCTCCTACGTGCTGACCTTCTAGTGAGCCAATTGTGACATCTTTTTCCAAGGATGGTTCCCTCCTAATAGATCTTCAAAGCAGTAGGAGATAAAGCATCACCATCTTCACCTTGAAGGAGAATTCCGGGTCTACTTTGTCGCAGACCATTTTGTTAGTCCTTCCAGAAGCCTGTGGGGCTTTCTTTGACAACACCATACTACAAAGGAATGCATTTTTCTCCTTTGTATCCACTGTCCAGCTCTCACATGCCTATCTGATTAACAAAGCTTGGGTCAGAGCTCAACTTCACCCTCAAAGTCACATCCTTGGTCTTTGCCACTTTAAATATACCTTGTGTGGCCAATTTTCCCAGTGGCATACACCCTTGATTTCTCCACTGCTGTCTCCACAAACATAGATTCTGGATTCTGACAAAATGAGACCCATGATAAATCCCGTCTTTTTTCCATTAATTGTGATTCTGTCTATTGCTTCAGCTGTAAGGACTTTTGTTTTCTATGCACTGAGCTGTAATCCAGTCTGCAAAAATTCTATTTCAAACAATATTCTGCTATTTCACACTTTATAATGAACTACATAAATACATTAATAAATATGAAGAATTGCTGGAATGATACCACTTAAGCATCTATCCTCCTGTCAGACATCCTTTATGGATCAATAGTTACGTTCTTGGCTGATGGCACAAAGATCGGGCCTTCTAAACCATCAGCTGTTCTATAGGAGAAATGTGGCAGTTCATGACTTTGTATGCTACAGATTCTCACAGTTACATGTGTTGGCTGGATATTGTTCCTAAGCTCTTTGCTCAATAGTCTATTTCATGTCTCTACTTGGATCCCTAATAATCATCTTTAAGGCGTTCAGAATTGGGCTCCTGGGTTTTCCCCATCTTAATAAAGTACTCCATTCTTTCAGTTGTTCCAGCCGACATGGGCGCCAGTCACCTGTGCTCTCTAATAGCCCTATACCATCAGCGGAGACAATGAAATAGATCAGCAATTCTCAACCTGTGGGTCGCGACCCCTTTGGGGGTTGAACGACCCTTTCACAGGGGTCACCTAATTCATAACAGGAGCAAAATTACAGTGAAGAAGTAGCAACAAAAATAATTGTATGGTCACCACAACACAAGGAACTGTATTAAAGGGTCACAGCATTAGGAAGTTTGAGAACCACTGAAGTAGATCAACCTCTAGTCCATGTGATTATCTTCTTGAACGTTGACCTCGGTTAGTTCCCCTGGAAGCTGACAGAGCTACAAGAGAGCAAAAGTATGCAAGACTTTCTGTCCTCAGCTGAAAAACTGGAACAGATTATCCTGGCAATCTGACCCCATAAAGAGTGTAGTCTAGGAAACCCTGCAGAGCAATAGTCTTCAGCATCTAATGCAGTTGTTACATGCCTTTGGTCAAAAGAAGTCATAAAACATAACCATGTCAGGAATAGTCAGAGTACAAACAGCATGGATCCATAAAGGGTGTAGGGGGAGGTACTGCCTAACAAACAAACTGGGAAGAAGCTCTGCTGTGTGGAGCTTTTGCACATTTTCCCCTCGGCGAGCATCAAGCAGCCGCTCTGACTGAGTGCATCCAGTGGCATCGCCTGGAAGGTTCTTTCTGGTCACAGTGAATATTTTCATAAAAGTGGGTTTGCTTGAACATCTTTTTTTGTGATAGTCGATTTAAGAGAACAGCATGTGGCTGTGAAATTTGGTTTCCTGCTCAGGAAAAATGCTGCAGAATCTGTTGTGATGTTGAACACACCTTACAAGGATAGTGCTATGGAAAAAACTCAAGTGTAGGAGTGGATTTCTCGTTTCTAAAAGGTGAAATGTCAATGGATGACAAACCTCGTTCTGCATGTCTGTCAACATCCTGAATAGACAAAAAATGTCAACAAATTTTGTGTACTTGTGCTCAAAGACCAACTACAGGCCTTTAAAAAATGTTATCTAGACTATCTTGGAAGTTCTCTAGACTCTCTCAGACTATCTCAGTTCAGTACATTTTAATGGTAAATTTGGGCATAGGGAGAGTCGTTGTGAAATTCATGCCTCCGGTTCTGACTGATCAGGAAAAAGAGCATTGAGTGGAAACACGCTGTGCTTTGAAAGAACAGCTCCAAAGGGACCCAGGCTTTTTTTTTTTTTTTTTACCAAGATCATTACTGGTGACCAAGACATGGTGCTATTCTTAGGACCCTTATAGCAAATATGTACCAAGCTAGTGGAAGATGTGATCACCACCTCCCTGCCCACCCCCAAAAATCCATCAAGTGAAATCAAAGATCAAGACAATGCTCAATTGGTTTTTTTGATGTGAGGGGGATAGTGCATTTGCAGTTCATCCCACTAGGTTAGACTGTTAATCTAGCTTTCTACTTAGAGCAGCGGTTCTCAACCTGTGGGTCGTGACAACTTTGGGGGGTCGAAAGACACTTTCCCAGGGGTCACCTAAGACCATTGGGAAACACATATTTCCAATAGTCTTAGAAACCAAGACACAGTTTCTCTATCTGTCTCCAGGCAAGTCCATCCACATACAGATACACCCACATACGAGTACTCTGCGTGAAGACTGCTACCCATGCTACACCATGCTTCAAGACAAAATTTTATTTATTTGTACTTAGAAATAAATATTTCAAAATATATCATTACATATTTTCTTTGTGATTAATCGCTATGCTTTAATTATGTTCAATTTGCAACAATGAAAATACATCCAGCATATCAGGTATTTACTTTACAATTTATTACAGTAGCGAAGTTAGAATTATGAAGTAGCAATGAATATAATTGTATGGGTGGAGGGTTACCACAACATGGGGAACTGTATTAAAGGGATGCAGCATAAGGAAGGTTAAGAACCACTGACTTAGAGTTTCTGTAACGAATGTGTGACAGTGTGCAACAAAAAAGGCCAGATTTGTGGCAGACAGGGGACTGGTTTTGCCACCATGAAAATGCACCTGCTCACCCAGCCATCTCATTGTGCCAGTTTTTGGCAAAAAAAATGCATACCTCTCTTGCCCCAGGCACTTTAATCGCCTGACCTCACTCTGTATGACTCCTTTTTGCTTCCATGAATGCAGAGGGACATGAAAGTACAACAATGTGAAGGTGTAGAAGAGGTGAAGGAAAAAAATGAGGGATGTGCTGTGAGCCATCCAAACAAATGAGTTTGCAAATGTTTTCAAGTATGGAATTGCAGATTTGACAAATGTATTAAGTGTAATGGAGAATGCTTTGAAGGTGATACGATTGTTTTGTAAAAACAATTTCAACACAGCTTTGAAAAAAATCCAGGTGTTTTTTTTGTTGGTACTCCCAATACTGGTATATTGTTTGTTGTGTTTAATTTATTAGATCATTTTATTCAGAAAAATATCTGAAAATTATAACTGACCAACAAATACCCCTTGTGATCTGGTAATTCCCCACTTTCACAACCTCAACTCATTGCATCTTGCTCCCACACAACATTGCACTGGCACTGGGAAAATATCAGGTATTTCACCATCTAGGACCTCCATGACGGATTTCTTTCTCATGCTGGAATATCCTTCTTCTTACATCTGTTTGGCTCTCTACCTCTTTTCTATTTACGTCTCAGTTCTCACAGAGCGACTTATCTGTATGCAACTCTTTAAAATGTCACCCATAATCCCTTAACCTTCTAAGCATTCTTTATTCTTCACAGCACCTATGGCTTACTTCACTGTACTTTATTGGTGTTGAAACTACAGGAGCATCAGCATCATAAATGCAGTGGCTGTGGTTTTCTCACTGCTTCCTCCACAACGTCTAGAGCAGCACTATCCCATAAAACATTCATTGCAAGACACAAGCACATCGTTAAAATTTCTAGTATCCATGTTAAAAAAAAGTAAAAGAGAGAAATGAACTTGATTTCAATAATATTCTCATGTAAGCTAATATATTAAAAATAGCATTTCAATATATACGAGGTTTCAAAAGTTTATGACCCAAAAAAAAGTGGAATTATTGCTGAAGACAAATGGGTGCATAAGCAAATGTGGCGAAGAAAGCTGATGGGGCCTGGCTATCAAAAAGTATAGCGTCTGGGATCTTAAAGACTTGAAGGTAATCAAGTGGCCATCAAGCTCAGAAGCAACAAGGCCCACATGGAAGAAGCACACCATCCTACGCAATCACAAGGTGTCCAAGGGATCAGGTATAAGGCATCATCAGAACAAAAAGTCTTACCATAGTGAATGATGGGGGGAGTGCGGAGTGGAGACCTTGGGCCCATTAGTAGACCACTGGAGATCCCCTTGCAGAGGGGTCTCGGAGAGGAGATGAGCCAGTCAGGGTGCAATGGAGCAACGATGAAAAATACAACTTTCCTCTGGTTCCTAAATGCTTCCTCCCTGCCCCTACTATCATGATCTGAATTCTACCTTGCAAGTCTGGCTAGACGAGAAGATGTACACTGGTACAGATAGGAACTGGAAACAAAGGGAAATCCAGGACGGATGATTCCCTACAGGACCAGTGTTGTGAGTGGCGATAGTAGGAGAGTAGAGGGAGAGTGGGTTGGAAAGAGGGAACCTATTATAAGGAACTATATGTGACCCCCTCCCTGGGGGACAGACAACAGAAAAGTGAGTGAAGGGAGATGTCGGACAGGACAAGATAAGACAAAATAATAATTTATAAATTATCAAGGGCTCATGAGGGAGGGGGGAGCAGGGAGGGAGGGGAAAAATGAGGACCTAATGCCAGGGGCTTAAGTGGAGAGGAAATGTTTTGAGAATGATGAGAGCAATGAATATACAAATGCGCTTTACACAATTGATGTATGTATTGATTGTGATAAGAGTTGTATGAGCCCCTAATAAAATAATTTTAAAAAATGACAAACAAAAACAAATGTGCTTTACACAATTGATGTATGTATAGATTGTGGTAAGAGTTGTATGAGCCCCTAATAAAATGATTTTTTTTAAAGTGAATAGAATTTTTCAACAAACTTCTTGAAACCATCTCAAGTAATCAAGTCTTAAGATGTTCTTATTTAACATTCTTTTTTGTTGTTGTTGTCTCTCTAAAAAAAATCTTTAAAATCTAGTACATGCACTACAAAGTTTTCTGACTCTCCAGATCTAATCCCATTTTTCAGATTTTAAATTGCATAACACTTTCAGAGTGGTTTGAATTATCCCATGTTCCCTATTAATCATTCTCTTATCATTCATCTTCCGTCAGAGCATTATTTTAAATACACAGTTATTTAAACAATAAGCCACAATAGAGAACCAGGTGCATACTGCATGTAGCAAAGATGCCCACACAAACAGCTGCACAAAAGTACTTAGCACCAAATGAAGCATACACCTCAGTGTAGTTGTTCAAATACATACAATTTCAAAGCAATTCACAACTACAATTGTAATTTGCTAATTGCAAACATCAAATCTTTCTTAACACCCTTGTTTATGATGACTATTTTAATTATGGAATTGGAAAGTTGTGCAGAACTCTAAATCAATTAAAGGAATGAAACAAAAAATTGGTAAACACACAGAGATATACATATATATGTGAAGGGGCTTCAAAATATTTATGGAAAAAATTAAAAGAGAATGTGATTTTCCCACAGACTCTTTCAGATTTTGCATATATGGACAGAGAGACCAAGGTGGTATAAGCTGCTTAGTACTTGGATCATATTGGAACAAGTTGTTGATTCATATCCATTCAGAGATGCCTTGGAAGAAAGGCCTGGCTATCGACTTGTGAGAAATCACTGTCATCAAAGACTAAAAGAGAAACACTGTACTTTGGAAGACAAGGTGTTGCTATGAGAATTGATTCCACAGCGATGCATATAGACACATGCACAAGCATATAAACATGATTAACATTTTGGCTAATTATCTGTACCTGAAAAGTTGATCAATTATGAGTATGTAGAGTTTAGCGGGGAATACCTTCAGACTGGGTACAGAGCATTCTGAGAGGGCTGAACCCCTGGCCATGCCTCTTTACTAAGCAGCCGCATGACCTTCAGGCACTTTGGACCTCTAGCTAATTTTTGTACACTGACTAAGACATCATCATTACTGAAACAACTTTATCAATTCTGACATGCATTTGTTTTATCTTCCCCCTCATTTTAACCTTTCTGATATTAAGATGCAGCTTACAATCAATGCCAGTCACATTGCTTTCAAGTATGGCTGTGAATGACAAAAATGAATGAATGAATAAAATACTTCATATCTTCTAGAGCACTATAGAAAGCATCAACATGAAAACCCTTCAGAGTCAATAATATATGGGAGCGTTTTAGCTACAAAATTCTGAGATTCCAAATTATACCTCTTTTCTAAAATTCTATATTAACTTAAAATACATATATTTGAGTATAAGCTGACCTGAATATCAGCTGAGGCACCTAATTTTACTACAAAAACTGCATTAAAAATGTGCTGAACCCCCCCAGAAGAATTTATTTCAGTGCACAGCATGTTTGATTGGAGCACATGGGAGCAAATGAAGGGACGGAAGAGAGAGTGGAGCACATCCTGGCCCAATAAACCTTGAGGAAGATATCCCTGCTCAGAGCAGCCAATGCATAGAGAGGACTATTGGACTGGCCCCACTATGAGACACAACATCCCTCACTGACCCATAACCCTACAGGGGACAACACTGGAGACCCAGTGTGGGAGTTGTGCCTGATCTGACCCCACCACACCAAGGCAAAACACTAAGGGTGTGCAACAGAACAGCAAAGGGAGCAGAGCAAGGAAGGCC
>NW_022107431.1:68271768-68282638 GCF_000313985.2 Echinops telfairi | reverse complement strand
ATAATAATAATTTATAAATTATCAAGGGCTCATGAGGGAGGGGGTAGCAGGGAGAGAAGCATTTCATTTTAAAAGTTTCAGTCTTAGAAACCCAAGGGGCAGTTCGACCATATCCTATAGGGTTACTATGATTCAAAATTGATTTGATGACACTGAGTTTGTTTTCAGTTTGTGTTTGATTGAACATGTAAAGGCATTCGACTATGGGGATCATAACAAATTATGGACAACCGTGTAAAGAGTAGGAATTCTACAACATTTAACTGTGCTCATGTAGAAACTGCATCTGGCCCAAGATACAGTCACTCACACAGAACAAGGCAATACTGCCCTGTTGAAAACCCATGACAATATGTGTCAGAATTGCTTCTATTCACCACATTTATTCAATCTGAGCAAGTCAGAGACTGGATTATATCAAGTGAATCCTGGCAGCAGGATTGGATGCAGACTGGATGCCTCTGATAGGCAGAGGACACAAACTTGCTCACAGAAACCAAAGGAGATTTGAAATATTTCCTGACGAAGATGAAGAGTCCAGCTTTCAGTGCGGTTTGCACTTCAACATAAAGAAAATAAAAATCCTCACAACTGGACCAATGAGCAATATTAGGATAATCAAAGAAAGGATAAAGTTGACAATGTGTTCATTGTACACAATTCACAATCAACACCCATGAAACCAACTAAACAATCAACTTATATAGTTTATCAAATTCTTTGCTCAGCATGCAAATTAATTATGCTGAACAGATATCACCCAAACCCACCTAGTTCCTGATACTAAACTACACGGCATCCCCCTGTTCTATTTGAACACTAGTTCTTGGTCTCTGTAGGAGTTCCCTGTGGAAATAATGAGGTGCTCCATTGTTTGATACATGTTTGATACATTGTGTTATATAAATTGCTCCATTGTTTGAAACACATCATGGCTATTAGGTGCCATGGAGGCCCTCCTGACTCGTAGGGACCCTACGCACAAGTGAATGAAACTGCACAGACTTGTGCCACCTTCACAATTGTCCCGATGCTTGAGTCCACTGGCGCCACTGGGGCAATACATCTCACTGAGTGCTTCCTCTTTCTTGAGCTCCCCTCCAGTTTACCATACCTGGTGTCCTCCAGCTCTCCTGACAATACGTATGTCCAAAGTGGGCCAGACAAACCCGCCATCCTGGCTTCCAAGAAGCACTCTGCCGTACTGCGTCCATTGCAGTTCCGTTTGTCCTTTTCCAGTCCACAGTACTTCCCATACTCTTCTTCAGCACCACAGTTCAAATGAATCTATTGTTCTGGGATTTTCCTTATTCAATGGCTTCCTTTATACATAGCTAACTATTAAGAATATATAGATTTATTGGAAGACATTCTTTTCCAGTTGCTGACATAGTCCTTAATTTAGTATATACTAAATAAGGAACTTCATTTCCCCACTCAACATAAACAAATATATGCTATGAGAACCTAGAAATAAATAGTTTGGCCTCTTTTTATATTTCTTTACATCATGATCAACTTTTATGACTTAGGTACCATCTGTTTGTTCAAGTCCTTATTATATACTTTGATAAGCATTGCACTTATTGGAACCTATCAATTAATCATGCCACCTGAAAAGTATTTTGGAGATCTTCCTCTGATTTATCAATTTTTTAAATCCAGCATACATTCTATTGCAATTTAAGTCAATTAACCTGAAAAAGGGAGGGGGGAATGCTGACTACCCACCTGTATGTAGACACCTGTATTATATACACAGCATCCACATCTGAACATATATGTGTATGCCACTGCCCACGACTACAAAGACAGTCCATATTAAAAGAATAATTTATCTTTATTGGTAATTATTTAAATAAAGAACATCAAATGTCTCTTGATGTTAAAAAAACCCCACAGCAGAATGATTTTCCATTTTCTCTATATGCTTAATTTTGGTTAGCTTTTAAACAACGTTCTAATGTCAATTCTTACTTAAACTAGGTTTTGCTCATTTTTTGTTATGCAGCTACTCTTGCTTAAGCAGAGGTGTTTGCACTTAATGCTGGCTGAAGGCAGCATGAGCTGTCTTGATGGTGCATTAGGGAGAACAGCTGATGGATTACAAATCTCCGCATTTCACCAACAGAAATAAATTTGAATCCATCAATTTTATTCCCTTATGTCCAATTTAGGAAGTTCAGTTTATGCAGATCTGTCAAAATATTACATTAAACACCTAGATGAACGAGTTAATTTGATTTTTCAGTTTGCCTTGATTGGGTTAGGCTACTTCTCTATACAAAGCCAGACCTCCAAGGGAAATGGAGCCTCATCGGGGAAGGGCTCTAGGCAGTGGCAGCTGTGCTCAGCCGCGTGGTCAGACAAAGTGTTGGAAATCGGGAACAGGGAAGGGAGGTACCTAGGCTTTCCTATGACACCCAGGCCTGACTTTTACTTAACACCTATCTGATGTCCCTGAAAGAAAGTAACCACAGCAGTGAATACAATTAAGATGAAAAAAGGCCACTGTGCTTGCGATGCACAGCAGATCAGTCAGGGCGACCAAAATGAAAGGGAGAAGGGAACAATAATCCTGCTGTGTGGTTATATAGCACCTTTCATGGAAACAATGCGAGAATTCTCTATTTTTGCAGGCCAGCTCTCTAGAGGGCTTTGAAAGCAATTCAGCAGGGAAATAAAAGGATTGCAGAACAGATTTCAGGCTTGAATGATAAAATGGACATTCTGCAAGACAGATTTTACTGATTTGATAACTGGATGATTGAGGCTGTCACACATAAATAAATTGAAAAGGAGCAAAATCAAAAAGAAAGCAGAGAAATTTAAAAGGATGTAAAAGTACAAAGCAAAACCGATGACCTTGAAAGAAGGTCAGAGGACCAGCCTCTATATTCAGAGATAGTCAAGAAGATTCAGACTGGGAAGTGTATGGGATTGCTGGCAGGTATGTTGAGCACCGATGTATGAGAAGCACGGATCTCTGAAGTGGCTTGGTCTAACACTGCCCAGTTTGCAAAGTCGAGGTACATACAAACAGAGACTAAGTCATTGATTGAAGCAGTGACGTCTCTGTAGTCTTAGCTTATCTGTTTATTTTATGAAGGACGGGGCCTATGGAAGGATCACTAAGGAGTGCGCCATCATACAATGTCTGGACTTCTGCTGGAGTTTTCCCCATTCCCTACGGAATTACCCTCACTAGAAACAGTAGAGAGAGGCCACCTTGACCAGCACTGTGGAGCACAACTCAGAACCCGAGGAAGAGCCATGATTCCCTAACTTCTCTTAGATTTTTCAGTTGCCTTTGCTAGGGGAAATACAAAACAAACAGACAAACCCCATTATTGTTAAAGATATATAGTCATCCACCTCCTTCCCCAACCAGTAGAGAAATGGCTGTCTTCTTTCCTACACCTTCTAGGGGTTATAAGTGGCCGAGATTGGGGGGAAGGAGAGGAGATGATGTAGATTGGGTGATATGTCAGAAGCAGCTGCACATCCCAGGGACAGAGAAGATGCCCCAGTCCCACACACCTCTGGGTTGAGCCCAGGCCTCAGCAGGCTGCCTTGTTTTTGGAAGATAGCCTCCCTCCTTCCTGTGCCTGGAGGGCAAATGGAAAAGTCCTCTCAAGCCTGGGAGTTTAGCAGTGCACCCCCTGCTTTTCCCCTGCACTTTCTCATAATGGAGAAGATAAGAATGAGAAGGAAATGCAACAGTGTCCAGATGGAAATAGAAAGCAGGTCTTGAATACTGTCATAACGAACTTTGCCACAAGATGTTACAACACTGTCCAATTACCTTTGCAGACATTAACAGCAAGAATTAGATTGTTTCATCTGAAGACTGAGACTGATTTTCAAATTATAGAAAGAACCACAAACACATTTCTATTTAGCATGGTTTGAGGCCGCATTACAATTTGTTAATAGTTCTGGGGATACTTTATAGATTCTTGAGATTTGCTATTCTATGCATGTTTTCTGAATGCTTTTTTTTTCCTTTCTGGGACATGGGAAATAATGTGTGTGCGGGATCTTGCAAAAGTTTCTGCAAATTTTGGAATTAAAAGATAAGGGGACATTTCTATAAATGGCTTGAAGCCCTAATATGCAGATATATATGTGAGTACACATGTGTGTATTTGTGTGTGTATATGCATGCAGATGTACAGTTTTATCATTTTCAGTTGAAATTTAATAGTATTCACAAAAAATACAATCATAGTTCAAGTAAAATTTCAGAATTGATTGTGTAGAGTATATGCGACTGTAATTAAAGAGCGTTGTGTTTGGGAGGAAGCAGAATATAGAAAGAAACTACGTGGGATTAGGTTAAATTTGAACTCTATCAACACCCTTTCCTATTTTTCCCATTTTTAATTTTGTCCTTATCTATTTACTTACCCAGGTTAATGCGGAAATCAGAAATGATGGAGGTAGTATACCTTCACAATATACTGAAACTTCCACTCTTATACTGAAACTTCCACTCTTATTGGAAAGCAGCACAATGTGGAATAAAAAGAAGGGGTTGCAAGAGAAAGGAACAGATAGGAAGCCCAGCAATGACCCTCTGTTGTCTCACATTACACATTCATATAGCTTATAGAGCAGTTCCATATCAAATGTGCACACTCATAATAACGTATAGGACAGTTCCAAGTAATAAGCATAATGAAACAGGTAAAACACATACGTGGAATACAGCTCCCTCCCCTGCCAGGCAGTTACACAGCTCTACTCTTCTGTAGGTTTATTCCTAAACAAAAAACCATAAAAGCCTGCTTAATTGGGAACAAGAACAATGGAGCACTCTTCTTTCTCAACTTTCTCCCCGCAGAGAGGTTGATGGTTTTGAACAGCTGATGTTAGCAACCAATGCAGAACCACTATGCCGCCCAGGGCTTCCTGTTTAAATAGGACTCTTCGTTTAACTAGGAAGCTTCCTATATAACTATTCCCAAAATATCCACAGTATTGAATCAGAATGGTTGGCTGCATAGTAATTGGCTCTTGAGAATAGCCTATTCCTGACTATGTAGGGAGTTTCTCTTGTGTATGAGTATTCCTTTTCTCTATTTGCTGGTTTACTTGCCCAAGTTCCCCCAACATTGACTAAGCATCTACTCTTCTGTAGGGTCGCTATGTGTCAGCATCAACCAAAGGGCTTAGGTTTGGCTGATGAGTTTTATGTTTAAAGCAGGAAGATTCCTGATGATACAGTGATTAGGCTTTTAAATGCTAACCTATAGTTTGCCAGTTAAAACCTGCCAGTCACTCCATGGGAGAAAGGTGTAGCAATACACTTCCAAAAAGATGACAGCCTTGGTCTTTCTGTCACCATAACTCAGAATTGACTCGAGGGCTGTCGGTCTGCTTTGGATTAAATGTATAAGGCATGAGCTGGAAATGGAATGAAGGAAAGAACGATCTAATTAACACGCATGCTCCCTAAGGCAAGACTCTTCCTTTCTTTCCCCTTGTTTCGTAAACCAGAAGCAACCGCACAACCAAAGCCAGTACCATGAAACTAATTCTGAAGCACAGTGACCAATTGGACAGAGTGGAAGTGCTTTGTCAAGGCTTTAATTCCTTAGAGAATCAGACTCACATCCTTTTTCCTTGAGAGCTGAGCATGGGTTTATACCACCAACCTTTGGTTAACAGCTGAACACTTAACCCAGTGTACCACTAGGGCTCTCCTTCCTAACAATTGTCTTATTGACTTCTCTGCTGAGAATCATGCTACTCTCACTTTATCTACCTCTTTCCTTCGTCCCAGTCTGATACTCTGCTGAACCAAAGCAATGATGTCCAGAGAGCGAGGGGGCTAGTGGAGAAGAAGTCATGTCCAAAGAGCCTCAGAGCCCTTCTCCTCAGTATCTCCCAGAAGCTTGGCCAGAAGAAAACTCATTTTTACTCACAACTGCAGCAGAAGTTCATGGTTCTGTGAGAATGTGACATCTCACTTTTTCATTCACAATGCTTCTCTGCTCTCTGCTTCTCTGAGAATGTGGTTTGCCTGCCTGGGGACTCAGATGCTTTCATAGAATTGATGTAAACCCCTGGGAAATTTATTTGTCCTCTGATATCATCCATGCTAATGCTCCCCTCCATTAGCTCAGATAATCAAGAGTTGACTATACATAGAACTGTAGGGGATTACAAAAGCACTTATGATCTAATGAGAGTGAGTGGAAAAAGACTGAAGGGATTTTAAAAAGACAGAGCAGAAAAAGAGCCACAAATATCCACACAAATCAACTTAAAATGCTCAGTCTGGACAAGATTTGGAATAAATATGCTCTCAAATAACTGGAATGAGTGTTACTAAGGCGGAAGCCGGTCTGCCCAGACCTGAGTGGCCATGACAGCAGTAACCACTGGAGTGTAATAGTGAGGAGATCAGGAAAATGGACCAGGCTTCGGACGAGAGTTTTCATGGCTCATTGGAAAAAGGAAATCAGGTGGCTGTCATTGTAGGTGACTCTGATCCCTGTGAAATTAGTTCCTTAATTTGAAAAGTAGTTTTAGATTTCAACTCCTCTCACCAGTCTAAAGTACAAGTGCTGGGCCAGTTGTCAATGTTAGCAGAAACTCGGCTAAATATTGTGGCATGTACATCTAGACAATGCAGGGTTCACTTCACAGAGTACATACACAGCCCTCCCCCACCGCAATGTGGGCTAAATTGGTTACTGAAAACATAAAGATTTGTCCCAACAGTAATCATGGTGGTTAAACCTTATCACAGAAGTTGAAGAAAACCCGACATTTATCAACATGATGAAAGAGAAGGGCATGCTTTGGTAAATACTGATCTTTTAGTTGATTATTTCTATTTTTAAATAAAATATCCAGTTGGAACATTGGAGTGCTTCATTGTGATCATGAAAGATAAGTCTTAAGAAGTGGCATAGTTGAAGAAAACATGAAGTTAAATTTATGTATACAAGATGGCTCCTGGGGCAGAAAAATGCATCAGCAAAGAGCTGATGAAATTCCCAAAAAGTCTACAATTCAGTTAAGAGAATTATATTAAACTTAATTAATGTAATTTTGAGATTCATATTAAAGTTACCTGAGATGTTAACATCAGGAAAGCTGAATAAGACACATATGAGCATTCTGAGTTAGTTTTTCAATTCTTCTTTAAGCCTAAAATCATTTCAAATTGAAAGTTTAAAAAGTTACAGATTATATATATGAATTTATATACTTTAGGATAGAAACATCGCACTCATATGCTACATAACATTGACATAGAACAAAACATGTAGTATTATAACATCAGCAGACTCCTTTTTTGATCCAGTGAGTAGTATATATAATAGCTTTGCATAGCTTGAGACTGACAATATGTAGGAAATGATTGTCATTGAAGGTGAGACGATGCAATAAGGACATTGATAATAATTGTAATGATTAAGGATGATGATTCTGTGTTAGGAAATTAATTTGTTCCATTTTTCTTTAAGCTTAGAATGATGGGGAAAAATGCAAGGGAAAAAATCCTTAATTCTCCTATCTCCCTGGTATAGTGGATTCAATGGAAAACAGCATGCCAACTTTGGGAAAATGTCTACTTTTGTTTCTGTATTCCATAGGACTGTACCTCCCACATCTGACAAGGAGCTGTGGACAGCAAATCCGGGACTTGGAATGAATGAGTTCCTGGGTTTCATTTGTGGAACCCCCGCGCAGGCCTCACTGACCACATAGTGGATGGCGATTTCCTTACTGTGTGTTCAGTGGTTCAATTGCATTGTTTTAATGAAAGAAAAACAAGGGAACATTTCCTTCAATGAAATCATCTTGGATGAGTTCTCCGACGGTTTGGCATCAGCGGTTTCACTGTGAACATCACCCTGTTGGAAGCCGGAATCTCAACAGATGAAGCACCTTTCCATCTGAGTAATTATCTCCCAGGGCTGTAAACTCTCTGTGCGCAGCACAGAACCAAGTCTTGTCCTTAACATCGACCTTACCTTTGCTTTTCCTTCTGTTATAAAAGAGAATGGCAGGCCCAGCAGCTGACTGGGAAGCAGAGGGTCGAAGTAATATGAATAGAGGAAATATTGTCCAAAAGAATTGTCTCCTCCCCCAGAAAAGTGGAGTCTTCTCCAAGACCTGGGTTTAAACGTCAGGGGGATTAAAGCAATAGGTGGGAATGGGACTAAGAACTCAAGGAACAATAAGGAAGCAGCTGCGTACCATCCCTTCTTCCGTGGCTTTTCCTTTCCCACTTACAGGGATGAGTTTTCCAGAGCTAGTTGGTTTTGAAGAGCAGAAAACTATAAATGTCACCACAGATTTTTATTTTCTTTGAAAACATTTTCGGTACAAATAACTTCAGGACACACATATCTCGAACAAAGGCTGTTTTTCCTTTGCTGCCAACAATATCCCCCAGTTGTATAGCAATAAGAATGGGAAAATATTGCTTGGTGCACCTCTTGGGCAACCTGAACTTCTAAAAAAAACAATAACTACAACAGATGTTTCTTTCATATGATCTGTGTTTGATCTCCTAAATAATACTTCACTACCAGGGGCTTGGCAATGGGTCAGGAAATGTGGATAATTTAAGGGGGAAATATGGAAACAAAGGAAAATCCCATGATACCTTGAATGAAACAACTGCTACAAATCCTGATGATCAAAACAAGGCTTAAGTTATGGTGAATAATCTTTATTTTAAAGGTCTAATTTCCAAAGATACTTACACGCCCAGGGAAAGGCAGGCAGCCGTTTGCAATAAAACCACGTCATTTCCATCTGCAGACAACAGTGAAGAACTCCTAGACAATAAGACACAAATGGATGTCAAAAAGTCAGAATCTCTCCTATCCTGTAGTGTCTACCCTATTTTAGAGAGGTACTTCTTGGAAACCTCAGCTATTACTTCTTCAACTTGAATTTCAGAAATCTATGAAATATCTTCTTTTAAAAAAAATGTACTTGGCTCCCTTTTAGAAAAGGAGCAACTACGACGATGCTTGAAGAGCACCACTGAGTCATTGTTCTCTCAACCCCCTTTCTCAAAAATCATTGCACTCAACATTTTCAATCTATATTTAAGAATTCTTTTTCTATTTTTCTTTCCTTTTTGAAAGGTCTGTCTGGTCATCATTGTGAAGATTGAAACCTGCATTCTCACTCTTGAAAATACACCATACTTGTAGAGATTTTAGTGTAGACAATTTTGCAAGCAGTCAAAGAAATGTAGCCTAAAAAGACAGACTCAAATTTTCCTTCCATTCAAAGAACATGCAGTCCCCATGTTATGAACAATATCTGTTCATAAGCTTGTCAATAAATTTAATTTGTAGGTCAATCAGGACAGGTACATACTGTTCCTATGTGCCTTATTTGAGTGAAAGATAATGCGGTCTCATCATTCGGAAATGTCGATGGAGTATCTATGAGTTGGAATTCACTCTATGACAATGAGAAATGGTGCAAGGACAGAGCCTAGTGGCATAGTGGGTTAGACTTTGGGCGGCTAATCAGAAGACTGGTGGTTCAAACCCAGCAACTGCTCTGCAGGAGAAAGATGAAGTTGTCTTATCCCGTTTCCTTTGAAGAAGGAAACTGTTCTTCCTATAGAACGATTCTACTTTGTCATCGCGGTGCTATTAGTTGGTTTTGACTCTGTGGCAGTGGGTAGGTGGGCTTAGTAGAGGAAACGGCTTGTAGCTTTTTTATTCCAATTATTTAAGGGATGCATGTGAAGCAAGTAAAAGTGATTGGGATGAGCAATTTGTTACCAGTTGAGGTTGGCTCAGTTGCTTTAAAGTGAGGGCAAAATTATGTAATATTAAAGGGCAAGTAGGCCTTGTCAGATGTTCCTAGCCCAGGGACTTTGGTATCATAAGCTAAAATAACATTGTTCATCATAAGTCACTTCTATCTCACTATTATGTATCATCAGTCAGAAAGTTGTAATCATTAAAATACAGAATCTTTGGGGATCAGATGTCTGGGGGGAAAAAGTATGTGTGTGCCAGTGTTTTGGTCTGATGTACAGTGAAGCCACACGTACCTAGCAAAGCAGTGCACAGGAATCAAAGAGGCCTATCATGCAAACCAGTAACATTTACACTAACAAAACATGGAATGTAGGGTCATAATTTGAAAGAATGCCAAAATAGTATCCACCCATCTTTATGGACTTGCACAATTAGAGAAGACATCCAGTCCAAATCAGAATGTGAAACAGGTTTATTTAATACCAACAAGAGTGATTCAAAGTTATTTCATTTTAAAGTAAAGCAAAACCTGACTCTTACTTAGTCGCTGTCAGGTCAGATTTAAATGTGTACCCTGGTTCTGTTTAAGAACCCCAGGAATGTATTTTCCCCATTGCTTTCAAAACTCTACTCTCTCAATTTCACTGGTATAATTTTACTTATTAAAATTTCTGCTCCAAAGGATCTGCACTTCCTGGAGGTGTCACCCCAAGGTACCACCATCACACGTCTAAACCATGGGATGGAGCTATGCTTTAGCCATATGGCTTTTAGCAACTGAAATGAGATCTCAGGAGTGAAATCCCTCACGTTCAAGATCAGTTTCCTCCTCGAACGTGAGGTACAAAAGATTTGAACTTCAATTGATGAAAGTGAATGCAATTTCAAGAAATTTTTTTAATAGTGGAGAATTGCCCATAAAGTGAACTCCCATAGGAATCCTTAAACTCAACATGGAAATTACTTGTTTTCATAAAATTCATTCATCTATCGACACATAAGTGAAAATGGTGCAATATTCAAAGATGCAAATGCTTGTTAGACTTGTCACCATTTATTGTTTCTTCTCTCTCTCTCAATTAATTAAGCATGATGGCAGAGAAGGTGGGTGC
>NW_022107431.1:68269563-68271668 GCF_000313985.2 Echinops telfairi | reverse complement strand
CAAAACAAACATGGACAACCAAAGGAGCCCTAAAGCACTAGAAGAAAACACGGGTGCTTTACTTGACAAGCTGGGTGACAAGGAGCTTTTTATGATTCTCTATACATCAGGCCATATGTAAAACTTTATGTCCAAAACAAGACTATGAAAAGGAAAAGCACAAGACATTAACTAGGTTATCTTCTTTACAGAATGTTTAAACACATGTACATACAAATCTATGCATATAAGAAAAATAGAAAAAGGAAACACAAACATAAGCATGTTTTACACAAATGATGAAACACATAGGGCAAATAAACTTAAGAAAATACCAAACATCACCAAGATTCAGGGAAATCTCAATACACTGATATACTATTATAGAATGAAATAGACAAGCTTTAGCATGACTGACTGATCATTCAGACTCTTACTAAATTTAGTGAAGCTCAACATGTAAGTGTGTATATTGAAGTTAAGTGTAACATTTAGACTAGGTTTAGAACCCAAACTCTTTTAAGAAGGTAATTATTGTACTTCACTAACTTTTCTCTAAGAAGAGTCCTTTAAGACACAGGACCTATCTACAGATCTGTGTTAGTCTGGGTACATTAGAGAAACAAATCCACAGAAACTCATGTTTAAGAGAGAGTTTTATATAAAGGGTAAGTGCACATCAAGAGACGAGCCAGTCAGGGTGCGATGTAGCAACGATGAAAAATACAACTTTCCTCTAGTTCCTAAATGTTTATATTCAATAACTAATCTGAAAAAGGAAAATAAAAGGATTTGATCACATTCAATGTTTGATCTGTATTATAAAAGATCCTTTAACATGGTAGATAAAGATGATTACATTTAATGAGTTTTCCCTGCGGTATCAATTATTTTAAATCTAGAATTCACCTATTTCTTCAAGAATGTGGTGGTTATTTAGACTGTGAATACCTTTAAAGAGATCAAAGCCCTTTAGAAGACTAATGTATAAAGTAGATACAAATTTATCTTTTTCAATGGTTCTTAGAAGATCCTTTTCAAAGTCAAAAGAAGCAGAGCCTACTACTGGCATACTTGTTGAAAATTTTCTCTGGTCAAATCAATCAAATGTTGCTTGGAGCTAAAAATGTACAGGATAAAAGAATGGTCTAGTAATATAAACAATACACATTCTCAGCTATCTTTCAGATCCCATGATTAATTGCAATAAGGTATATGGGAGCATTTAAAGATAGCATTCAGATGCCCCATCACAGAATAGTCATTTGGAGACATACTTTTGAATATCTGTCACTTTGCTCTACACCTAAGAACCAAATTCGGAAACACATCATAAAGTTAATTTCACAAGTCCGCCAAGTTGCTGCAATAGATCAATAAAGTAAACTTAAAGTTTAGGTTTAGGAGATATGTCACCCTCCCCCAGTTCCATGAGCTATGTTTTACAGATGGAATGATCAACAATAACTTAACCAGCAGATGTTTATTGTCTGTTATGTGTATTTTTTTGTACCAGGGAGTTTAAGTTTGAAAATAAAACAAAACTCACAAATCAGTCTACCAGAGAATGAGCCATAATGTACAAGGACACTGCTATTGTAACTTATTCAAAATATAGATACTTGTGCTTAAAGCAACAACTTTGGTACATATTTCTGTTAAATATTGTAAGAATAATATTAACATGGAGTTTTGCCAATAATTCTATCCCTTGTTTCTCTTAGCCTGGGTTTCCCAGAAAGCAGAACTTCAGGCAGCAACCAATGTGATGCACTGTTTTTTCTAGAGTGGACATTTTTCGGAGCAGGAGTGAGGGAGAAAGAGAATGTGGCAAAGAAGGAGGAAGGGGCAGCAAGACGATGGATGATTCAGTTGTCCATCACTCATTATCTGGCATGACTAATTGATCTTATGTATCCATCCCCTGAGAAACTATGTAAAGACAACTTCTTGGTCTATCTAGGGGTGGAAAGGAGAATGAAATTTATGTATTGGTTCCTGATTCTCAGGGGCTCCTGACAGTCATGTACTTTAGGGGCACTAATTCACAGCATTTCCTGGTTGAATGTGCAAAGACAAGCTTAGCAAAGGCATGAGCGCAGACATTGTCTAGTTACTCTTGCAGG
>NW_022107431.1:68231048-68264492 GCF_000313985.2 Echinops telfairi | reverse complement strand
GAGAATGATGAGGGCAATGAATGTACAAATGCGCTTTACACAATTGATGTATGTATGGATTGTGATAAGAGTTGTATGAGCCCCTAATAAAACGATAAAAGAATAAATTTAAAAAAATAATTTTTAAAAAGTAAAAAAAAAAATTTTGCAATGTTTCCTTTTTCCTATTAGCACCTTCAAAGTCATGATGAAAGGCAATCAGTTAAAGGAAGTCCATGTATATGGTGCTGTAGGACAATCTGCTTGCCTATTTGATGCCATCTATGGGAAGACCTCCCCTTATGTATATGTAAATGGACTGCATCTATGATGCTCTTAGAGACCCTCTCCACACACATACTGGGACTTCAGGACTGCACAGTTTTGGGGGGTAAAGGGTAACTTTATGCCAACCCACATTCAGCTACCTTAGTGACACACCTTACCTCAAGGAAATAATATTTTCTTATAGCTCCAAATATTCTTTGTAATTCCAAAATTGGGAGTGTAATAGAAATATTGGTTGTGGCATTTTATTGTCCATTACCAAGGTCTGCTTCACTCAAACATGTCCCTTCAAAATCTTCCCACAAGGTCAGCTATCAGTCACTTGGTCCCTGTTCCACCTTATAGTTTGGTGTACAGTGTTCTCTCTTGTCTCATTATATTTTCCTGAGCTGACTTTGAGCAGGCCTGAGACCATGGCTTGTTTCCACGTGGAATCACACAGGATCCTTGCTGAGTCCCCTTGGAGCATTTCCAGATGGCTTCAAAACACTCAGAGACCAACTCCTTTACCGGGAGGGCAAAAAGAAAGCACCCAGCAATCCCTTCTTCATCTAAAATTCTTCTGTGTCTCAGAACTTTAAAATAAAAAGAATGTTTGGCTAGATACCCTGGATCAGGAATTGGTAGAGGAAAGAGTCAGTCACCCTTGACCTAATGTGTGAAAATTCCTTGATGGTTCTTTTTAAGAATGCACAGTTACTTACATGTGTTTGGGCTAATTTGGGGACTAAAATAGGCAAGAAAAAAAAAGATATTTGTATATTTCTTTTTTCTTGATGAGTGGAATTAGAACATATGGAGATTCAAAAAACAAAGATATAAAGGAATTGATAGCTGTAGAATCAAATATACACATGGTCCAAGATTTTTGAAGGGTCCTCCAATGGGATTGTTGTGAGTGCCCTATGGGGAATGGTGGAGAGAGGGTATTATCAGGAATGAAATAGTGAAATAGAATCAAGAAATATAATAAACTAATCAGGGAAAATGACAAAGGATTTAATGTGAGAGTATATAACTTCAGAAGTGAGCTAAAGTGATTGTGTTGTGTCTCATTCCTCCAGTTTAGCCAAGCACTAAGTAGATTCAATACATATTTGCCAAATGCATGAAATTCAACATAAGCCACAATAATTTTAGAATAAACTGTTGATTGACCATCGGTAGAAGTTAGTTGTTTGGCTTCAAGAATCCTGCCACCTCTCACACTGCCCACTGCCATTGAGTGGATTCCAACTCAGCAACCCTGGAGAGGTTTTCTGAGGCTGTAATCTTATGGGAACATATACCCTCATCTTTATCCCAGAGAGTGACTGATGGGTTGGAACCACTAACCTAATGGTTAGCAGCCCAAAGCTTAAGAGAGAGTGCCCCTAGAACTCCTGGAGAGTCATCGGAACAATTGAGTCAGGCTGCATCCAACCTCTTAACCCGTAGAATCGAGATACTAATTATGTGTCAAGCACTGAGTTTGATATTGTGGATAAAAAGATGGAAAATATTTACTCCTTGTCCTCATGAATCTTTCTGGCTAGTAAAAGGGAAAGACAAATAAATTAAAAGTTAGAATGAGTTTGATAGGTGTTTAGAGATATGCACTAGTTTTAAAATTCTAAAGAAAATCCATATCTAAATCCAGGAGGAGATTAAAGAACAAAGCAACTCTTTAGGAACCAGGAATAAAAAGGTGATTCTATAAGTGGACACTGCATTTCTAAATTTGTGAATGCAGGTCACATGACATGATTATTGATCGACAAGGAATTTGATGACGCTGGAAGGTGTTATTTAAGTGGATGTACGGAAGAGGATAGTGCCAATTCCCAGCTTGGATGGATATCAACTCCAAACGAATGCAGAATTGGCAGCTTTTGTGTCCCTTGTTGAATCATGATGCAGCATTAGCATGACTATGAAATCTCATCCACATTGTCAGGAGGGGAATAAGAGACCAGGATAACTTGAGGTTTTAGGCAAACATCCAAATTCTGCTGCCATACTCTTACAGGCAGCCAGGCAGTTTCCAGACCAGTGCTGAAGTCGGAACACTTGAGACCACATGAAACCTTAGAGGGGACAGCAGAATAGAGAGAAGAAGACTGAACTTGAATCCAGGCAGAGAAAAAGACGAGTCTGGAGCAGTGAGTCTAGAACTTATCAAGACCAGAAACATTAGCGTTTTAGGAACAGAGCAAGGAAATAGATGGCAACAGCCCAAAGCAGGGTCTATTGTTCAGTAGAGGAGTGTCAATTTGGGTAAACAATTTTAGTGAATGCAATTTAAAACATAGTCTCATTTAACATGAATGTAAACCACTCATTTGTCTGGTCGATTTAAGGAAGAAAAGAGCACAAGGGAGGATTAACTGCCAAAGTTATAATTCCATGTTATACATCTCCAATGTACATAATTAAAATATTACATTAATAGTTTACTTCATTTGGGTCAGATTTTCAGTACCAAAAGGACACGTGTCTTTGAGTGACAATGTGGATTCTATTAGAATGTCAAGTTGACAAATAAAGTTGCTCACACATTTTGCTAAGAAATAAGAGAACGAAGGGAAACCTCGCATACTGTCCTCCAGGGAGGGACAAAAGACTTCTCAAAGGCCGAGGTCGCATGATGACTGTGCCATGGTGTTTCGCAGGTTGGTGCATTACAATGTAATGATGACTAGATATTGGTACCCTATTTAAAAGCATGATCATTTTCCTCAGCACAACTAACACAATGTAAATATGTAAAGTTACAAGGTAAGATCTAAACAGCACCAATCCAGGCATACATTGGCATCACTAAAATAGAGGCCATTGTGGTACCAGCAGAGTTCTGGGAGATGCTGTATCTCCCAAATAGAGGGTGTCAAAATCCCATTAAAATTCTGCTAAGGGCCACAACTTTGACCTACTCACATAGAAATGCCAATATAGTCCCATGACCAATTCAGGGAATTGCAAAATTCCAGACATTCCCCCTATTATTTATCCTTCAACTATAGCAAGTCGATCTACTGAAGTACATTTGCTGTTGTATCGCTTCGGGTACTTTGTGAGTTGTGGAGCTGGTGAAGGACACCAGAAGTGCCATGGACTTCCAAAGAACAAATGAATTTGTCTTAGAAGAAGTGCAGCCTGGATGGGCTTTAGAGGCAAAGATAAAGAAACTTTGTCTCAAGTACAAGAGAAACCAGTCCTTGCAGATGAATGTCATGCTTGGCAAAGTAGAGGGGGCAGCAAAAGGAGGAGAAGCCTTGCAGGAAATGGATTGATACCACAGCTGCAACCATGGGCTCCAACATAAGAACAGCTGTCACTATGGTAGCGGACCCTGTGATATTTCGTTCTGCTGTACATAGGGTCACTGTGTGTCAGAACCGATGGCCCCTAACAACTGCATCGATATGAGGAGCCATAGTAATTTATGTTCATGATAGCAGCTTACATTTGCAGGATTACTGGAGAGTTATTTAACACAAACCAAAGCGCTCTGCATCATGGTCTGTGAAGCCAGGGGAGCAAGTAGTACTCTTTCACAGAGTAGACCGTGTGCCTTGCGAGGTTGCTGATGCAGGGTAAATCAGTTAGTACCCAGTAGAGTTAAGACGACACAAGTCCTTTGACTTCAATCTAGTATTCTTTTGATTTCTAAAATGTTACAGTGTGTGTGTGTGAGGGGGGCGGGGGGGAGGGTACAGTTATATTTATAAAGGGTACAAAAATTAAACTGATAAATTATTCTGTATATTCTTTGTGTTTTATTTGTGACATTAAAATAAGATTTGCAGTTAAATTGTTTGTAAAATTGGCATAAACTGACATCAATTTCCCTTAAAATAACATGAGTAAGGAATGTATATTAATAAATTTAAAAATTATGTCCAATAGATTTTAATAACAGAAAAATAATGACTTCTTTGTTTGAAAAAACACGTAAGAAATGTCAGATATTATTCTACAAAGTAAAATGTTGCAACTAAAAGTCTGTCACTTAGAGACACAAGGTCACCACAGTAGCTTAAGTTTTTTCTCAGATTCCAGGTACTTTAGGACAAACAGGTTAGTCAGAGTATTCTTTATTCTAGAAGAAACATCTTTAATTAAAAAAAAAAAGAATATTCTACTTCTTAGATGCTAATTGCCATACTTAACTTCTCCTTTGATCAAGTCCCTCATTTCTATTACCTATTGAATTATCTCCAGGTTCGTGATGGTCTGGGTTGACTAGAGAAATAAATTCAGGGAGACACTCATATGTGTATAAGAAAGAGTTTTATGTCAAAGAATAATTGCATATTGAGAAAACATCCCAGCCCAGTCTAGATCAAGTCCATAAGTCCAATATTGGCCCATATGTCCCATACCAATTTATAAATTCCTTTTCCGACTCACGCAACACATGCAATGATGCTGAATGCAGGAAGATCACAGGCCAACGTGTGGAAAGTCTTGTGGATCCAGTGGCAGTGGAAGTATCTCAACACTGGCTGGGGTCTCCACATAGCTCCTCCAGTTCCAGTCTCTAGCATACCTCCATGTGTCTTGTCAGCAGGAATACCTCCCAGGGAGTGAGCATGTATCTGGCCTCCAGTGAGCTATTTATCTCTGTTTGCGCCTCCCAAATGAGGTCATCAAGCTGCAATCTGATTGACAGGGTAGACTCCACCCCTTTGCAAGTTGACAGCAGATTATGTAACTACCACAAGGTTTCTCCCCTTATTTTCCCAGAGCTTATCTTTTCTTCTCAATTCTTGCCATCTTTCTCTGTGATTTCAATTGCCGCATATATTAACCATTTGATACCTAAGCCTCTTCATATATTGGCATCCTCCCCTCCACTGAGGTTCTATTTCATGTGCACATCTACTTGGTAACTCAATTACTTTTTGATAACCCTATATGTGGACTTCTAATAACATCTTTACATCAAGCAACTAATTCTCTGACCAATATTACCAATGCTTTGAACTCATTAACTTCCAACATCACAAATATTCAACACGTCAAGCCTCTGATACATGAATCGCATGACTTTCTCACTAACAACAGCTTCTTGGCTTCATTTTTCTCTCCATCCAGATTAGATTCCACGGACCATCATTTATATTCATAGCTTTACAGAAAGCCTTATCTTCCTTGACATATTCTCTTTCATTCCACCCATTTTAGACAAACATATTTATTCGTGCCTGAATACCATGATCTGAACAGTGCTGGTATAAATGTTCTTGTCAATGTTATTGGTTTCACTTGAAAATTATCATCACAAATTCAAAATAGTTATTGAACATGGTCTGGCATTCTTTGTTTTTGTTTTTTTAACTGAATTAATTCTATTTATTCTTTTATTATTATTTTAAAAAGGGGCTCTTACAGCTCTCATAACAATCCATACATCAATTGTATCGTGCATATTTGTACATATGCTGTCATCATTTTTTTCTAAATATTTACTTTCTATTGAGCCCTTAGTATCAGCTCCTCCTTTTTCCCTCCCTCCTCCAGCCCACCCTCGTGACCCCTTGAAAAATTATAAATTATTATTATTTTCATATTTTACACTGATCTCTGTCTCCCTTCCAATGGTTTCTGTTGTTTGTCCCCCTGGCGGAGTGGTGGTGGTTATGTGTCAATCATTGTGATCAGTTCCCTCTTCCTCCCTTATCTCCTCACCTTCCCCCTACCCTCCTGGCATTGCTACTCCCATTCCTGTTCCTGGATTCCGTGTGCTGTGAGCTCTTATCTCTTATCTGTACCTGTGCACATGCTCGGGTCTAGCCCGCAGTGAACGGCAGGACTGGGGTCATGATAGTGGGGGGTGAGGAAGCTTCAAGGAACCAGAGGAATATTGTGTGTTTCATCAGTGCCATACTGCACCCTGGTTGACACATCCCTTCCTCGTGATCTTTCTGCGAAGGGATGTCCCATAGTCCACAGGTGGGTTTGGGGTCTCTCCTCCGACCCTCCTTGTTCTCAACATGTGTTTGTTTGTTTGTTTTGGGTCTTCTGATGCCTGTTACCCAGTCTTGTGAACTCCACATGATCATCCAGGCTAGTGTGTTTCTTCCATGTTGGATTGTTGCTTCTTTGCTGGATGGCCGTTTGTTTAACTTCAAGCCTTTAAGACCCCAGACACTATATCTTTTGATAACCTGGCACTATCTGCTTATTCACCACATTTTGTTATATACCCATTTCATCTTCAGCAATTGTGCCTGGAGGGTGAGCATCACAGAATGCCAGTTTGTTAGAACAATGTGCTCTTGCATTTAGAGAATGTATGAGGAGAGGCCCAAAGTCCATCTACTACCTCAGTTTATTGCCTTATACATATAAGCACATAGGCAAATATCTCTATTTTATTAATTAATGTATTTACATATGTACACACCTATGTTTATACCTCTATCCATAGGTTTGCTTCCTATATCCTTCCTCTATTTCCTTTTACCTTCCTCTGGTATGTCATTCTTAATACATTTGATTACTACCTCTGACTTCCTATTCTTTTGATAGGAAGATCTACAAGGCCAGTCTATAACCTTTTCCTTTTTTTAAAAAAAAGTCTTCTACAATAACAACAAAAAACAAAAAACATTCACAATCTTCTTTTTGCTTTTTCATATTCAGTTACAAAATTGCTCGACAAAACTAGACTACAACATTGGAATCATCTATTTTTCTTCAACATTCTCCAATCCAAAAACTACTTTTAAAAAACTCATCTTCTACTTGAATCAGTTATATCTTTTATACATTCTGTTGTCATCCTTTGGTGGCTTGTATGGTACAATGATGCTGGAAGCTTTATCACTGATGCTAAAAATCCCAGCAGGATCTCCCACGATGGACTGATTTTAGCAGAGCATCCAGAATAAGAGAGACAAGGAATAAAGGTCTGGCAATCTCCTTCTGAAAATTAGTCAGTGACATCCATATGGATCACACCAAAAAAAAAAAAAAAAAAAAGCACTTACTAAGTGTCATGCAGTGGTCAAAATACTAGAACAGTTCAAAATAACATTGACTTTGTTTCTGTCCCCATAAAATTCACTGGTGAGAACCCAGCACTGCCCCAAACTAAGTGACCAATAAAAATAAATGTACTCAGGTTGCTATTTGTTTCATGAGAGAAACAGAATACTGAGATATAGAACAAACCAGATAAGTTTCATAATCAAGGAAGGCCTTTCTTGTCACTGAGCATTGCTGAGGACCTAAGCCCCAAATCCAAGATGTACTTAAAAAAAGTCCAAAGTCTCTTAGAGAGCCCACAGCTGGTCTTTTAAAGAAACTTCTAAGTGGTCAGTTGCCAACATGTAAGGATCAAGGCAGACATGCAATGGAGTTGGAGAGAAAGGCAGGGACAGACCAGGTACCAATGTGAGTATGACTCAAGAAAACAAGCAGCAATGAAACCAAGACTTAAATGAAAGGACTTTGGCACCTAGAAAAGAGTATACACGTAATTATGTTGTGTTAGTCTGGGTACATTAGAGAAACAAATCCACAGAAACTTATATGCATAAGAGAGAGAGTTTTATGTAAAGGGTAAGTGCACATCAAGAAAACATCCCAACCCAGTGCTGCCCAAGCCCACAAGTCCAACATTAACCCATTTGTCCAGCACCAATCCACAAAGTCCTTCTCCATCTCACAAAATGCATGCAATGATGCTGACTGCAGGAGGAAAGCCGAGTCAGTGAATATGTAAGCATCTCAGCGCTGGCAGGGAGCTCCATATGGCTGCTCCAGCACCCAGGGCTGCATCAGGGTAGGTCCATGTGGTTTCTCCTCCGAGATGTCTTGCAGGAAGAGAGCCTTGCCAGCTGAAGCAGGGAACTGGCTAAGGCAGCTGCACCCTGATCTGACCATCACAAAGCAAGAGACCCGAGAACTAGAAAGGGGGGTTCACCTAGCCATTTATCTCTCCGCCCTTCAATTAACCCCACATGTGTTTATTGGCCAGGATGGCACAATAAACTACCTCTTATGTTATTTAAAGAATACATATTGTTAGATGCCATCTATTTAACACCAGCTCATAGTGTCCCCTTACTCAACAAAACAATGTATTGCCTCATTCTGTGCCAGCTTCTTGATTGTTGGTACACTCAAGTTCATTGCTAGGACCACTGTATTGCTGCAGCCTAGAATCTAGGGTACTCATCTTCCAGCAGTATATTTGAAAATAGAACATAATTTAAATGAATGAGTAAATGAGCTCATCGTTGGTAATTTTTTCACTCTAAAGATAAGAACAATTTTGTCAGAAGTAGGCATGATTAGGATGGGTTTCATGAGTTTATAATACTAGAGATCTGTTTTAAAAACGGGAAGTTCTTCTCCATCCACAGAAGATTAGGTTAAGTTCCACTAGTGATGAAATTCTCTGTCACTCACTAGAAAGCCACCCAAGGTGGGTGCTGTACTGGACTAAAAAAAGGGAACCCTAAATATGGGTGGCCTAGCTAAAAGACAATGAAGAAATCAAAGCCTAAAAGATTAGTTATACCAGATAAAATGTATTTGTTTTATTTGCGTGTCTATCTTCCATCTAAGAGATCATGACAGTTCACCACACTGAAGTAAATCTGTGGCTGATTGGACTTGCAATTCTACTCCTGGGAAAGAAGGCCAAGCAGTTCCTGCTCATAGAGAATGAATAGAAAGATAATGGTTTAATATGAGTGACTCTGAGTAGATGAAGAAATGGATTTACCTCCTCAAATTATTTTGGTCTCCTCCATCTCCTCCACCATATCCCCTTATTGCACTTCGGTCACCTTTATTTCATATGAGCTAATGAACTTCCACACCTAAAGGCAATCAACATACTTTTGGTAAGCTCCACAGAAGAAAGTGTCCCTAAAGGCTGGTACCACATGCAAGTCTGCTTTAAACTGAAATCCTGAAGGTGATCAGTGGGAAGCAGGAGCTATGAAGTAAGGCAGCAGATACATCCCTTCTTCATTCTTCGTCTGGTGGATTATTAGGAGACAGACTTGTAATACCACCTTGCTAGAGACATCCCAGATACCTTAGAGGGTTTACTTGTCAAAAGCCTTGTGATGGTTAAAATTATGTCAATGTGTCTGAACCATGGATCTCTGAATTGGTAATTGTGATGTAATTTGGTAGTCATGTAATGATATAATAATAAACTGAATACAATCACCTTCATGATGACATCTGCTATGGACAGCCAATCAGTTAAAATAGAGTTTCTTTTGGTTGTGGCCTACATCCAATATATATGTGTGTCTAGCAAAACTCTCCAACTCCAGCAAAAGCCTCCAGATTTTGCACCTGGCTCATTATCATCTGACCTCTTGTTCTTGGGATTTGAGTCAATAGTTTACAGTGTTGCCTACCAATCTTTGGATTGGGGAACCACTGCTGCCTGAGAGCCAGCAATCTGATGTCTTACCTCCTGATCTCTTATTTGTCAGCCAAACACTCCTTGAGTAAGTATCCAGCATTCTGGCCTACCAATCTTGGGCTCATCAACCCCTGTAGCTATGTGAGTCAGGAAATGACTCCAGTAAGTCTTCTAGCCCATGGACTTGGGACTTACCAGCCTCATGAGCCTGAGATAAACCCTTTATATACAAATGTCTAAGCTTCATTTGTTTTCCTTTCTTGAAAACTCAACTTAAGACATGGGTTTTTTGCATGTCTTCACCACTCATAGTAGAGCAGTGTCCAGCATGATAATGCATCACCTTACCTGTATCTCTCATTCTTTCCTACTTTATTTGCCTTTTTCTTTCTCCTGGTTGCTCATATCTGACACCATGCAATAATGCCTTAGTACTCAATTACTCCTTCAGTCTGTTTTTAGGGAACATAGGCGTATACTTAAGGAGTCCTAATGGTACAATGGCTGAGGGCTCAACTGCTAACTGAAAGGTCTACAATTTTCACTCACCAGCCACTTAGTGGGAGAAAAACTTAGACATCTGCTCCAACAGAAATTAAGCCTATGAAACCCTAAGGAGTTTCTATGGGTCAGAATTCATTTGACGGCACACAATAACAAAGCTTTAGAGATGTAAGTTATGTGGAATTCTAAACTGCATCTGATTTTACATATACTTGTTTCTGAATACTAATACATGACTATAAGCAATGCATATGATCAACACATATGGTATTTTGTTTGAATTATGTTTCCAGGGTCATTCATTAAATTAATATCTGTGTTTTTCTCTGCTCTTTTGACCTCTTCACTCTTCTGAAAAAATAATAAACATAGATTTGCATGAAAAAATAATAAACATCTAATTTCAATAGATATGCAGTGCATATATTTTACAGTTTCTATGTAATGGTTTCATCATGGTTATTAACAAAATTAAGAAGAGTGTTTCTTAGAATAAACTAGCATTACATCTTCCTTTGAATTGCCTTCATATGGGAGGAGATAATTATTTCCCCCTCGAATCATGGCTGCTCTCAGACCACTGATGCATCCCCAAATGAGGACCATGAAGTTCATCCTACATATATCACGCTGTGTCTACATTAAGTGGCATTGTCCCGGGTCCAGAGACATTGGTAACAGGGAACAGAGAAGATTTAAGAGTCAGATCTTGATGACAAATATTGGTAAAAGGAGCCACAGGAAAACCAAGCCCATGCTGCCTAGTGGCTTCAGCAAGTTCCTGGCCCATAATGTCAGGGAGCTGGAAATGCTGCTGGTGTGCACCAAGTCTTACTGGGCAGAGATTGTTCACAATCATAGTAAGAGCAACTCGGGTGGCCACCAGAGTCACCAAACCCAATGCCAGGGTGTGCAGTGAGGAAAATGAATAGATAACCCATTTGAAAGTTTTATTTGTGCTACATAAAACCATTAAAATGATGCACCTTTAGTTTGAAAATTAAATAAAAAACATTTGCTACAAAAATTATCCATACTTTACCATTAAGCTATAATATGGAAAACATTTCTTCAAGAAAGCAATGCCAAATGCATGCATTCATTTGTGTTTTCATTCATGAGCACTTACTAAAATAGATACCAAGAGACACTAATGATGTACAATTCATAGCTTGGATTGTCTATCAGGAAAGAGAGACACACAATATAATACAAAACTATAAGAATTAGAATAAAGGAGGTGCTGGGGGCTAAGAAAGCATAAGGTAAGGGCCAATTAGCATTGCCCAGCAAGGTTGTCAAGATAAAAGTAACATCTGGAATATGTCTTAGAAGATCAGGAGGAAGTCTCCAGAAGAAAACAAGGAAAGGCTATTCCCAGTAGAAAAATAGTATTAACACAACTATTTGCTGACATTTACTTTGTATGTATGCCGGTGACCTATGCGTTGGGATAGAGTGATTAATAGGTGGATAAGTTCCAGCATTTTCATTCCATTATGGTGCACATAATGAACAAAGAAACAAAGGTGAAAAAGATCAGTTATGAATGTTGTGCATAGAATTAAAACAAGGGAATACAAAGGAAATATCCTGGGAGACTACCTACCTCACTGTGGTCAGGCACTGACCCTCTGAGGAAGGTGGCTCTTTAAAAGCAGCATGAAAATATCAGAGATGGACATAAGGGTAAAGTGTTCAAAGCCTTTATCATAAAAGAAACCCCATCCAGCCTCCAGTTGCCCTTGAGTTGATTTCAATTCATAGCCACCTTTCAGGGGGTTTACTAGAACTGCTCCATAGGGGTTTCTGAAAATCTATATGGGAGCAGATGGCATCATATTTCTTCCAGGGAGTGGCTAGTGGGTTGGAATTGTCAGCTTCCAGGTTAGCAGTCTACACGGTCCCTATTGGAACTCCAAATTCACTACATCTAATTGACTCTGACTCAGAACAACACTACATGGGCTTCCTAAGGCTGTAAATCTTCATGGGAATGGACAGCCTATTCTTTCTTCCTCTGAGGAACTGGTGGGCTTGAACCATCTTTCTTGTGGTTAGCAGCCGGATGCTTACCAGACAGTGCCACCATTTTCTTTATTGTAACAGCTAACAAAGCATAAGCACACTTCAATTCAGACAATTCTGCTTCTTAGCGACCTCATAGGACCGAGTAGAACTGCTCTGTTGAATCTTCACAAGAGCAAAAAGCCTCATGGATCTCCTGTGAAGTCCCTGGGGGAGTAAACTCCTGACCTTGCACTTGGCAGCCAAACACACAACCCACAAGCCACCAGGGCTCCTTGTTTTGACACCAGGGCTTTTTAAATGGTCAGTATCTTCTCATAATTAGATCATCGAGTGAATTTATGTGGTGGAGACTAAAGCTCTAAATTTAATTCTAAATGTGTAGGTAATCTTTATGAGTATGAGTAGGGAAGAGACTCAGAATTATTAGATTGTTTGCACTGTGAACTCTACACTTCAGTGAGAAGGTCTGGGGAAACAGACCCACCAGCAGAAACACAGCACAATACTGGTCCATCCACGCGAAAGGAGATGAGCACCTGAGCCCAGACAAGGACAGCAGTTGAGCTAGTCTATTTCTTAAGACATTTGCAGAGCAGAGATATGTTGAAACTTGGTGAGGAGGTAAGTAGTTTGACAACCACCCCCCAGTGAATGCTGCCTCAATTCAGCATGATTAGGAACTTACAAACAATAATAGTTTTTGTTTCTGATGTATTTACTAAGGGATGACAAGGGAAGGGGGCCATCTATTGTGAGGCAGGGTTGTTGTGCAGATGCACAGTAACCAGTGAATAATTAGAAATACAAATCTGAAGCTTAATAGAGGATTGCAAACCCAGTAATATGAGGAAAGAACGTCAAGCAAGAAACATTTGAGATGGCTAGGATTTTTATGAATAAATTTCGCATCTAATCACCACTCTGTAAGATTGAACAAACATAAATCAGACAGCCCTGTCACAGCAAGCTATGTCGATCTTAGATGAGAATTCTCGGAAGAAATTCCTCACCCACCGCCTTGGCAAAATAAAACTGAAGGAAAACTTCCTTTGTGAAATGTAAAATCCTTCTAGTCAGTTGATATTCTTTGGAAGTCAGCAATAATGGAGCTAACAAACGGGCTTTAAACTTGGGAATTCTCGACTTGCTTTTATTCTGTTAATCTCCAAAGTGAATTTCATGGGTACTTAGATTCCAAATTCAAAGACCCAATTTGTTCTCTATATTGTACTTTATATATTGAAGGTATTTGGCACAGAGTAGGGTTATTGGCCTCTGCCATAAATACAGAGGCTATAATGGAATATTTCAATAATAAACATGGGGATAGGGTGGATTAAATTCCTTTACTATAGGGAAATTAATAAATTTGTAACATTAATATATTGTATATAATGTAAAATATATGAAACACAATGAACAGTTTGTATTTTCTGATCATGAGAAATCAGAAGGGATGTTATAAATTACGTTCTTTGTCAATGTCAAAGACAAAGAAACAAACCAACAAACAACAAGAACACTGCACCACATGTTAGAAAAATCACCGAGAATACCATACTCAGGTGTCAACAGTATCATTTATTAACAGTGAGAATTTAGGCAAGAAAGCATGGAGTGGTGCTGCAAACAACAATGTCGGCCATTGAAACCATCAGCCCTTTGAGGGAGAAAGATGGGACTTTCAACTCCTGTGAAGAGTTACAGTCTGGGCAACCCATGGTGACAGTTCTAGTCAGTCCTGTAGTGTTGATATTGAAATCAGCTCAACTGATGGCAGTGAATTTGGTTTGGGTTTCAAGGCCCCAATTTCTCTGAAAAAATGGGGAGATTAATAGAGTTGTCATGGTCATTAAATAAAAATCCATTTTAAAAGAGGTTTTGCCATGTACATTTCAGTTCAGGATGACATTTTTAAGCAAGTATTAGATTAGAGGCTTGGTAGTGTAGTGGTGGCATGTTGGGCTATGATCCCCATGCTGAGCTCTCTGCTCCCTGCAACACTTACAGCTCTGGAAACCCACAGGGGATCACTATGACTCAGCATTGACTTGATGGCAGTGAGTTTGGTTTTGTTGTGTGGGTTTGTTGTTGCTGTTGTTGTTGTTGTTGTTGTTTGGGGGGGGTGTCTTATAAAAATAGGTAACTAGGAAAAAAATTTGTCCAAAAGTACATTTCAGTCACCCTTTAAGTTCAACTGTAGAGTCTACAGCTAGACCCACGTTTTATTCATGACCAAAATCTCTGGTCCAATAGCAACAGAAGTAACAGGCAGCAAAGAGAGTTGTTTCTCAGTCTTTCAAGTTAGATGAGAAACTGAAGGAAAGTGTAGTGGGGAAGGATTGTGACGTCAAAGGTCTCATTACCTGAATTATAATTGAGTGAGTACAATGCAATTCAATGGCTTAAGTACCAATTAGCTAAATGACAAATTTTTGCTGTGATTCCTTACTTAAGGGCAAGGCGTAGCTTTAAAACACTTCGGAATGAAATCTAGAATACAGTGATTGCATTTGGCTGATTTGCTGAAACTCATAAACTATTTCTTATTTCTAAGGAAAAATCAGATAATTGTAATCATCTAGAAAGAAAGCATGCTTATTAAATATAAATGTTTCGGTTTATATTATTTTAAAAGTAAAATTTAAAAATAAAATTGCTACAAGTGCATTTATTTTTGACTGTATCCAATATAAATATTGTTTTAAAAGGTTCAAATCTGTGCTTTGACAAATATCTCATAGTAGCAAATAAAAATTAATATAAAATTGTAACCCTTCTAATCCAACCCTGAAGTTCTCAATCCTGTGTGTCCATTAGAATCTTTGTAAAATTACCACTTTATGGGCTTCATCCCCAGAGCTTCTGATTTAATATGTGTGAATGATTCCCAGGCAGGCAGCAGTCATTTCAAAGCCCCACAGGTAAGTCTAATAGGACACTGAGCCTGAGTTCCTCTGACCTTCAGAGGTCTAAGAAATAGATCTATGAGCCTATTTTTATAGGTTTAGTATATTTATAGGTTCAGTATTATAGGTTTAGTATTAGTAGAAGGACATTGGGCCTTCACTCAACTACTCCCTCAATGCAAGAATACTTTCTTCTATTAAATTGGCATTCTATGATGCTCACCTTCCCTACACAACCACTGAAGACAAAGCAGGTGAATAAGCAAATGTGGTGAAGAAAGCTGATGGTGCCCGGCTATCAAAAGATATAGCATCTGGGGTCTTAAAAGCTTGAAGGTAAACAAGCGGGCATCTAGCTCAAAAGCAACAAAGCCCACATGGAATAACATATCAGCCTGTGTGATCATGAGGTGTCCAACGGATCACTGAAGACAAATGGGTGCATAAGCAAATGTGGTGAAGAATGCTGATGGTGCCCGGCTATCAAAAAGTATGGCATCTGGGGTTTTAAAGGCTTTAAGGTAATCAAACGGCCATCAAGCTCAGAAGCAACAAAGCCCACATGGAAGAAGCCCACCAGCCTATGCAATCACAAGGTGTCGAAGTGATCAGGTATAAGGCATCATCAGAACAAAAAATCTTACCATAGTGAATGATGGGGGGATAGACCAGAGGATATACACTGATACAGATAGGAACTGGAAATACAGGGAATCCAGGGCGGATGATCCCTACAGGACCAGTGGTGTGAGTGGCAATACTAGGAGGATAGAGGGAGAGTGGGTAGGAAAGAGGGAACCGATTACAAGGAACTATATGTGACCTCCTCCCTGGGGGATGGACAACAGAAAAGTGGGTGAAGGGAGACGTTGGACAGGGCAAGATATGACAAAATAATAATTTATAAATTATCAAGGGCTCATGAGGGAGGGGGAAGTGGGGAGGGAGGAGAAAAATGAGGACCTAATGCTAGGGGCTCAAGTGGAGAGGAAATGTTTTGAGAATGATGAGGGCAATGAATGTACAAATGCACTTTACACAATTGATGTATGTATGGATTGTGATAAGAGTTGTATGAGCCCCTAATAAAATGATTTAAGAAAATGAGTTATGCCTTTATCTTAAAAGGAAAAACATATATATATCTTTTACAATAGCAGTGAAACGAACTAAATACTAGTAATACATTCAACCAATGATATACAATCTTTCCACTGAAAACACTGATGAAATAAATTAAAGAAGTTCTAAATAACAACAACAAAAAAAAAGATGTATGATCAGTGCATAGAGCTTAGATCCATAATACTGGCTTAGAACCTATTACAGCTAGAAGTCACTCAATAGACAGAAGTGAAATTGTAGCAAATAATATTTTAAGTGAAACAAAACCGTGCCAGGGGCTTATCACTCCATAAATACCCTTATTTAGTTCTTTGATGACCTACCAGAATACACAGGAAAAGAAGCATCCTCCTCCATTCTTCTGGCCTAATAGTGCCATGAACAAGAGCTCAAACATCAGCTTTGCCAAAACTACAAAGAGCTCCATGCCTCAATACAAAAGATTAGCTCAGTAGATTAGCTTATTTATTGACTATGAAGTATATTTTGAAGAACCTACATACATGGGGGATTAACTAGGGTACTAGCCTTGTTCTGATGCAATGGGTCATGCAATCACATAGAGTATTTTTTTTGGATGTGTTTTACTCCTCAAATAAAAGGGGAAAAAATAAAATTAAATAATTAACTAAGAGAGTCACAGCCTTAAAATCTCACCAAATTCCTTACCCATCAGATCTAAACACTGGTCTGAGTAGTTATAAAAAGGGGAAAGTAACACTGAAACTAATTTCAATATTTTTGTGACATATAAACCAAAAAAAAAAGGAAGAAGAAAAAGAAAATTTAACCTAGCAGGCTAACCAGAATGTAACTCCTCAAACTATTTGCTCTTGAGCTGATTTCAACTCATAGCAACCCCACGTGGGTCAAGTCACTGAAGAACAAGGTCCCACGGAATTTCCCATGGTTGATTCATTCAGAAGTAGATCACCTGCCTTCTTTGTTTCTTTGTTTGTTCTTCGAGGATACTGTTGGGTGAACTCAAACCACCAACCTCTCCATTAGTAGTCAACTATTCTAACCTTTATACACTTCAGGTGTCCACCTAAAGTTTGTTGTTTATTTTAATACTTTAGAACAATTGATCAGTGTATTCGTCAAAATTCCATAAAAATTAGTCAGTTCTTCATACGAATTCTAGTGCCTTCTACATTTCAAAATAATGCACAAAAATTGCAGAGTATTATATAAACACTGTTAGCTTTGTCTTTGTGCTGTCTTACACCCTCCATCCATACAAGCATTCTGTAACTCTTCATGGAGAATAGAAGTTAGTTCTTTATATTTTGTAACAAAATATTGATTTTTGCCATATTTCATACTTGGTACCTAAAAACATGAGCATTCCACTCCAGACAAATTCTTTTCCACATTATCTGCTATATATTTCCTGCCAAGTGATGAGATAATGCAATTAATTTTTAAAACAAAATTTGACTTATTTTCATTAATGGTGCTGCGTGCTTATGGCAGGTCAATTGCCACGTTAGATGAACACGTTAGCCATAATAGAACCCATTAGATGAGGATTTCTCCTCCTGTAAAGTTCCACAGTTTCAGAGACCCAACATTGGGAAAACACTCCAGGGCACTGGGATTGGTTTGGATTCCATAGTCAGTAGTGTGTACGTGCCCTGGTAGCACAGTACGTAAAGCATGTGGCAACTTGCTAGCGGAAATGTCAGTTGTTCAAAGCTACCAGCCACTCTGGGGATGGAAGGCATGATAGGATGTGGTAGTCTGCTAGTCTATAAGGATTATGGCCTTGGGAACCCTATGGGGCCATTATATTCTGTCCTATAGGGTTGCTGGGAGTCAGGACTGATCCAATGGCAATGGATCTGTATTTTTGTTTTGAAACTACTTATTTATTTAGCTTACAAAATGTACTTTTATATCAATATAAAGGATACCTGGTCAATAATAACCTATTGGTTTTTTTCACATCAGATTTCACAAAAGTTTCTATTCTGTAATAGCCAATAGAGAAGTCATTAAATATATACGATTGAAATGTTGCTAGTATAAATTAGAATCTAAAATTTTAAGTCTATTTTTACTCTAATGTTAAATAAATTCATATCTACATACAGATTTAGACAAATAGATTTTGAATGTTTCAAATTAAGAATTATAAATGCCATTATAATATAAAAATCCATTCAATATGTAGCTTCATTTATCAAAAAATTAATTCAATCTGCAGTGTTATAATCATTAGCTAAACATATATTAAAATTGAGAACCATCACCTTTATATGGTATCTGAAATCCTTGCATGGTGTGATTTAAAAGAGCTGAGTTCCTTTTTTTGATTTCCAATTTTTGTTTCTAAATTCTGACTGATAAAATAAAGATTCAACATGATACTTGAAAGTATTTCTCAAATAAATAATTGAGAGGTTTGAGAATAGGTTGTGTAATCCCAGTTAATGTAAAGCCAATTTATATAAATCATACCTGTATTTTTACTAGCATTTTTCTGTTCTCTTGATTACTATAGACATTCTAATGCACCAACAAAATTATTTTGAGGTAATAGGCAGGTATGGATATTGTAAAGAATATCATGAAAGGAATTTTCAGAATTAGTGTTATTCTTACACTACTAATTAAGTTATATTTTAACGACAATCTTTAGCAATACTCTAGAGTTGGAATTAATCATTTAGCTAATAACAAAGTACAATAGCAATTTAAAACTAAATACACAATGGCCAAAACCATTGCACTGGTTAAAAGCCTCCAGATGAGTAACAAAAGTCTGAGTAATGCATTGTGCCTATAATTATTTACTGAGATAGCTCAAATGGTTTCAATTCAACAAAGTTATTTTAAAAGTGTCATATCGTATATATTTTTAAAATAGAAGTTACCAAAGGCAGAATTTTGAACAACAGAATCACCTGGGGTCGCCTTCCAGAAACAGATAACTCTTCTTTCCCAGTTAGGAATTGCTCTGGATTTCTGTGTATGCTTCACACTGTTTCCTTCCACAGTCCGCTCGGTTGTGCTCAGAGAGTGGGCATCACCTGAGACTGAAAAGCAATCTATGAAGCAAGCAGCAGTAGGTGTCCTTCTTCAGGCACTTACACTTTGGAAAGGCCTGTTCATTGCCACCACAGCTTTTCAGAGGGTAAAATGCATCTCTTAGAGCAGATCACAAACATTTTGGTTTTCTTTTTATTGACTTTACAGATAGAAAAGATCTATTAGTCTCATTATTCTTGACAGGTGGCTCATTCCTGGGGCAATTCCAAATTTATAGAGGGTCTTGACGCATGAAAAATGGACATGGTTGTACTGTGGGTTGAATAATGGGCTATGAATGGCTATGAATGGCAAAGTTGTTCATTCAAACCTACCAACTGTTATTATGTAGGAGAAAGAGGAGGCTGTCTGCTCTCAGAAAGATGTACCATCTCGGAAACCCTAGGGGGAAATTCTTCTCTTTTCTAGTGTGAGTTGGAATCAACTCAATGGCAGTGATTTTGGTTTTAAGCAAGTATAAAGAAGTGAACAAATTATCACTACATACTGTATCGGAGCTTATGTTTAGAAACAATTAACTGTGATATTTGGGACATGGGCTATTTAAACAAACAATCTACCTTTTAAACAGAAAGGGGAGATGCTAAACTGTAAACTCTTGGTATCATTTCATCTTTTCCCAATTTAAACCAAAACTCAATCCAGCTTTCAAGAACTAAAAGTCAAAGTATGAAATGATTTCAATTTAACTAGTCTTTGAGTTTAAAACTATAGAAGGATCATTTAAAAAATTTTTAATTTGAGGAAAAAGAGTGAGCAGAGGGATTTAACATATCCTCAATGTTTCATTCTATCAGGTGACAGACATTTAGGAATTAGAATGCCTTAGTTTTGTGAGGTGATACAGTTAGTAATTTTTTTCCTTGAATAGAAGGTAAATACAGGTTGAATTATGAATCTATAAGTAAGCATTAGTGGAACAAAAATTTTAAGCTTTCAAATTTGCAACATAAAAAGAAAAAAGAAAGTTTAATTCAAAGTTGCAAGAATAAATAGAAAAAGGAAATGACAAAATAAAACACACAACTAAATAATTACAAACCGTATATATGGCAAGTCAAGCATATCATTTGGTAATATAAATAGGAATAGTCAACATTTACAATGGAAATGCAAAGAGTCTTCATGTTAGGACTATATGAAGAATTCCAACTGTACAGGGAAAAAAAAGATATAAACTGTACAAAGAACTCAAAAAGCTATCTCTCCAAAGCATGTGTTAAATTATCCAATAAGCACATCATTAGTAACCATAGAAAAATACACCAAAATCACAATGAGGCTTCACTTCACAAACAAGTTTTTTAAAAGGAAAATAGATCACACTAGTGAAGGTGTGAAGTAACTAGATCCCTTATCCATTGATACTGGGAAATTAAAATGTCCTAGCTGTTATGGAAAACAATTTGGGTGTTCCTCAAAATGTGAAACACAAAATCATTATTACCCACTGGTGGAGGAATGGTTATGGTTAAGCTGCTAACTTCGAGGTGAGAAGTTCAAAAACACCAGCTGCTCTGAGGTGGAATGATGAAGCCATTTACTCATAAACAGTCACACTCTCAGAAACCCACTGGATCAGGTCTATGTGCCTTTCATGGGCCTCCATGTGTCAGAATCGACTTGATGAGTTCCGTTTTGTTTACTCACCTGCTGTCAAGTTCATTTTGATTCATAACAACCCTATCAGACTCCAACCGAGGGTTTCTGAGGCTTTAATGTTTTATAAAAGATCACTGCCTCAGCTGTCTCCTGCAAAATGGCTGGCTAGTTAAAATTATATTTTCATTAGCAGCACAACACTTACACATGGCACCCTCCAGGCGACTTTATACTTATCATGTGGCTTAGCATTTTCACTCCTGGGTATAAAATTAAAAGGGGGAAGTATGAAAACCACTAATACAAACTCAATTAAAATTTTAAAAATAGAGAGACTTCCTGGAAGATGGGCCTGATGTAGGGATACCCATCTATAGTACCATGTCAGTGGACACCAGATCTGTGGGTGAAGGGGCCAATTGGGGGGATTAGGACTATAAAGACCATGCCCTGTTCTCACAGGGGACCTTTTGGCGAGTCCCCACTGACAGCCAGATGTATTTGCCACAACATGCATCTCCCTGGGATCCCCGTACCTGAGAGACCTGTGCACCATGATCCCTATAAATTCCCAGCACCAGTGACACACTGCCAAGGTTCCCTGGCTCTACCCGGTCCTGGAGACACCCGCACACCATGTTTCCCTGCCATCCCTATCTCCACCCCCACCCCAACCTCCACCCCACCCCCCACAAGCATGTGACACAGTCCCTTGCATTTTCCATCCCAACAACCCGCACATCTTGGTCCCTTGAGGTCCACTCCCACCTCCCCCCAGTGACACACCCATGCCTGCATACTACCAGCCCACAAATGCTTGCCAACAGCACTCCCCTGAGACTCCAATCCCATGACCCTGCAGCATCTGTGTATGCCCTATGCTAGAAGGAGGCCTAGGATAGTCTGCCCATCTATAGTATCACAAGAACATCTGTGTGGACTTCTGGAGACCCTGGGTGTTGGAAAGTGCTGTGGCCAGCAGATCTGAATTCCAATTGGGATAATCCCATGGCCCAGTCCCTGAAAACTCCCCTAATGGCATGGGCACTAGACCCTGCAGATAACCCCGGCATTCTAGGAAGAGAGCTAACCCCTGTGAGACAGAGCTTCTGCTTGAACCACGGCACAACAGGTTCCAGATAATTGTTAGACTTATCCTTATTAGCTTCTGAGAAAGAAAAGACAGGGCTCCTTTCCTTGCCTTAGGAACTGGAACTCAGCACATCAGGGTTACTCGGTCATCTCCTCTGCCCTTAGTGAGGTAGCCAGCAAACATGGGGTTCCACTGCCCTTAGCCAGATGGTCTTCTGAATCAGAAGTCCCTCCTCCTGGGGCACCAACTAAAATAGCCTCTATCCACCCTGGAAACATACATAAAGAGTAGAGAATTTTGAGTTGTGCAGCAATCCACTATAAAGGGGCCTTCTGTTATAAACACAAATAATTGAAGGACCACACTCTCCCTTTCATAATTTACAGGGTCAATAAGGGACTCTGGTAGATTTAATATACACCCCATGCACCCCAACCACCACAATCTTTAGAACCTGCTTTCTACACCTCAGTAATACCTATTTTCTGCTAACATAAAAAGTAAAATAATATTTCTCCAAATCCTCTGCCAACTCATTAAAATTACCACACTTAATGGAAGGCTTCCTAAGATTTAAAACTACTAAACCATACTCCCAAGCACCTATATCCTATTTCTTTTATTTACCAAATAACATGCTCTCATTAGCTACACACAATACCATTTCTAGAACCTTGCTGATCCTCCCCTAACCTATAGATCCAGCCTCTCCTCCCTAAAAATCACAGAAGCTAATGCAACACCTCAGTTCATCCATGGTAAGATGCAGAAAACAGGCGATACCAACAGCTAGCACAAAAAATATAAAGAAACAAAAATCAATTACTTATGATGACCCATACTTATTAATGTACACAGAAGATGTAGCCCTTGAATTGCCAGATAGAGAATTCAAGAAAATGTTGTTGAGAGTCATACATGAAATAAGGCCATCAATTCTGAAAACACATGAAAAGAGATAGCTACAAGAATGGCCACAGTGAAGGGAAATCCAACAGTTGAAGGAGGAGGTAGCAGAATTAAGAAGCAAGGCGAAAGATCTCAACAATAGAATGGAAGAAATGGAAAATCCAATCGGTGAACTCGAAGATAACTAAGCAGAATTCAGTAAAATTGAGTAGCAAACAAAAAAGCAAAATAAATTGAGGATGATGTGGGATTCTATGAAGTATAACAATATTCAAATTATTGAGGTCACTGAGCAGGAAGAAACAAATAAGTCTAAAGTTAAAATAGTAAGTGAATTCTTGGATTGTTGGGGAAAAACTTCCCCAATTTTACAAAAGAGGAGATGATAACCATTCAGAAAGCAGAGAGAACACCACTTAGATGAACAATCCCCACCACACACACACACCCAAAGAAACCATCAACACATTATCCAATTTCAAAGAAAAGGAATCATGAGAGCAGCTAGAGAGATAAAAAGCAGTTGAATGTGAAGGGCAACAGATAAGAAATTGCTCAGGCATCTCCACCGAGACCATGCAGGAAAGGAGAAATTTGAGGAATATAATCAGAAAAACGAAAGACAACTGCAATCCAAGAATCCTTTATCCAGCAAAGCTTTCCATCAAATTTGAAGAAGAAATACAAGTTTTCTCAAATAAGGAAATATTTGGAGGATACGTAAAAACGAAAAGAGCATTACAAAAATACTACCCATTTCTTAATGGGCAGAACACCAACAACCACGGAAAATAGACTTGAGATCACCACAGGGAATAATAATACCCAGAAATCAAAACACCAAAAAGGACCATATCAAACATAAATAGTAAGCGGTGACACTGTCTAATCTGCAATTACATTTAATTACACTGAAGTTAATAGGCTAAACACACCCATAAAAAGACAAGAGTAGCATACTGGATTACACAACAAGATCCAGTGATCTGCTGCTTTCAAGAGATACATTTCAAACTCACAGACAGAAAGTCAAAAATTCACACAACATTTACCAAGCTAATGGCAATAAAAAATGAAAGGGGCTGATGGTGGCAATATTAATCTTTGATAAAATAGACCTCAAGGTTCAGAAGATAACGAGAGACAAGAATGGGCATTACATAATGTTCAAGGGTGCAATAGACCAAGAACACGTAGCCATCATAAACTAATATGCACCCAACAAAAGACCCTCAAAATTCATCAACCAAATCCTCAAAGAGATGAAAGGGGAAATCACAAGATCAACCATTACAGTAGGTGATTTTAATCCACTACCATCAAAGAAAGATAGACCAACCATTAAGAAACGCAATAAATGAATGGATCAGCTGAACAAGACAATGGATCAACTTGACATCATAGATATTTGTAGAGCAAAAGAAATACACAGTCTTCTCCATTGCACATGGTTCATATTATAGAGCAGATCACATGCTGTGTCATAAAGCAAGTTTGAAAAAATAGATCATTAAAACCATCTTCTCTGACCAGTGTGCCATTAAGCTGGAAATCAATAATAGAAAGAATAGACCAAGAAAGACAATAACTTGGAGACTCAACAATTCATTTCTCAACAAGAATTGGGTAATGATCCAAAAAAGAGAGGAAAATAAAGTTCCTAAGAACTAAAGAAGTGATTACACAACATACCAAAACCTATGGAACTCAGCAAAAGCGGTTATCAGAGGTCACTTTATTGCAATCAATACACACATGAAAAAAGTGGAGAGAATCATGGTCATCCTCTTAAACCAGCACCTTCAGCAATTAGAACAGAGGCAACTGCATAATCCCTCCAACAGCAAAAGAAAAGAAATTATATAAATAAGAACACAAATATATGAAATGGAAAAGAGAAGAACGATGGAAAAAGCAAAACAAGAAGCTGTTTCTTTGAAAGGATTAACAAAATTGACAAAGAGCTAGCAAACTTAACAAAGGAATAAAAGGAGCCAACATCAATTTCAAGAATTAGAAATGAAACAGGGGAAGTCACCACAGACCCTAATGAAATAAAAATAATAATACAGTACTAAGAAAGACTGTATGCTAACAAATTCAATAACTTGGAGGGCATAGACAAATACCGAGACAAACACTCTTTCACTAAATGATTGCGTATAGACATTAAGAACTTGAACTGACCCACACCAAATGAAGAAATAGATAAGGTCATCAAGAATCTCCCAACTAAAAAAAACTCCAGTCCAGATGATTTCACAGAAGAATTCTGCCAAGCATTCAGAGAAGAGAAGAACTGACCGTAATCCTACACAAACTCCTCCAGAGCAATGAAAGGGACAGCAAATTCCCACACTCGTTGTATGAAGCCAGCATATCCCTAATACCAAAACCAGGCAAAGACCCCACAGTGGTAGAGAACTACAGACCTCTGTCTCTCAGGAACATAGATGCAAAAGTCCTCAACAACAATTGGCCAATAGAATACAACAACATATCAAAAAAAAATAACACATCATGACCAAAGGGGATTCATACCAGGGATGTAGGGATGGTTCGACATTAAAAAAAAATTAGTTTAAACCAATTAATTTTAACAATTAATTAATATTAACAATAAAAAGGACAAGTACCATATGGTCATAGCAATTGATGCAGAAAATGCATTTGATAATATCTAACATCCAAAAACTCTCAAGAAGATAGGATTGGAAGGGAATATGAGGCCGTATATGAAAAACCAATAGCCAATATTACACTCAGTGGAGAAAAGCTGAAGCCATTTCCCCTGAAAAAGGAAACCACACAAGGATGCCCATCACCTTCACTTCTATCAACACTGTTCTGGAAGTCCTAGCCTGTACCATAGGACAATGGCAAGAGATCAAGGAAGTGCAATTAGGAAAAGAAGAAGTGAAACTTTCGCTATATGAAGACGATATATTTATATATATTGTTCTCCCAAGTTGTCCACAATTAGATTACTGGAAATAATAGAGGAGTTTGGTAGTGTAACAGGATACAAGATGAACAGAAATCTATTGGTTTCCTATATACCAGTGATGGTAATATTGAAAAAGATATCAAGGAAACAATACCATTCATGATAGCCATGCAAAAGGTGAAATACCTGGACCAAATCTAACCAAAAAACCCCACTGAAGACCAGTATGAAGCAAACTACAAAACACTACTACAAGAAATCAGAAGGGATCTACACAAAATGGAGGAACATCCCATTTTCATGGCTTGGAAATCTCAATGTTGTGAAAATGTCAATACTACCTAAAGCCTTGTACAGATTTAATGCAATCCCGATCCAAATCCCAGCATCATTCTTCAAAGAAATGGAAAAATGATTTCCAACTTCATCTGGAGAGGGAACAAGTCCAGGCTAGGCAAAGAGCACCTCAGAAAGAAGAACAAAGTAGGTGGCCTTGCTCCACTTGACTTCCAAACCTACTCTACAGCCCCAGTCGTCAAAACAACCTGGTACTGGTAGAATGATGGATACACAGATCAGGACAGAAAATCCGGAAATAAAAACATCCACATACAAAAAAATGGATTTTTTACAAAGGGCCAAGAAACATGAAATGGGAAGCAGATGCCCTCTTCAATAAATGCTGTTGCAAAAGCTGGATGTCCATGTGCAGAAAAATGAAACAAGACCCATATCTCACTCCATGCACAAGAACAAACTCAAGGTGGATCAAAGACCTAAATGTAAAACCCAAAGCTATCAGGATCATCAGTGAGAAAACTGGGACAAAGCTAGAACCCGTAGTGCAGGGAATACATGGGCTATCAGAATTAACAAAGGAAAGATATTCTGTGGAAGAAAAAAATAGATGAATGGGAGCTATTAAAAATAAAACACTGTGTTCATCAAAAGATGTTATTACAAGAGTAAAAGAAGAACCCACATACTGCAAAAGATATTTAGTATGACATAACAGAAAAAGGACTAATTACTAAAATCTGTAGAATTTTACAAGCTTACAACATGGAAAAGCAAACTAATAGTTCTCTGAGAAGGTGGGCAAGAGACCTAAACAAAAGATTCACAAAGGAGGACACTGGAATGGCTAATAAACACATGAGGAAATTCTCCCAGTCATTAGCTTTCTGGGAAATGTAAATCAAAACAACCATGAGACACCACTTAATGTCCATTATTGTAGCTCAGTTAAAAAAACAAAAACAGAACACTGAGAAAACAAAGGTTGGAGTGGGTGGGGCGAGATAGGAACTCATATCCACTGCTGGTGGACTTGTAAAACCATACAGCCATTGTGGAAGGTGATTTACCGATCCCTAAAACAGATGGCAATTGATCTATCATAGGACCCAGCAACACTATTAGAGGGTATATACCTAAAAGAAATAAGGAAACATCATGAGCAGACATTTGCCCCCTAATGTTCATCACAGCATAGTTCACAATAGCAAGAAGCTGCAAACAGCCTAAATTCCCATCAACAGAAGAGTAGATTAAAATAAAAAACAACCAAACCCTCTGGTACGTATACACGATGAAATACTATGCATCCCTAAAAAACAGCAATGAAACCATGAAACCCCACAGCTCGTGGAGGGATCTGGAAGACATGATGCTGAGTGAAGGTAGTCAAGCACCAAAGGACAAATCCTGTCGGAGTCCACTGTGGTGGGAAGAAGCCACAGGATGAATACAAGCTCGAGCTTGCAAGCCATCCTGTTTTCTGGAGGGGACCAGACAGTGTGGTAAGAAGCGGACCAGTGGCAACGAACCACACACCATCTGCTCCTGTTAAGTATAGCGCAGGTCGCTTGGCTGGAAGGCACCTCATAACAGCTGGGATCAAATGGACAGGGTAGAGAGGGGACATGCTGTCAGCTGAGTGGATCTTAGGTGAGTTCTCCCTGAGACGAAGGCAGCCCTGTCAGAGCAAAGAGGCTTACTGATGGGATGGGCAGTGTGGAAGTTGGGAGAGGGATGGTCACATTTGGGGGACATAGGTACTTGAGGGGAGGGGAGGTAGGGTTGATCTCCATGTGATTGGAGGAGAGACTGAGGATGCTCTAGGGAACAATAGGTGGGTAGGGTCTTTAATGGCGTGTAGCAGGTAAGCAGAATTGACCTAGGGAACCTGGCGGTATCCTAGGAACCCAGGCCCACATTCCATAGAGCACTGGGACACTGGATTTGGGGCACACAGCATGCTCCAGAGCTGCATCAAGGAGACCGTGTTAGTTTGGGTAGACTAGAGAAACAGATCCACAGAAACTCATATGTATATAAGAGAGAGTTTTATATAAAGGGTAAGTGCACATTAAGAAAGCATCCCAACCCAGTGCTGTTCAAGCCCATAAGTCCAACATTAGCTCATATATCCCACACCAATCTACAAAGTCCTCCTCCATCTCACAAAACACACCCAATAATGCCAACTGCAGGAGGAAAGCCGAATCAATGAGCATGTAAACATCTCAGTGCTGGCAGGAGTCTCCACATGGCTGCTCCAGCACCCAGGACTGTATCAGGGTAGGTCCATTAGCCTTGTCAGCTGAAGCAGGGAACTGGCTAAGGCAGCTGCACCCTGGTCCGACCATCAGAGAACAAGAGATCTGAGAACCAGAAAGTCGAGGCTCACCGAGCCATTTATCTCTCCGCCCTTTAATTAATCCCACATGTGTATATCGGCCATGTTGGCACAATAAACTATCTCAGACTCCATACTGGAACCCGACTGGGTTAACTGGAGGCTACCTCAGACACACTTGTAACCTGAGGACTTAAGCCAGAACACACACAATGTCTGAGGAAGCAGAAGATAGCTGTTGGTTGGTGGACAAAGGAGATCTTGCTACATCAACTCTCTGTATACTTTATTAAGAGATATATTATTCCTATAATGGCCATTCTGTTATATTTTGCTTATGCTTATATATATGATGGTGTATTTCAGGGAGGTGTGCTGCCATTAGGGTTTACCCTATTGAAACTGTGTTTTTTGTTTCTCTGTTTTTCTGTAAATGGAATACAGGGATATTGAGCCTATAGGGAAAGAAAACATAACAAAGGTTGGGGGAAGGTGAGCGATATAGAGGAGTGGGGAAGATAAGAAGATGACATCAAGAAGCCCAGGAAGGAAAATTATGTTTGGAGACTGATTATGGTAGCAATTGTACAATTATGTGTGACATGATTGAACTATGGAATTATATGACATATGTATTATTTCCCAAGTTACAGCAAATTAAAAAAAAAAAAAAAAGCATAGATCCAGGAATAAGATATGGGCTTGAATTATATCCTAGCTCCAACATAAGAACAATTAGTTCTTACATCATGGCCCTGCTCAATACTCACCTTCTTGAAATGATCACTGAAAGTAAGGGTGCTACAGCAAAGTGAGGTGAAGAAAGTAGATGGTGCCTGACTGTCAATCAGGGTAGTGTCTGGGGTCTTAAAGCCTTGTATTTAAACAAGCAGCCATCTAAGTGAAGAGTCATTAAGTCCACACAGAAAAAGCAAATCATCTTGTGATATCCAAAGATGACAATTACAAAATCCAAATATGGTGAAGCGAGACATAACGGAATTAAAATGATGAACACCCAATTTTTAGAAGGCTATAGTGGACAGTGGGAGCACAAACCCATCTTCAGAGCAACTGGTCAGACTGCCACAGGAGAAGTCTCAAACAGCCTCACTCAGACCGAGACCGTTCCATCTTGATTATGGCAAATAGAACTCAATCCTTGATCAGTTGACCTCCCTGTGGACACACCTGAATTTGTACTAATTCAAGCATCTCTTAGTTCCATGACAGAAATTTCTTCCCTGGCTGCCAGAATGCTGATGAGGGTCTTTTCTTACAGATGCATTGTCTATATTTTTATCTTTATATTAATATGATCTTATCTTTAGCACCTTAGTGAAATTTGTTTCTCATTGTTTTCTGGTGGGTCTCCCAGCTGTGAAGCACAGGTGGATGTATAATGATAATAACTGATACAGGTATTATAGGGAATGCAGGGGTGGTGTGGACAATAGAGAGGGCAAGGGGATTTCGGGAGTAAACAATGAAGGCAGGAGGGGAGAGGGAGCACTAGAACTGATTGTGATTGCATAACTCATTGTAAAGGTGATTCAATCACGGTGGTGGGGGTGGGAATGCTCTAAGATAGATGTGGTGGTGATTGTACAATTACACTTGATATGACTGAATGACTGAAGTGTTTAGTTGTTTCATATGTAAATTATGGGCCAATTAACCTGTTGAAAAAACAAATCAAAAGTAGAATGAGGAAACTACTAGTTCATCCATTATTATTAAATTATTTAAATATAATTAATTGTTGATAAAGTAGATTGATATGTTACTAATATATTTGATTTGATATAATACTAATATGATTATTGATATAGTCAACTGATGTCTTATTAATATATTTAACTATTCTAACTAACACAGGAGAAGAATACAAATGTGAAGTATTTGGAACAGAAGATCAAACTATATCTTTTTAGCTGACATAACATTTAAAATTTTATAGAGATTCAAATTATAAACAACTAGCATTCATAAAGGCATAATTTAAAGGTAGTAAATGTGTTAAAGCTACCTTTTTTCTCTATACTAACAGTAACTAGCTTGCAAAGAAAATTCATTTAAAGTAATTATAGAAATTACAATATACTATAAAACACATTTAAAAATGATAATTTACAGGAAGAAAACAAAAATGACTGGAATGAAATAGTTGTGGACTAATGAAGCATGTGATATTTTATTAGATGAGAAAATTTAATATTATAAAATAATTTATTCTTCCAACATTAGTATGTAGATGGAATTCAGATCTATTTTGAATATAAAACTTCTTTCTCCCTTTTACATACATACAAATTGTTAATTTGTATAAAGTGAATACGGAAACTTAAAAATTTGTGACCATCTAAGAAAATTGTGAAAAGCAATAATAAGTGGAGTCTTAAATTGTACTCTAAATTTCCTGAACTGAAAATACAATAGTGCTGCAATAGAAATAAAGAAAAAGGTGAACGCACAGAGCAAAGAGACCTCCATATGTACGGAACTTTATTATAAGAAAAGCAAGGTGTTTGGGTCAAATGGAAGCTGAGCTTAGGAAACACAAGGTTCTGGTTTCTCCAGCCTCCCTGATGGCGGGAGTCCGGGGAAGGGCAGCTCGCATGAGGCTGCTAATCTACACATAGCTTTGCGAAGCCACCAGATGCTGGAAACATGCGAAAATCTGCTCTCATAAAGATTTGCGGCCTGGGAAACCTATAGACAACAATTTTAAGCATTCATAAATACTCTTTTCCAATGACTAACCAATTCTGAATCATTTTCTTTATCTTGGAAAAAGAGGTAAAAGAAATGTGTATGGGGGTTTGTGTGTGCACACTTGCATAGGGCATTTTTAGTCTAGCTTTAGTTGTGTCTTAGAAACAATAGCAAGAGCTCTCTGCCTTTCTTACCAGACACATATGACTCTTTAAAGCTCACATAGACTTTCACATGGTCTTTCCAATGAATTTTTCACACTGGTACCCTAGATTCTGTATTCAGAAGTCTTCACACACTACAGTGTGTTTAAAAAATATTTGCGATTTTTAAGAGAAGCCTTATATAATAGTATGGTGCCCAAATGATAGCAAACATACATACTGAAAACCATTTTAAAATTCAAGAGATTTTTGTGTTTATTTGTTTGTTTGTTTGTTTTAGTACTTGTAAAATTTGGGTAGCTTCCCCCTCGCCCGACTTTTCATTTCGATGTAATATGTAATACACATTCACAGATAGGAATCAGGCCACAGGCTGCCCTCAAACACAATTAAGGAAAGCTTACAAGTTGCACCATTCTTCCCCCACATTTTCTTAATTGCCTTCAGAGATCTGGGGAGAAACTTTGGTTCAGTCAACTAAATAATAGGTCAAAATTCAGGGACAGAATATTCTAATAATGACTCCCACCAAGTTTGCTGTAAAACCAGGTTCATGTAATTTGTAAATAATTCTCCCAGTCACATAGTAATCTGAGCCACACAGTCAAAATATCTGTTTTTCTCAGAGGGAGCTTCTCCCTCATGTATTATTTTTTTATTCAGACAATTGAAAGAACAGAACTCATAATAAGAAAATAAAACTGTTCTTTGAAAAAAAAGACTTTTCCCAGGCCTAGTCTGAAATGGGGTGTGGTATGCCAGAGTCACATAGGAGGGTTGGGGCGGGGCTGAATAGGAGCATCATTTCAGGAACAACCACTGTGAGAGGGTGAGGGGAACAAGATTCGTCAGAAAAAGTGAACTGAGATTTAGGATCAAAAGAGGACTGGGCAGACTCCAGCACTTGCTTTAAAACTGAGATACCTCTTCAGAAAACTTTCTAATTAATGTAGGAAGACAATGATCTATAACTCCTATCATACCCTGCCATTGCTTATCAGTTGCCCACACTAAGGAGGTGAAACCTTGTTTTGAGCTTGCTTTCTTACCCAAGGGTATTGTCTCAAGACAGAGACTCAGCTGTAAATTTTCAGTAGCCTAACTCCAATTCTCTAGATAAATTTGAGCTTGAGTAATGTACCACAGACTCTTCCACAGTTATTTAGTAGAAACTGTGTCGCGGCAAATGGGGTACTAGAGATGAACGGAAAGAGAAGGGTGAGTTCAAGGCTGAGGACTCCCGAGCCTTGTTAGGTAAAATTACTCCTCGTCCTTTCAGCTAGGTCCTTTGCTTTGTATAATGCAGCTTATTTTCAGAGTTCGGGTGAGGAGAGTGGGGAGATATTTGGGCAGAATCTGAATCCACTCGTTTGGGTTTCATATTTTCTCTTACTCATCGAGTTACACTCAAAATATTATTTAGTGGTAAAGAATCTCATAATTTTAAATTTAGGTGTTTTTAATGTAAACAGGGACTCTCTGGCTGTGCAAGTGTAAGAGCCCCCCTATTAAAGAGGAGGGCTTTGAACCCACCCAAAGATGCCTTGAAAGAAAAATCTGTTTATCTACTTTCCCCAAAAAAAGCCACCAGTAAAACCTCTATGGAGCAAAGGTCTCCTCTGCCATATTTGAGGAGGAGTAGACTTGGTAGCAATTAGCTCGCTGGTTATACGAAACCAAGAAAAGAAATTCTGAAATCCCTGTTACCAAGCAGGAAATAAATGTAGTCCGATGAAACTCTTCTAAGAAACATATTGTAAAATAAACTATTTGTAAGAATACAGCTCTTCCTAAGTAATGCTGAGCAACACATAACAAAAAGAATGAATAGCAAGCCACATTGAAAGAGCATAATAGTCCATGATATGACTAAAACTAAAGTTGATGATCTCAAAATAGGAAACAGCTACCTGCATTTTCAGTCTTCTAGAGGCAAGGGCTTTCTTACCCTGAGGTTACATGGTCCAGAAGTTTATATAAAGCACAGCACCACGCAGACTATGCTGGCTGTCACAATCAGAGCACTAGACGTACTAGAAGTACCATCACTATCAGAGTGCTAGAAGTACTAGACAGTACTAGAAGTACTGTCACTATCAGC
>NW_022107431.1:68222260-68229897 GCF_000313985.2 Echinops telfairi | reverse complement strand
GAAGTACTAGACAGTACTAGAAGTACTGTCACTATCAGAGTGCTAGAAGTACTAGACAGTACTAGAAGTACTGTCACTATCAGAGTGCTAGAAGGGAAAAGTCAGTGTTACACCATTGGTCTTACTCAAGGGGTGAAATCATTATAAATTGTAGGACATAAACTGAGAATACAATTAAAACAGATGAGACAAGGAATTTAGATACACATCCCTCTTTTAGTACAGCTTTTTTTAAGACTCATCTGTTTGTGGAATATTCAGAGAGATAAGGTGATAATTTTAAAATGATGAAGAGTACAGAATACTGAGTTTGGGTCATGTGGAAGCACACATGTATCTCAGATTTGTTTCCTTATTTTTTGACAGAAAGAAACCTGACAGAAACACGTGATTCTAGGTTCCTTTCCACTTTGTTTTCTTAGACTATCGGTTGGATTTGGGTAAAGTTTCAGATTTTTAAATGCCAAGTTTTAATTTGATAACTATGAGGGAAATGGCATTAGAAAAATTAATGAATTGCAACTTCCTTAAATTGAAATTGAAAATAAATTGGTCCTACCTTTCTAACAGTTTTCTTAGCTTCAAAAACTAAAGCCTATTATTGTTATGAAGGGCTGTCATATAACCTTTGACATCAGATGTGATGTAAATGCATCTCAATAGTAAATAAATATGGTTAATATATAGTTTGCTGGTGAGACACCATGTCCTAAATTGATCTTAATGAAGCAGCTCAAGGTTCCCAAGCTGCAGAATTTATTATTCCTTTTTCTCTTCTCATCTTCTCACCATGAGCACCATATTCATCTGCTGCTAAAATCCCGTAGGCTCTTTCTCTGAAAAAATATCTTCAACACCCTCCCCCCACTTTTGGATTTCTTCACTGGATTTTGCTATGGTGTTCTGATGAACCCCAGGTATAATCCCTTATTTTCCCAAGTTAACACTTGTATAATTTCATTGCCTAGGTCAAATATATGCTTACTGCTTTTTTTTCCAAGTTCATTTTTCATTTATTTATAAAATCAAGTTCAATGTTTAAGCATATAAATCAAGGCAGATTCTTTATTGTGAATCTAACTTACATTGTGTTTATCGTCCTATCATCCATTCTGATCAAACTCACTCTAAACTAGTAACCAATTAATAAAGACTTTTCTTACACTAATTTTTTCTTCTATCCAAAAGCAGGATAATGCTGCAGTTTACTATCTGTTGACAGCAACGTGTTTATCTTTCACATAAATATGTATCTCATCTCTCTATATTATAACAAGGAAGGTTATAAATACTTAGAGAAAGATTACCAGATTGTCCTAATATTTGTGTTACTCTTTCTTATAGAATCTACAGCATTACCTTAAGTTCATATGTGAGATGCAGTGTGGCCAAGTATGTGGGCTGTGAAATCATCTTAAACTGGTTTCAATGCTTGAATTTGATATTCATTAGAATTAGACTCTGAGAAAGTTATTTAACTGCTTTATACTGAAGTGTGAATTCAATTAAATGGATATGTTGATTATATTATTTTATAGGATTTTTTTGAGCCTCCCTTCAAAATGAGCTATTTATTAAGACCCTTCTGTCATTCAAGCATAGTTTTGGGTATAAAATGAAGAAAATGCCTACATCCAAAGATTTTTGTAAAAACAGAATAGATAGTATATATAAAGTATTTTGCACTTATTATGTAAGCCCTCAAAATAGTTGCACCTATCTCGCCAACAAAATCTATAGTAAGAGTTATTACAGAAATTCAGAGACGTGAGCTACAAGTCACTTTAGGAACACATAATAACCTCCCACCCAGTCCCCTCAAAGAAAATATATTTCAGATTGCTTTCTGTTTGATTCTTAAGCAGAAAGAAATTGACCAGGTGGAACTCCTAATAGCTTCGGCGTTGAAATAATATTAAGCAACTGTTGCTAACTCTGACATTTTTGAGACAGGCATTGTGATGAACATAGGTGGATATTCCTTGATCAACCATCATAGTCACTTCAAAAATACCAATTAGCCCTTGTAAATGTTAATAATATAAGCAGTAAAGAACAGATGGCCGCGTGATCAGGAAACAGCTGCTGTTTTCCTGTCGAACCTGGAGATGTGAACTAGGTTTCTAAACGAGGGCCCAGCAGAAATTGTGGTGATGAAATTTTCTGCTCCGGGCCCATGCCATATATCTACTATCTAAAGCTGCTTACAGGCATTTACAGGAGGTAAGGGCCATAATGGTGTTGATGATCTCCACTGTGTGGAGTGTGCTGAGATAACAGGCAGGTCACCTCCTGCAGGCCTGCCAGGGAATTTTGGGGATAATCTCTGCAAAGCTTAGGATAAGCTCCCCAGCATCATTCAGTTCTCTGCTTTTAGGATCTTCAAGAGCTTAGGAACCGGGCTGGAGAGAACACTTAATCTAAATGCACTCCAGTGTTCCACACAAATGGGATCATTGCCGCCAATAAAGACAAAAGGAGGATTTTCTCGAGTTTACCTGGAATGGCAGTTTATGCTTATACACAGCCTGCTTTGACATTTTGACTTCCATCGCCTTGATCTTCTTTCACTCTGACTCTTAAGTCCCACTCCCTGTTTTGTTCCTGTGCCAACAAGCATAAGCCCAACAGAACACCGCCATCACAGCAACGCAGGCTCATATGGCCCTAGAGCACAGCACAGAACTACCTCTGTGAGTTTCCAAAACCATCTTCCTGCTGGAGGTTTTGAACTGGTGACCTGACCTTACAGTAAGTTGCCAAACGTGTAACCACTATGCCACCAGGGCTCTTAACAGATAGCAGTGAAGCTGAGAGAAAAGGTTCGTGGAATCGTGTGGCGTAACATTTTACTGAAATGCAAAACCCTAAAAACCCTACTCTGCATGAACGCCTTCTACAACATTTTCTATTATATTCAACTGACATAGATATGATACATTTGAATCATCCCAATAGTTTTACAGACCGAAGATCTCAACTGACCACAAGCATCTCATCATTAGGTATCTGAAATACTAGCATATGATGTACCTTTTTTTTTTTAAGGTGGGCTTTTGGTACATTCAAGGGGGCTTGAAAAAGTCTGTACAAAATCCACAACTTTGACATTTCATTTTTCCACAAACTCTTGGAAGCCCACTCATCTGTACAATCAGAGAAAGACAAAGCTTAATATGCCCAGTTTCTTCTTGATTAAACAGGGATTGAGTCCTACAAGGAAACTTTTTGTTTCTATTTTGCTGAACTTAAAGCAAATTTAAGCCAAATAAACTGATGTCCTGTCATGTGGACAATGAACGTATTAAAGTCAGTCTAATGGGGTCCAGAGTAAAATCGTGATACAAATGTATACCATTTTAAAATGTTATCATTGAAGATGACAGGGAAGAGTAAGTGCTACGCTAGGGCAGAATATGTGGGCTCCTGGTGGTCTTGGAGAAGAGTTTGACTGCAGCCACAAGGTCGACACTTCTAACCCACTAGTGGCTGCTCAGGAAAAAGATGACGCTCTCTGCTCCCATGAATATTTACAACCTCAAACACTATATAAGGCCCTACACGTTGGAGTGGATTCAACAGCAGTGGGTTACAGAGATTCCGAGTGGATGTTTGCATAGCCCTGAAAGGGTTCAGTCTTCCTCTCCTCCTTAGCTTGCCGAAGGCCTTTCCCTGTGCAATAGACACTGACGTTGATTAACTACATACCAACCCTATATTCATTTTCTTCTTAGCTCACAGCCAAGCCACCTTTTTCTATTCCCTGTGGATTAACACCTGGATGCTTACCTGAGTTACAGATCATGGAATAAAAACCAAGATAACATAGACTCTTTCCATTTCTGATCCTGAATATCCTTCATAGGTAACCCTCATATTTCTCTTCTTAGCAGTTTGACACAAACCACCATGATGGTGTTGAACACTATGTGCTAAAAACTGGCATATATGCACGAGTCTTAGTCTTGGAATCATTTTTTTCTATTTTTTATTGGCATCATTCTCTTTCAGTTTGGTTCCTATTCATAGAGCAGGGTCTTTCTTAGGAGTGTCAACTAAATGCATGCATTTTCTGTGAAGCTTCTCTTCTCTAGCGAAGTTAGAACACCAACTATCTCGCAGCATTCTTTGAAATGGGGTAGCTCTGCCTAGTGATCATCTCTGCAGAAGCTGCTCTGCTAAGGAGCAGGAAGCTCCTGTGCATGTGGAGCCTGATGCTGGGTAAAACCTGCAGCAAAACAGGCACAGCCACAGACTTCGGGATCCCAGAGAGCTCTGTCTTCCCCGGTTCTTACCCAGCAAATGCCAGTCACGTCAGCAGTCCTGAACTACAAAATCTGCTACTTCTGCTCAGTTAAAATGAGGGTCTGCTTGAATGCCACCTTTTTGTACCAAAATTACTCACAGGTAATTTTAATGCTATTTAATTATAATAAGTTGCATGGTTTCTTTCTTCTAAGTAACTGAAAATAATTAATGTACGTAATTTTAATACGATATTTCATTTAAGTGTGTAAAGTTCTGTTTTGTAGTTATTTTGCAGCTCTTTTGTGAGCAACTTACAAGATTCATTGAGAGTGCTTATAACTCAAAATAAACTTATAGTTACTTAAAATATCTGCTGTTTATATAATCTGCATGAGGTGTAGTATAAATAACACATTCGATTGGAGATCAAAGAAGAGTAGTTGGTTGGAGGTGCTTCCTATAGAAACTGGGACTCCAGTTTCACTTCCAGGCATGATTCAACTTGAGGCAAATAGAAAAGAAGATATTACCTACAAGATTTTAAGACCCCAGATGCTATATCCTTTGATAGCCGGGCACCATCAGCTTTCTTCACTACATTTGCTTATTCACCCGCTTTGTCTTTAGTGGTTGTGTCGGGAAGGTGAGCATCATAGAATGCCAATTTAATAGAAGAAAGTATTCTTGCATTGAGGGAGTACTTGAGTGGAGGCCCAATGTCCTTCTGCTACCTTAATACTAGACCTAAATATATAGGCACATAGATCTATTTTCTCATCCTCATATATAAATATATTTGCATATGTATGTCTTTATCTAGGCCTCTATAACTGCCCTTTACCCAAGCGGCGATCTAGCTCAGAAGCAACAAAGCCCACATGGAAGAACACATCAGCCTGTGTGATCACAAGGTGCTGAAGGGATCAGTTATCTGGCGTCAAAGAACAAAAAACCATATAATTGTGTGCTCACCTCCATGATACGATTGCTGAAGACAAATGGGTCCATAAGCAAATGCGACGAAAGCTGATGGTGCCCGGCTATCAGAAGGTATAGCGTCTGGGGTCTTAAAGGCTTGAAGGTAAACAAGTGGCCATCTAGCTCAGAAACAACAAAGCCCACATGGAAGAAGCACAACAGTCTGTGCGATCACAAGGTGTTGAAAGAATCATGTATAAGGCATCATCAGAACAAAAAAATCTTACATTTGCTCATAGTGAATGAGGTGGGGAGTGTGGACCGGAGACCCAAAGTCCATTTGTAGGCCACTGAAGATCCCCTTGAAGAGAGGTCTCTGGGGGGAGACAAGCCGGACAGGGTGTGATGTAGCAAAGATGAAAAATACAACTTTCCTCTAGTTCCTAAATGCTTCTTCCCTCACCCCCCACCCCCCATGTCCCCACTATCATGATCCGAATTCTACTTTGCAAGTTTGGCTAGACCAGAGGACGTACACTGGTACAGATAGGAATTGGAAACACAGGGAATCCAGGGCAGATTATCCCTTCAAGACCAGTGGCGTGAGTGGCGATACTGGGAGGATAGAGGGAGAGTGGGTTGGAAAGAGGGAACTGATTACAAGGATCTATATGTGGTCTCCTCCCTGGGGGACGGACAACAGAAAAGTGGGTGAAGGGAGACACCGGACAGGGCAAGATATGACAAAATAATAATTTATAAATTATCAAGGGCTCATGAGGGAGGGGGGAAAGGGGACGGGGGGGAAATGAGGACCTGATGCAGGGTGCTTAAGTGGAGAGCAAATGTTTTGAGAATGACAAGGGCAATAAATGTACAAATGCACTTTACACAATTGATGTATGTATGGATTGTGATAAGAGTCATATGAGCCCCTAATAAAACAATTGGGAAAAAAAATAAGAAGATGATATTTCCAGTATCCTGAAAAGAATCAAGAGAGGCCCAGAGGCAAAATGTTAAAAGGTATTTTTCAAGAACATGAAAGTGAGAATGATGTCACCCAATGGTGGAGTAAGATAGTCCATGTTCTCTCTTCCCAAATAAACATCAAAAAACAGGTGTCAACTGCCAGAACTAATCTTTTCAGAACTCTGGTCAATAGTCAGAGATGTATAGCAACAGAGCGATCACTGAAGAAAGCAAAAGGCAGATCCAGGAAAAGTTAGGAAAGATGTACAGCTTTTTAGCATTAGACCATACTGCTCCCCAACCTTAGTTTAGCAGCTTGAATAGAATCTGCTTGTCTACCTTGAAAACCTCCTCTTGGGCTCTGAGGCGAGCAGGCTGCATCTTATGCAAAACACATTGTGTTCGTCCCATGGACACTGTGAAGTGGTTAGCTAGAAGCTTAAAGCAAAGCTCCTGTATCTGTTTTCTCTAGCTTGGAGTCAGCACTAGATGGAGAAAGATGAGAAGTCTATTTAACTATAGAGTGGACTGAAAGACATGTAGTTTTTTGGGACAACAGGGCGTAATTGAAATACATGTAGCAAGCTCCAGGCTAAGAGCAAAGAACAAAACAAGAGAGTTTCCTTGGGGAGTTGAAGAACTTAGAAGCACCCATGTATACTGTAAAATTGAGAAACCCACACACAGGCTAGGATGAGATATGTGCTCAGAGAAGAAAACAGTCTACGTTTTTACCTCAGCCTGATCAACACCCAAACTAAAATGCCATCCAGGTGATTCTGACGCATAGCAACCCTACAGCACAGAGAGCTCCTCCTGTGGGTTTCTGAGGTTGGAAATCATCACGGAAGTAGAAAGCCTCATCTTTCTTCCATGGACCAGGTGTTGACTTCGAGCGGCTAACCTTGCATTTAGCAGTCCAATTCATAAACCATTACACGAGCCCTTTGTAATCTTGGACAAGTATCAAAGATGCCCCCCAACACAAAGCCAATCTATAAAGATCACAAGAGGGATTTTTATTATTCTTGTTGTTGCTATGGTTTATTTTTGCTTACTTTATTGAGTAAACACACCATGTTGACTAATTCTGCCTTTGGAAAACACTTTGAAAATTTTATTAAACCTATGGCCTACTACAGCTTTAAATAAAAAAAAAGGAACCCACAGACCTTGAAGAAGGGGAAAAGGCTGATTTTCAGAGTTAGCCAAAACACTGCATCCTACATAAAGATTTTAAAACAAATGTCTTGAATGTGTTCAAAGAATTAAAGGAAATTATGAACTAAGAACTAAAGTAAATCAAGAAAGCATTAGGAACAACATGAAAACATCCTTAAAGAGATAGAGAATATAAAATGGATCCAAATAGAAATTCTAGAGCTGAAAATTACAATAACTGAAATAAAAATTTCCCTATAAAATTTGTCAGAGAAAGAAACCGTGAAGATTACATAATTCAAATGACACAGTCTAAGAAGAATGTAGAGTTATAGTAA
>NW_022107431.1:68186810-68221357 GCF_000313985.2 Echinops telfairi | reverse complement strand
CCCCAAAGGCAGCACTTTGTGATGCTGGTGAAAAATATTCACTGTCAGAAAAATGAATCCATCTTAGAGGAAATGTTCCTTAGAAATGAAGATGGCAAGACTTCGGCTCACTTACTTTGTGCATGACATCTGGAAAGATCCATTGCTGTAGGGATATCATGTTCCACAAAGTGGATCAGCACAAATAAGAGAGCCTTCAAAAAAATGGACTGACACAATGGCCACAAAATGCATGCAAGGGCACAGGGCAAAGCAACATTTGTCCTGTTACACATCAAGTGACCATGAAATGGAGCAAACTTGGTGGAAATTAACAAAAGCCCCATGTCATGACATAACAATTAGAACTTTGAACCAGAAATACAAAGCAAGTCTTTATATTTACTCAGGAAATTACCTCTATGAAAAATATTTATTTCTCTGTACAATATTATTTGACACTCTATAGTCTTTTGATTTCAACCTGAAGGATCCCTTTAACATTTCCTGTCATGTAGATTCTGTGGTAATAAACTCTGTCTGCATTTGTATATCTTAAGGCATCAGGGTGCCTGGCTAGCAGGTAAAATAGTGTCTGGGGTCTTAAAAGCTTGTTTCCAAACAAGCAGACGTCTAAGTAAGATGTCAACTAAGTCCACATGGAAGAAGCACACCATCATCAGTCACCAAAGGATGGTAAACCATATTATCCGAAGTCAAAGGAGGGACTAGTATTGTAAGATCCTGGGGTACAGAATCCTGGGGATCTGAGGTTGGCAGCAACATAGCAGGGTACTGCAGTTCACAAATTAAGTAAGCTGTATAAGCCTCCAACTCCAGAGACAGACACTGTGTCCTGATTGAGAAGTTAGACTCCACTCATCCCTTCACACAGGTGCAGAAGATTGACCGTGGGAGCCCAAGATTCATTTGCGGAACTACATAGGGAATAACCACATAGGACTTCCCCAGAGAAGTCGCTCTATCTGCAATTGAGGGATGGGAGGAAGTGGTTTGGAGAGATGAGTATGAAGGTCGAGGCGTGTATCTGGCTTGAACAGTTAAAACTTTGTCAGTAGATCCCCCCTATGATGCATGGTAGACCTGAAATGGTTTTCCAAGTTTTTTGTATTTTTGGTGTAACACACAGAGCATAAGACAAACAAAAACCAGATAACAACACTGAAGAGACAAGTCTTCCTTATCAATAACTCTTATACATATGGGAAAGTGTTATTTGACTATAAAAAGAAGTGAAGTTCTGCTGCATGCTTTGACAAAAATGAACCTTGAAAACATTATATTAAGAGAATTAAACCAGACACAAAAGGGTAAATAGGACTTGGGTAGACTTCTATTAAGTATCTAGAATAGGAAAAAGTGTAAAATTAACGTAAACATCAATAGCTGCAAGGAAGGTGGTATGGAAAACTCTTTATTACTAGGTATTGACTTTCTACATCATGTGTCTCACACACACAAACACAAAGTTTGGAGGTGTATGGTAGTGCATGATATTGTGTAATTAGTGTCACTGAATTATATATTTAAAAGTGGTCAGAGCAGAAAGCTTTGTTTATATATTTTTCCAGAATAACAGAATTTTTTAATGCAAGTGACCATTCTGATTGAAAATGAGATAAAGTAGAACTTTAATGATGTGATTATATTTGTATTAAAGGATGTATTAATAGTGTCACATGGAACATTTTTACAAATTTTATCACTTCCTAATAAAAATGTGTTTTTAAAATAATGGTGCCTTGGGAGAAAGGACTGGTGATCTAACTCTGAAGGATCACAGCCAGTTCTGTTTAAGGCATCAGTTCATAATGAATCTGTTTTGACTCCATGCAAACAGCTTTCTTTAACTCATATTAATATAACAAAATTTCTATAATGAAAGCAAAACTAAAATTAGACTTCGTGAATAAAATTTCACAAAATATCCTGCTGTCAAGTAAAATAATAAGTCAGGATTCTCATCTAATGCCCTCTGGCTAACACCAACCCTATTCTGTGTTCCTGAAACTCTAAAGCTCTACAGGAGCAGATGGCTTCCTTATTCTCCTGAGGAACAGCTGTGATTTTGCACCAGTGGTCTTGTGGTTAGCAGCCCAACCCTTATCCAAGTCCACCACCAGAGCTCAGATGGGAAGAGAATTATGATGTTGGTTGTTAGTTGCGCTAATTCTGACTCATGGCCATTGTAGGTATGTAGCGTATCATTGCTTCATGGGATTTTCAAGGCTGTGACCTTGCGGAAGTACATGGCCAGGTTTGTCCTTTCATTGCCATCCAGCCAATTCCAACTCACAGCAACTCCGTGTGTCTGAATAGAAGTGCCCCTGTGGGGCTCTAAATGATAACTTCTTACAGGAGGAGAAAGCCTCATCTTTCTCCTGCTGAGAAGCTGGTGGTTTCAAACTGCTAACCTTGTGTCTAGCTGCCCAACACATAACCATTATGCCACCAAATTACCAACCTTTTAGCTACTATTCAAGAACTTAATACTTGGCACTACCCAAACTTAAACCTATTGCCATTGATTTGAGTATGACTCACAGCAACCCTAGAAGACAAAGAATTACTGGCCCTGGAGGCTTATAAAGCTGTCATTTTTATGGAAGAAGACTGCTACATCTTTCTCTGACAGAATTACTGATGGATTTGAACCCCCAACCTTTGAGTTAGTTAGTTCTTGAAGGCTTAATAAATGTGCCATCATGACTCCTTTGCAATACTCAGGGTGTGTTAGAGATTTTAAGCACTATCAAATGATCGTGTATCTGTTGGGAACACACACAAAGTCAGATAGATTGAGTATGTGACAGTTAAAAGAAAAATATATTGAACATGTCACTTAAACTATGAAATGCTAATGTTATCCTTATTCGTAGTTTTATTACTATTTATCTGCTTCTTTGTTCTTACAATAAGCATGGTTTAATTAACTAATACTTTCCAACAGAGCCATTATTCTTATGCTTCATAAATTGAAGGAGATATTAAAACCAAAAAGAAGCAATGAGCAATGCTCGCATTTTTTTTCTCTTGAAGATCAACTTGAGGAAGCTCAGCTAAATTGTGTCCTTTTGATGCCTCAGCTTTCCAGCCAGTCCAGCCTCCGGTCTGAGTGCAAGGACATCGGATACCTACATGTCGAAGCTTTTCACGCCTTAGAATGAGGTGTTCAATTTCTGAAATGCAACATTCCAATTCCCTCATGATCAAATGGATTTTTGAAAAAAGAACAGAAGCTTCTGAAACATTGTCATAACCAAAAATATATCTAAAAAGAGGAAAAGTAACTACAAAAGCATAGACTCGTGCTTAACCAAAACAAAAAGGCAAAAGAATATATTCCATCCCAAGGCAAAAATGAACAAAGTAACAGAAAAACCATTCAGCAGGGGAAAACAGCACAAATAAAAGATGTAACCCAACCTAAAGTGACTAAAAAAGCTAACGGTTATATAAAGTGTACAATATAAATAACTGGAATGAAAACAACGACTTAGCAATGGTAATTAGGCAAGGTGAGTGCAAATCATTAAAAAATAAAAACAAAAAAGCACTTCCATTATTTCTATACGAAAATAGAGTAGGAAAACATTTAATTTCAATTAAAACACACAAAAAAAATGTATAGTAGGAAAGAGTACTATTGAAAACTGAATGCATACTGTGTCAGTCTAGGTACTTTAGAGAAACAAATCCACAGCAACACATGTATAAGAGAGAGTTTTATATAAAGGTTAAATGCGCATCAAGGAAACATCCCAACCCAGTGCTGCCCAAGCCCACAAGTCCAACATTAACCCATTAACCCATGTGTCCAACACCAATCCACAAAGTTCTCCTCCATCTCACAAAACACATGCAATGAGGCCAACTGCAGGAGGAAAGCTGAGTCAGTAAATGTACAAGCATCTCAGCGCTGGCAGGGGTCTCCACTTGGCTGCTCTAGCACCCAGGGCTGCATCAGGGTAGGTCCATGTGGCTTCTCCTTGGGGATGTCTCGTAGGAAGTCAGCCTTGCTAGCTGAAGCAGGGAACTGCTAAGGCAGCTGCACCCTGGTGCGACCATCACAAAGCAAGAGACCCAAGAACTAGAAAGGCAAGGTTCACTGAGCCATTTATCCCTCTGCCCTTCAATTAATCTCACATGTGTTTATAGGCCAGGTTGGCACAATAAACAAACTACCTCACATACAAACACATAAATTAGCATATGAGTAGTCAATTCACAAAGTACTTATTTTTCATTCTTTAACCCATCCACTCACACATTCATTCATCAAATGCTTGACTTCTCATGTGCCAGAACATTGTGCAAGTCACTTCTGTTGTTGTTTAGTGCCACGAATCCACTCTCACTCCCAGCCACCCTACGTCCAACAGAAGGAGACACTGCTCAGGCCCATGCCATCATCAGATCTCTTACGATCGAGCCCATTCTTATAGGCACCGTATCAATCCATCTTGTGAGGATCTTCCTCTTTTTGTTGACCCTCTACCAGGAAGCAAGGTGACTACAGTGTACTTTGTAATGCTCTATTAGGGAAGGTGGGTGAGATTCAAATAATCAAATGTCAAAATAAATGTTTGAGGTAAACAAGTAAGAATGCCAAAAACCAAAAATTAAACGGCTTTGTGTTTGTACAAGAAAGTAACTATGAAAACCATGTATGTCTGGGCCAGTTATCGCAAGTTCAGTAATCCCCAAGCCTGAGTCTAAAACATATTTCACACAAGTCATCATATAAAATATGTAAAGGAATACAATGATTTGCTGGTGGCATCAAATATTTCCTGTCGCTGATATAATTTTAACCTCTACATTAAGTTAAACTACTCATAGTATTAATCACTTTTTGGTATAATGACTGTCGTAGTTACATAATCTGGTGTCAACTTGAGATTATTAAGAGTGAAGGGGTGGAGTTTAGCCTGTCAGTCATGTCACAGCTTGATGACCTCATTTGGAGGTACGACGGAGATAAATAGCCCACTGGAGGCCAGATCCACACTCTCTGCTTCATCTTCCTGCTGAGAAGCCACATGGAGTTACGCTGATGGAGCCAGAGCCCTGGACCTAGGGAGCCATGTGGAGACCCATGCCAGCACTGAGATGCCTCCACCACCACTGGATCCACAAGACTTTCCAGCCACTGGCCTGTGATCTTCCTGCATTGAGAGTAATTACATGTGTTTCATGAGTCTGAAGAGGACATTATATATTGGTATTGATCATATGGGCTAATATCAAATTTAGGGACTTAATCTGGACTGGGCTGGGATGTTTTCTTAATATACAATTACTCTTTACAATCAATAGTTCAGTCATGTCAAGAATAGTGTTATAATCATTACCATAATCAATTTTAGAACATTTTTTTCTTTTTTGTGCTCAGTATTATTAGCTCACTAATGCCTACGATAACAATTTTTATGTGTTTCAATTAAATTTGAGGACTACAGATTCTTCTAGATTCATACTTCATACATTCCAAGGTCTGATCAATAGTAGATTTTTGCTGCTGTTTCTTCTCATTTTGAGTTGTATCCCACCATAAAATGAAGGAGCTGAAGGCTTTCTGCCCACAGACTTACTGCATTCACATTGCCATGGTCAATACTGTGTGGCAGCTGTTCTCCTCAGCCACATCTGGAATATTTTCTGACCCAAGGGGGCCATCTTCCAGCACTCTCTCTGACAATGTTCTGTTTCCATTCATTAGGTCTTCAGTACCTGACAATATTTCTATGTGATGCACAAGGTTTACAGCAGGTACTTCCTCCAAAGTGGACACCAGATTCCTTTTTTATTGTCTGTTCTAAGTCTAGAAGCTTGGTTGATACTTATTCACTTTGGGTGACCCTACTGGTCTTTGAAATCCCAGTGACATAACTTCAAGAATCACAGCAGCACACAAACCAACCACAGTATGACAAACTGGCAAGTGGTAGAAGTGATTCTGATACACTAATATTGGCGAAATACTGCTCTGGAGACTCGAACATTCCTCCTCATTTTGGAGGACAAGATTTCTCTTTGGACTCTTCCAATGACTATCCTTTCCTTTAAATTCTACAGTAAAGGAAAAAGTTCTTGATATGGTTCTCCTATACATAGTCTTTGTACAACTTTTTGGTATAGCATATTCTTATTCAGAGATTGGTCAGTTTTGCTCTTCCCTGGTTATAAAAATGAGCCAGGTCAGAAGCAGAACACAAAAATCCCATGCCTGTCAAAAGAAGAAGAGTCAGCAACAGAGAGGATTTAAAACATTTGACATACCTACCTAAAGTGGTAGAGAAAGACAAGACATCAGAAGCTAGAGCATCCACACCAAGGAGCTGCCCAGAGGATATGAGGCAGAGCATCAGACTTCCTAGCTCACAAAATAAATAAACCTGAGCGCCTTTGAGCAATAGACTAGGGAGCAGAGTGGAGGGTCCTTTTGGCATTATAATTATCAGAGGAGCTTTGTTACATGGCCCAAACAACACAGAACCCAAAGGGACATGTATCTGAGAGGCTGAGGACCTGAGAGAGATGTGTCTGCTGAAATGACTGAGAGGCACCATTGTAGACAAAAGATTGTATACTTAATTTGATTTCTGATGTCGAAGTATGATAACCTGAAAACTGTCCTAATAAACTTCCATGACATAACTATTGTGTTTTGGTTCTATGTGGCCATGGCAACTAGGTATCTACCAGATTTTCAAACCCAGTAGAGGTGTAGAGTGCTATGGGTGGGAGAGTTGGTATTAGAATAAGATTAGGATGGAGAGTTGAGGCACGTCTGGGCTCTGCCTCATAGGAATTATACTTAGATTTATATAGATTCAAATCTCCTTCCTCCTTTGTAGCAGAGGAGGTCAAGTAGATCTCTTTCATTTTATCAAAAATATTTTTCTCTTTCATGGACTAATCTCGCCTATAGTTTTTATATCTATATTGTTTCTGAGAGATACAATTTTGGTATTATCTAACACAGAGAATAATTTTGCCATAGGCTTTTCTCTCTGTCATGGTCTCTTCCTGAGTCCTTTTAGAATAATGAAAGTAGTGGCCACCAGAGAAACCGGAAAGCATAGTTACTTTAAAATAACTTTGACTCACTTGAATGCCAATAGGATTCCCAAGCCAGAATGCCATTCAGGCACTTATATTCCTGTCATATTATGCTTCCTTCACCCTGGAGGCCCTGTCTATAACTGCATAGTGGATGCTGGATATGGTAATCTTCATGTTCCAAATCAAGGAAAGAAAATAGAAGTTGGTGTTATGTTTTAGGACAGTAACCTGAGAATGGTGCTCACTTTTTCTTTCATTCTAATCACACTGTACCTCAAGGAATTCTGGTTATTCTGAACTCAGGAATAACAGAGAATCAGCATGTCTGGACAGTCGGTAATCCATACCACATCTTCCTGTAGATGCCTCTTTCTCCTGTCACTAATCTTACATATTATCTTCTCGTCTATTATATATTGTAGCATGATCATACCTTAATACATTTCAATACCTTAATTATTTTTTAATTTTATCATTATTACCCCAAATATTCATCTGAATATTATAAGTACAGTTCTTAACACATGTACACAGAAGGAAGATCTGTCTATAAGTGGTCAATTAAAATAAATGACAAATTAGAAGTTTAAAGAAGCTACATATCTCCCAGTTCAGTTACAAGTCATCATTAAAAATTCTGATAAATAGATAATTAGCTAGGTAGATAGATAGATAGATAGATAGATAGATAGATAGATAGATGTAGATAGAAGCTCATGTGGAAGTTGTTTTAAACTATAATTCATTTTACAATACATTCTTTACAATGTAAAATATTTCTCATTAATGGAAAAAAAAAGTCCTAAATGACAGGAATTTTAGGCTATATATACAAAAGCACTCTTAATGTGTAATAATCTAATATATTTAGTATCATTACTTGTAAATGCAATCACATGCAATACTTTAGTTAAATAAATTATTTATAAACTTGCATTAGATGATTTAAATTTTCATTTTTGATCTAATATGTGAGTTTGAAAGTCCTTTCTCTCTTCTTAAAAACAACCTGCTCTTATGTCCTTGGCTTTAACCAGGGATCCTCCTGGATTGTGAATAATGAAAGAATTATGATCAGGAACTGACCCAAATTAGAAGCCATTTGGGTCAAGATTTCCTATTTAAGATACTATATCACAGAAATATTCCTCTTTTCAGAGGCTTCTGTTTCATCTATTCTCTTTTCTTCTGAGAGTCCAGGATTGACCCACTGGTAAGCATTTTAAATTCAACTCACATATTTTTTGTAACAAAAAATGTGATGTGCACTGTCTTATAGATGAATATAATCAAGTGACTCAGTATTTGTTTTATTCTCCATGCAAGGTGTCGTTCTTTAGAAGATGACAGAAGTGAATCAACAAGAGACAAATCTTTCTTTCTTATGTCACAGCAAAATGTCTTAATTACTTGTGACACTCAAGGATTCCTAGACATTCCCCTGCAGGAATCTAAGAAGGTTGGACCACAAGTTTCAGGAATTTAACATGTGAGGGAAGTCATTGTCCTGAGGTAAGGCAAATTGGAAACTATGCAGAGTAGAGAGAACGTGTGCTGTACCTTTTATCACACGTACACTGGCACTCCTTGAGAACCCTTCTTAGGGAGGTATTCTGAGAAGAAGACATCCTAATGATGATGAACTTTAAATCTGAATCGACTACAAAATGACTGAATTGAACAGAGAAACCATGGAAAAGATCTAGATTAAGTTATCTGTCATTAAACAGACTTAGTTCCAAGAGTCAGAAAATTTAATTGATTTATTGAAGAAAAAAAAAAAAAGAAAGTTACCTATCTGCACACTAGAGTTTTTAATTTAGGTATTTATGTAGTTACCATACATGAAAGACAGACTAGGATTTTGGGTTTTATCCTGGAGGCCATGTGAAGCAATTGAAAATGTTTACAGAGGAAAATGTGAGCAGCTGATTTGAATTATAGAGAATGCATTCTAGCAGGAGTGTGGCAAATGGACTGGCAAATTACAAAATAGAGAGGTAGAGACCTAGAGGAAGGAAGCACAATTATGGGACTTTGGATCCAATTTTGGAAATAAATAAAGAATTAGAATAAACTGTGATAATGGAGATGGAAAGACGGGATGTATTTGGGAATGTTGAAAAGACAGTGGTTGACTTCCAGCCAGATGGTGACTAAGTAACACATACCAGAGAAATCAGCGTAGGAGAGCGATTGAGAGGGAAATTCCACTCTGCCAGGTTATACAAGGAGAAGCATAAAGATAAGTAGACATAGATCCAGTAGGTTTTGAGAAGCTGTGGGATTTTGCCTTACCACTAAGTGCTGCCATAGCCTCGGTGAGAGCTGGGCTCGTTTGGCCGGACAAAGAGCTTTACTTCAACACAGCCACAGCTTGGCACTGCCTCTGGACAGGGTTTAAACACCTTCAGCCCCATAGTTAAGCTGGCAATCTGGGCTCAGCTATCTCTTTACTCTTGTTTCTCTCTTCTTTTCCCTCATAAACTCAACAGGCTCATTGTTTTTTGTTGTTGTTGTTGTTGTTTGCTTGTTTGTTTTAATATTCTCTTATCTTTCCTCTCACAAACCATTGCCAGCCTCTAGGCCACAGCCCTTCACCTATGGCAATCACACTAGCCCTCCACCCAGTTGGGGGAGCTTCCTCCACACACTGTTGCATAACACATGACGAGATATACCACCTGCCTCCCACAGCAGGGGAACTCATGCCTACCCTCCAAGGCCCTTTAAATGACTGGGGGAAAGCTTACCCACACTTTGGGTGCTCCACTTGATTGGGGGAACCTCTGCCCATCCTCTGTGGCCCCAATTGGTTGAGGGAACTTCATCCTGCTTGTCATAGTGCTTCACACGGCCTAATGCAGCTCCGCTAACCCTCTCCAGGGCTCCACGCTGCTGTGGGAACCACTGCCTGACCTATGACTAGGGCAATTCCTCCCACCATCCGCACACCCACCTGCCCTCCACACCACTCCTGTTGCAGCAGGCACCCCCACATGCTCACTGAGCAGCCAAGCTGCCATGGGCCACACCACCACTACTTCATGTGATATCATCCAGTGCAGTGCCATCCTAGAAGGTCTATAACCACCCAACCAGCATCCCCTGAGAGGATGGGCCAACATGCCCTCAAAATAACAGAGTACTGGTTGGCTAGGGAAAGAGTGAAACCAGGAGGATTAAGGGGTAACCCGATCCAACAGTGCAAATAGCTGCAGGCAGTTTGAAGAAGCATTCCTATGAGTCTCCCGAAGAGAGAGCCCTGTGGTCCTTGACTTTCTGGAAAATGGCACCAGCACCTCTAACACAACATAACACAAAGAACGATCAGCCCCACAAACCTCAACGAAAAAACAGGAGAAACAAAAGGCAATGTCAGAAGAAATCTTGAACCTAAGGACACGCATACATGAGGCAGATATTGATATGCCACAGAAAGAAATCTTCAGAATGCTGCTTGGACTCATACGGGTATGAGGAAAGCAATACATAAAACGATGAAATGATAAAGGAGATAAAGGCCACTTACCAAAGGAAATACAAGACCTAAGGACGAGATAACAAGAGCCAGTAACAAATTCACAGATTTCTCAAACAGACTTGAGGAGGCAGAGAATCACACCAGTGACCTAGGCAGGGGTCCTCAAATTTTTTAAACAGGGGGCCAGTTCACTGTGCCTCAGACCCGTTGGAGAGCCGGACAAAGTTTAAAAAAAAAGCTATGAACAAATTCCTATGCATACTGCACTTATCTTATTTTGAAGTAAAAAACAAACAGGGCAAAACACCTGGCAGGCTGGATAAATGTCTTCTGCAGGCCACATGTGGCCCACGGGCCATAGTTTGAGGACCCCTGATAACCATGAGACATCAATAAATGGGAGAGTCAAATAAGATCATAGGAGAAGCTGCAGAAAACCTGAGAGCCATGTCTGATCCTATGAAAAGGAACATCATTAGAATAATTAGACTACCTGAACAAGACACAACAAAGAAGTCAACAGCGAGAATAGAGAGGGAATTCTTAGAGGAAAACTTCCCCAGCTTATTGAATGAAAACCAGGCAACCATTCAGGAGGCTGAAAGAACACCAGCTGGACTGAATCCCAAGAAGAAGTCACCAAGACATATTTAAAGTATTCAAGTTTGAGGAAAAGGAGAAAATCAGAACAGTGAGGGAAAAACAAGCAGTCACTTATAAAGGTACCTAAATAAGAATATGCTGAGAACTATCAGCAGACACTATGAAGAAGAAGAGGGAGTGGTGTAATAAATTCCAAAAATTGAAGGAAAATAATACAAACCCAAGAATACTCTATCCTGTCAAATTATCTAACAAGATAGAAGGAGAAGTAAGTCTTTCCAGACAAGGAAAAACTCAATGAATATGTTAAAAGAAACCCTGCCCGACAAAATATCCTTGCTGACCTAGTTTGGGCAGAATAACAGCATTCACAGAGCACAAATAGACCACCACACAGAACAACCACACCCAGAGGGCAACAGAGAAAAAAGCCCCCCAAGATAGCATTGGCTCACGGGTGAAAAATAGTCAAGAATGACACCCACCACCATCAACACACACATGCACAGCATACTGATAAGAGAGGTAGGGAGGTAAACACCCAATACAAAATGTACAAGATGGCATCACAGAAACCACAGGTAGATGTAATAACTCTGAATATCAATGGATTGATATTCAGGCATTAAAAGGCAGAAGCTAGCAGAATGGTTTAGAAAACACCACCCGTCAATCTGCTGTCTAAAAGAGACACATCTGAAGATTGCATACAAAATAGGCTGAGAATCAAAGTCTGGAGAAAAATATACCAAGCCAATGGCAATTCAACAAAAACAGGTGTTGCAATGCTAGCACAAGCCAGCACAAGACATAAGGAGGGGTAGTGCATAATGCTCAAGGGAACAGTAGACCAAAAACAGTGAGCATAATAAATCTATAGGTGCCAAACGAGAAACCAGCAAAACTCATGAATCAAACACTCCAAAAGATGAAAGAAATTACAGGCTCAACAATTACAGTAGCTAACTTTAGTGCACCACTCTCTGAGAAAGATTGATCATAGGGAAAGAAGCTTAACAAGGAGGCTACAGATCTAAACAATATGATTAGACGACTTGTCCTGATAGATATTTTCAGAGCTCTCCAACTATATGCAAAAAAAAATCACAAACTTTTGAAGCCCAAATGGTGTGTACTTGAAGATAAACCACATGCTGGGGCACAAATTGAACCTGAGTAAAGTCAAGCACATAGAGATTATACAGATTTCTCTCTCTGACCACTATGCCATGTGACTGGAAATCAACAAAAGGACAATGAGTTAAACAAGGACAAACAATTGGAGGATAAATAACTACTGCAAAAGGAGTGGTATTGGCCCAGATCAGAGATGAAATTAGGAAGTTTCTAGAAACCAATGAGAATTGGAATATGATGTACCAAAATCTTTGGGACACAGCAAAGGCAGTTATCAGAAGAAGCTTGATAGCAATGCATGCACACATGAAAAAGGAAGAGAGAATTATAATTAAATGCTGACACAAAACTTACACAAATTAGAGCAGAGTTGACAGGACAATCCTACTCACAGCAAAAGAAGAGAAATCATAAAGATCAGGGCTGAGATTCATGAGAGGGAAACCAAGAAAACCATGGAAAAAAAGAATAAAGCTATGAGTTGGTTCTTTGAATCGACAGAATGCTGGCAAACCTACTCAAAGAAAGGAAGGAACAAATTTCAATCTCAAGGATGAGGGATGAAACAGGGGAAATTACAACAGACCCTAATGAAATCAAAAGGATAACTACACAGTACTATAAAGGCCTGTACTCCAATGAATTCAACAACTTGGAAGACATGGACAAATACTTGGAAAAACAATCCCTCTCTAGACTATCCCAGATGGACTTCAAGAATATCAACAGACCCATCACAATAGAAGTGTATTAAGGGATTAACAACAAAAGAATCCTCTGGACCAGATGGCTTCACAGAAGGATTCTACCAAAGATGCAGCAGAGAACTGGCACCAATCCTACAAAAACTCTTCCAGAAAAACAGAAAAAATGGCAAACTCGTTCTATGAAGTTAGCATAACTGATACCCACAAGAATCAGGAACTACAGACCAATATCCCTAATGAACATAGATGCAAAAATCTTTAACAAAATACTGACCAATAGAATACAAAAGTATATTGAACAAATAATTCACCATGACCAAGTGGGATTCATAGCAGGGACGCAGAGATTGTTCACCATAAGAAAGATCATTATTATTATTTGCCACATTGACATGAAAAATTATAAAAACCACAATAACAAAACAAACAGACAAACAAAAGCCAAATAACAATAACAGCAACAACAACAAAAAACTGTATTGATTGACTCATTGTATCCATCTCTTCCTAAAATAAATCTGTTTAATAATAGCTTAGGGAGAATGCAAGTTCTTTTAAAAAATAGTTTTATTAGCATATATTTCATATGCTATCATAAAATTTAATCATTCAATTATATTAACATTTGTGCAGTCATGACCACACTCTATTTCAGATCATTTTCTTCTCAGACTCACTCTTTTTGGCTCTCCATCTGCCCCATCTTTTCCTACCATACCCCTATCCAGTTACTGTTTCTCTAGATGTACCCAACAACACATGATTAGACAAAACATAGAAAAATCACAATTAAAAAAATCAGAAAATATTAAAAACTGAAAAAACTTTATAATGGGTCAAAATGGAAATAAAATTATAAGATAATATATTTTAGTCTAACTACTTCTGCCATAACGGACTCCACTCGTCTCATGGCAAGGCTATTCACATATCTCAACGATGGCCAGAGGGGAATGCCTGGAGACTAATCCACATGAGGATCCTGTACTTGGATGTTGGGTTTCCTCTGTTAGCCATAGCCTTCTGCAAGCCAGGTGCTGACAATTTAAGATCTGACAACATCCCCTCGCTCAGATTTGGGTTTTATTATTTACAATCCTTCTATCACACAGGTCACTGTGCTTCTTCCATGTGGACTTGATTGATGCCTCCCTTAGCTGACTGCTTATTTTAAGACAAGTGTTGAGACCCTAGATGCTATTCTTTCTGATATATGGGCACCATTGGATTTCTTCATCACAATGTGCTCTAGTAGCCTTATCTTCAGTGATATCATTATGAGGGCAAGTATTGAGCAGGGTCATATGCTAAGAGCTCATTTTTTTCTTATATTAATAACAGAATTAAGTGCTACCCCCAAACCCATTCATGCATCCATGTTTTACATTTGAGGGGTTACCCCCACCCCCCACCCCAAACCCGGAATTGCTCTTGGAGGAGTGGAGCTTTCTTAGTATATACTTTTCCCACTAGGCAAGCATTGAGAAAATCGCTCTGACTTAGTGCACCCAATGGCATCAACTGGAAAGGTTCTATTTAGTCAAAGTAAATTTTTTCATAAAAGCAGTTTTGCTCAAACCTCGATTTTGTGGTGGCTGATATAAGAGACAAACATGCAGCTGTGAAATTTTGTTTCCTACTCAGGGAAAAAGCCACAGAAACGGTTGTGCTATTGAACACAGCTCACAAGAATAGCGCTTTGGGAAAAACTCAAGTGTATGAGTGGTTTTCTCATTTCAAAAACTGTGAAATGTCTATTGTTGAGAACACGGGGGTCGGACCAGAATCCCCAAACCCATCTGTGAACAGTGGGACAGTCCCTCAAAGAAGAGTCACAATGAAGGGATGAGTCAACCAGGGTACAGTATAGCACCAATGTAACACACAATATTCCTCTGGTTCCTTGAGGCTTCTTCACCCCACAATATCATGAGCCCAGTCCTGCCGTTCATTGCGGGCTAGACAGGTATAGATAAGAGATAAGATATCACCACACACAGAATTCAGGAACAGGAATGGGAGTAGCAATACCTGGAGGGCATGGGGAAGATGGGGAGTTAAGGGAGGAAGAGGGAACTAATCACAATGATGGACACATAACCACCACCACCACCCCACCAGGGGGATGAACAAGAGAAACCATTGCAGAAGGGAGACAGAGGTCAGTGTAAGATATGAAAATAATAATAATTTACAATTTATCAAGGGGTCATGAGGGTGGGGTGGGGGAGGGAGGGAAAAAAGAGGAGCTGACACTAAGGGCTCAATAGAAAGTAAATGTTTAGAAAATAATAATAGCAACATATGTACAAATACGCTTGATGCAATTGATGTATGGATTGTTATAAGAGCTATAAGAGGCCCCAATAAAATGATCTTAACCAAAAAATGGTGAAATGTCAATTGATGACAACTCTCCTTCTGGATGCCCATCAATTTCCCTAAAGGATGAAAATGTTGACTCGTAGTGCATTTGGATTTCATTCCACAAGGTCAGACTGTTCACCAAGCTTTCTATTTAAAAGTTCTGAAGAGATTGTGCAACAGTATGTGACAACATAGGCCTGATTTGTGGCAGACTGGGGACTGATTTTGCCACCATGATAATGCACCTTCTTTCATAGCCATCTCAGTGCACCAGTTTTTAGTAAAAACAGCATGCCTTCCTGTCCCACACACCTTATTCACCTGACCTTGCTCCATGCAATTTCTTTTATTTTTTTTTTCATAATGAAGTGAATGAATGAAGACAGACATGATAGGGCACCAATTTGATGACATAGAAGAGGTGAAGAAAAAAATGAGGGAGTTCCTGTTAGCCATCCAAATAGATGAGTTTGAAAGTGTTTCCAAGAATGGAATCACAAGATTTGACAAATATAATAAGTGTAATGATTGTAATTTGAAGATGATAAGGCTGTTTTGTAAAAATATTTAAACACATAGCTTTGAAAAAAGATCCATTTTGGGGGGTACCCCCTCATAGGGCTCTGGTTCACTTTAGAGACATCATTATCATTTTATGATAGAAAACATTATAACTCACCCCCTTGGGGCACAAGGTAACTCTATGGAAATTGTCATTAATTTATCCAATGGTATAGAATTTAAAATACTGCTGAGAAAATAAATTATACTGGTATAGATAGGTTTCAGACTATAAATGTAAGTTCTTAATGAGAGCAAACACGAACCTGCAGTTCGTAATACAGTAAATTTCACAACTAGTCCAATGAACCTACCCACAAGATATTGTTGTACATATGTAACTCATATATTGCCCATAATTAATCTGTACTCTCCTGATGGCCTATCTCTTTGTATCCCACAACAGCAGTCAAGTGTTGTTCATAACAGATATGACCTGCTGGAAATACATAGAAACAAAACAAAACAGGCAAAGTCTGTAGGCCATCCCATAAACAAAGAGCTTTGCTCAAGGAACCACAACTTGCTATAAAGACACCACCAGACCTACTCAGAAAACATTTGGACTAGACAGATTTCTAAGGGAGAACTGGGTCATGGTAGTGTGTGTGGTTGGGAAGCCTTCAGGAACTAAACATCCCTTCCTTATAACCCTACTGTGGGAGGATATCCAATTGTCTACAGATGGGCTTTGGGTCTCCACTCCAACTACCCTTGTACACATCAATATGATTGTTTGTTTTCGGCCTTATAATGCCCGATCCCTGATCCCATTGACACCTTGTGATCACACAGGCTGGTGTGCTTCTTCCATGTGGTCTTTTGATTTTTACCTGCTATATGGATGCTTGTTTAACTTCAAGCCTTTAAGACCCCAGAGGCTATATCTTTTTATAGCTGGACACCATCAGCTTTCTTCACCACATTTGCGTATGCACCCATGTTGTCTTCGGCTATTGTGTAGGGAAGGTGAATATCACAGAGGCCAGGTTATTAGAACAAAGCATTCTCTTGTTAAGGGAGGCCTTGAGTAGAGGCACAAAGTTTAAATCCTACATCTGGAACCTGCCAAAAGCCTACTCTTTAGCAAGTTGATTTGCTTCCCTGCAGCTCTATAAGACTGTGTTTAATTATGCGAGCTTCACTGGCACATATAAGACACTTAACACAGGGCCAGGAAATAAAAGACCATACACTAAGTGTCAATAATTGATTGTGCTAGTAAGTTTGGCATATCTTAAATGTGTTTAAATTTTAAGTTGCTTGTAACAGCAATGAGTTTCCTCACCGAAATCTGTTTCATGTTTAATTAGAGTTCTAAAAGGTAAACTTCCCAATAAAATCTGTAAGTACAACAGAATAAGCAACTTCATGCTATAGCATTTCTTTATTCCTTATTTGTTCTTGGCTATATATATAACACACAAACACACACATAGTTATACAAACCTTTAAAACACTTTACAGCGGCAGCATGCATGCTGTCCTCTGTATTTTATATGGTGCTGAATTCATATGGAAGCATTCCATTTACAACAATAATAAAGGTAAGATAAGCAATAATCCAAATAGAAAGAAGACTTTGCCAGTTGGGCTATTTCTGCTGAGCAGAATGTTTATTTTTTTCATATAAAAAATTAGAAGTTTTCCAGATGGTTTACCTAAAGTATTTTTCTTTCCTCCAGGCAGAAGATAAATTAGAAGTGTTAGGAAAAGGTCATTCCCACCTCTCCAAGAAGCATATTTTCATAATTAAAAGAAGTAAAGTTCAGTCATATACAGAGTGATCTCTACTCAACATATGAGTTACATTTGTATATTCAAATAATTGTTTAATTTGAAATTTGTCAAAAATATTTTAAAGCAAATGATCACTTTTTGTGGCCTTTTATTTGTTGGAAGCACTAAGCTTCATCACAACACAGGCAGAGGTAATGCATTACACTAATTTGCCAACACTAATGAACAGAGAATATTTTTATTCAACTCATTGCTGGCTACAAACATCCAGGTGGGCACATGATTTGTCATCTAACAACACATTGTCACATTGTCAGGGTATTATTGGTGAGAAGAGGGGGTTTGTCTCTGGAACAGTATCTTCAGATTAGGTAAACAATTTATTTCTAACTCAATCCTCCCGAGATGGTGAAGAGGGAAGAATTTAATATTGAGTTTTGCAGGAGAGATTTTATCACTTGTCAAATTAAGATAGCTACCTTTGTGAGATGGAAACTGAATCAGAAAACAAAGGCGAGACTCACGCAGAAATTCATCTGGATGCTGTTATGGTTTGAGAAAGCTCTTCTGTCCGCAGTTCCACCGGACAACATACCGTGGGGTAGGCTCTAGAGCCAGTCAAAAAGTAAAGCAGCCATCAGGCATGAGACTTACAAACCTTTATGAGTTTCTGGTCAGGTCATGTACATACTACAAAGGGTCCTCTGGCTCTGATCATGCCTTTCATTTAATTTAAACAAACAAAGGAAAAAAGGTTACCACGGAGTTGATTCTGACTATATTCATCTCATGTGTAGGTCAAGGCGTAGCTGTGCTTCATGGACTTTTCAAAGTCTATAATATGAGAAAAGTAAAGTTGCTGTTCTGAGTTGACATTAGGTTGATTCTGATGCACAGTAAACCCATGTATACGCTCTATAAGGGCTTTCAAGTCTGTGACCTATAGAAAACAGACCATCTGCTGATGTGGGAAACAGAACCAGGAAGAGAGTGTAGGCAGATACATTCTCTATGCTCCTAACTAAGACTTGGAGGCAGGTTCTGGTGGAGGAAGACCTTCACGCTCGCGAGTTGTAGATGAATCCCAGTCATGTTCTCCCAACTGAAGTTGTTCCCCATGACGCCACCTTAAAATGGTTGGTACTATGCGCTTGAAGGTTACTGCTTGAAGGCTATTTGCCTGAAGGTTGTCTGTCATCAAGACGGATCAGACCACCCCATCCTAAATATGGCCCACTCCCTTCTGAGAAGGAGCACAGATTGCTTGCTCTGCTGGAGAAGAGCTCAGGGACATTTAAGGTCAAGCCAGCTCAGACACGACCAAGGTTAAGACACCATCTTAACTCTGGAACCCGCCCATCTTGTGACTGTGTACCTTCCTATTGCATGTTGACCCTAGCAGTCCCCCTTCCTGTTACGTGTATACCTCTAATACAAGACCTTCCTGTTACATATGTGTATGACGTGGTGTGCTAGCCCAAGATTATATAAGCCTGTTAAGAGAATACATGCCCTTCCTCTCTGGTTCCAGTCTCCATGGAAGAGGTGAACCCATGCATGCCTTGTCTGATGTTCCTTTAATTTTACCCTTCTGGCCCCCCATAGGGGGATCTTCTGAGGCACATCTGAATAGATTTGAACTGCTAAATTTTTAGCTAGTGGTCTAATATTTAACTATTTGTGCCACTTATGGACTCAGAGTTCCTACCCAGTAATTATAAAGGCAAATTAGGGAAATTCCTATAGACAAACATTCTTTCATGATAACAAGAAACAGTTATAATTTAAAATAGAGAGATCCCATAGAGACATTTTTACATGTTTTTTATAATGCTTATATTTGATTAAAGTGTCCAAGGGGGGGGAAATAACCAAAACATTGGAAGGGGCAGTGAGGAGACTACTTCCTTCATACTTCCTTCTTCAAACCACAGTAGCTCCACATCCACTCACTTTGCTAGTGTTTTATTAAAAAATTTATTTCAATAAAGTGTTGATAAAACAATTGACAAAACAAGCATTAATTTTAAAACTTAATAATTGCCCAGCCAACATATCATTGCTCTTCATAAGAAGAAAAAAAATTCTCATGTTGACATTTCCATACTGTTCTCTAAGTTCACTCAATACTATTATATAAGTTCAGGACATAAGATATACTTTTTTTAAAAACAGGGTTATAAAATACATTATTTATAATTCATTTCTTCACTAACTAAGCTGATTAAATTCTTTAAGGTCAACTGAATAAAATGTTGACCACCTTCCTGTCAGTTTATTATATTGTGATAGCCTCTCTGTTGCTGTAATGCTAGAAGCTCTGGCACCAGTAATTTAAATACCATACAGGACTTGAGTTTTGCAGGAGAGATTTTATCACTAGTCAAATGATTAATTATCAGCTTGTCAAGACAGGCTAGGAAGAAAGGCTTAGAGATTGATTTCTAAAGTTTAGCCAATTAAAACCCAATGGATTGCAATAGAATATGTCCTACAGATTGCATGGTCTAAGATCTCCTGGGTTGTAAGGGACTACACAAGAGCCACAATAACAGATTTGCAGATACCAACAATCATTAGGATGGCACAGGACAGAGCAACCTTTTTTTATGTTCCACATCAGGTCATCATAAGTCAGTGCTAACTGAATGACAACCAAGATATAGTCAATTATATGGCCCTTCTAGCCATAATTCCTTATGTGATATAATTCTGGAGTCTATGCCTGTTGTTTTGATCTTATTTTGATAGGACTTCTCTGTCATAGATTAAGTAGAGTATGAACCACGTCACAGTGTTTGTTTCCTTGGGAGCATCCTTAAAATGACTTAATTAGAGGGTGTTACTTAAGACACCAGCCTTCATTAGGGACATAGCTAAAGATGAAACAATACCTCCGTAAAAGGCATTTCTCAATGTATAAAAGCTATCTGGGACGCAGAGGACATACCCAAGGACCACCAGAAGAGCACTACCAAGACCTCTGTCTGACATGGCAGAGGCCACTGAGACCAGCTGCACCAGAGCCTATGGCACTGAGGTCCAGAGGAGCAGTCCCGAAATTATGGAACTGTGAATGACAGGCAAGTGGACTTCCTGGTCTTTAGAGGCAAAGTCAAAGGACCAAAGGGCTGAGAGGCTCATGACCAGAGAGAGACTTGGCTGCTGGCTAAGGCTAGCCACCCAAAGAATGAAATACTTAAAATAAATTTAATCAGAGAAGCAAAATACCCATACAAATAACACTATATGTAAGAACTATATCTTTATTGTTTGCCAATCATAACTTGTGGTAACCTATTAACTTTCCTAATAAATCCTCTTAACTCTAAATATTGTCTTTAAGATCTGTATGTCCATTGCAATGAATTAATGAAGCCCTGTAGAGTGGCATGGGAAGAGTGGTTCTTGGTAGAATATGTAAAGAAGAATGGACCATGGGGGCTTGTCTGACCCCTGCCTTGTAGCAATGGGGAAGCCAGGAGAGGTCAGATGTGTCCACCTCCATTGCCGTTTATTACAGCAACTAGCAGCAACAACATATAAACTTTACATCTTATGAAATTTGTGTAAAATTATGTTTTGAAAAGATTTCTCCTTTAAAAAATGTAAAGAAAACATTTGGCACTACTGCAGAAGAACAAAATGGGAAACCTCATATTTCCTGATCTCAAAACTTAGTACAAACCCAGTGTAGTCAGGATAGCCTAATAATGATACATTGACAGATACAGAGAACAATGGGACAGAAGTGAGAACCTAGAAGTGAATCCATATGCCTACAGACAGTTAAGCTGAGGAAGCGCTGGCAGCCCTCCACTCATTCATGCCACGAAATATGGAAAAGAGCGACCTAGACGATCAATTGGAAGAGATCTCTATTTCTGCCTACTCCAAAGAAATATAACCTTACAAGTCTAAATTAAAGCAATATAACCAAAGAAGTATAAATTAAAAAGAATAGCATTCATATCTCATACAAGTAAAATTTTGGTGAAGATAACTCAAAAATGGATGAATGGACAAGGAACTACCAGAAAACCAAGCAAGATTCAGAAGAGCCTGTGGCATAAGGTATAGCATTGCTGATGTCAGATGAAAGCTGAGTATACCGGAAAGTTATTTACTTATTTTTTTAATATGAAAAGGCTTTTGATTGTGTGAATCATAACAAACTTTGAATAACATTTAGAAAAATAGGAATCGCAGAACATTTCATTATGCTCATTCAGAAAATACCCATGGACAAAGAAGCAACTATTTAAACACAAGGGACTGTGCATGCTTTAAAAAAATAAATAATAACAAACAAACAAATAAATAAATAAAAGTTATCTTTAAGGTTGTATCCTTTCCCATGCTAATTTGATTTGTATGCTGGGAAATAATCTGAGAAGCTGAACTCTATGAAGAAGAACGTCTGAATCTGATCTTATTAACACACTTTGATATGCAGACAAACCTTGCATGTTGAAAGTGAAGAGGACTTAAAGCACGTGCTGATGAAGACCAAGGATTCAAGCCTTTAATATCAATTACAACTCAAGGTAAAGAAAACAAAATCCTCCCAATTGGACCAACAGACAACATCATGATAAGCAGAAGAAAAAAAATTGAAGTTGTCAAGGTTTTTGTCTGGCTTAGATTTATAAGAAATACTTAGAGAAGCAGCAACCAGGAAAGTAAACAAGGTGTTACATTGGCCAAATCTGCTGTCCAATATGTCTTTAAAGATTTGGAGAACAAGGATATAACTTTGAGGAATAATGTGCACTTGAACCAAGTCATGGTATTTTTCAGTCACCCCATGTGCATGGTAAAGTTGGATGTTGAATGAGGCAACTCTAAAAAGAACTGATGCATTTGAATTATGGTGCTGGTGAAGAATATTGAAAGTGTCACAGACTGTCAAAAAATATGGAACAGATTCCTTGGAAGAAGTATAGTTAGAAGGCTCCTGAAAAGTTAGTATGGTGAGACTTCATCTCATGTACTTATAATGTACTATTAGAAGATTACATGAGAAAGGATATCATGATTGGTAAATTAGAGGGTCAGCGAAAAAGGTAGACTCTGAACAAGAAGGACGGACACAGTGGATTCCACAATGGATTCAAGCATACCAGTCATGACAATGCCACTGCATTAGACAATGTTTGGTTCAGGTGTATGTGGGGCTACTATGAGTCATAATGGCCTAACACAACAACCACAGCATGGACAGTTGATATTTGACAGAAGGGAAAAACACAGTGAATGTAGAAGGGATAGTCTCAAACGAGTGGTGGTTGCAAAACTGGATATCCATCAGAAGAAAAGACAAACAGCACCCATATCACACAACATATACAAAACTGGATTCCAGGTGGGCCAGAGCCCTAAATGTGAAACCTAGAATTAAAAAATTCATCATAGTGACACATCTAGGAGTCCTCATACATGTCATAAATACACCATGAAAAAAATTTAAAATACACAAACAGCAAAGACAAAGTACCTGACTGGGACCTACAAAAATTAGACATTGATGTATATCCAGAGATTTCAACACAAGCATAAAAGTAAGCCACAGAGAAGGAGAAAAATTTTGGCAATGATATATTTGAAAAGGAAGTAATCCCTACAATTTATAGAAAACTTCAATACCTCCACAAAAAGAGACAAATACTCCATTTTAAAAATGAGCAGCTACAAGTGGCCCTGTAGCTCCAAAGCAACAAAACCCACATGGAAGAAGATCACCAGCCTGTGGGATCACCAGATATCGAAGGGATCAGGTATATCATTGTGAATGAGGGGGAGTGTGGAGTGTGGAACCAAAGACCATCTGTAGGCAACTGGATCTCCCCTTACAGAAGGGTCGCAGGGAGGAGACGAGCCAGTCAGGGTACAGTGTAGCAACGATGAAACATACAACTTTCCTCTGGTTCTTTAATGCTTCCTCCACCACCCCACCTCCACTATCATGATTCCAATTCTACCTTGCAAGTCTGGCTAGACCAGAGAATGCACACTGGTACAGATTGGAACTGGAAACACAGGGAATCCAGAGTGGATGATCCCTTCAGGCCAGTGGTGAGAGTGGCGAAAATGGAAGGGTGGAGGGAAGGTAGGATGGAAAGGGGGAACCGATTACAAGGATCTACATATAACCTCCTCCCTGGGGGACGGGCAACAGAAAAGTGGGTGAAGGGAGACGTCAGACAGTGTAAGATATGACAAATAATAATTGTTAAATTATCAAGGGTTCATGAGGGAGAGGGGAGCAGGAAGGAAGGGGGAAATGAGGAGCTGATGCCAGGGGCTTAAGTGGAGAGCAAATGTTTAGAGAATGATGAGGGCAACAAACGTACAAATGTGCTTTATACAACGCGTTGTGATAAGAGTTGTATGAACCCCCAATAAACTGATTTTGTAAAAAGAAGCAGAAGACATGAACAGACACTTCACTAAATAGGACATTCAGGAGTCCAACACATATGTGAAGAAATGTTGCAATCGTTAGCCATTTGAAAAATGCAATCAAGACAATAATGAGATATCATTGTCTTACCCCAGCATCAATAGCCAAGTTCAAAAAGTCAGAAAATGACAAATGCTGGTGAGGTACAAAGAAATGGGAACCCTCATACACAGCTGGTGAGATTTTAAAATGATGTAACCACTGCAAAACTGTACGGCACATCGTCGGAAACTTGGAAATAGACATAGCATATGACCCAGCAATCCCTCACTTTCGTAGATATGCTAGAGATATGAGAGCCGCAATACAAGCAGTTATACACACACCCGTTTCCATCGCAGTACTAATCACAATCACAACAACAAAAGGAATTAACCTAAAAACCCATCAATGGAAGAATGGATAGACTGCGGCGCACACACACACACAATCGAATACTATGCTGATTTAAAGAATATCCATGAATCTGCTTTGCTGTGTATTTCAGCACTAGTTGTGCTAGCTGTTAGCTCTAACAATAGAATGTGTTAAATGACATGTTTGCCACTACATGATTTTTCAATTGCCATTTCGATGAATATAAAATTATCTCTCACATTGTATGTTAATTTAAATGCTTCCGGTAATTATTGACACTAAACATCTCTATCAATTTTTTTGGATTCTATGAAGTTCTCCTGAATTATTTCATTAATTTATATCTTAAAAACATTGTAATTTGGGTTCCTTTGTAAATATATTTACTTTTCTATAATATTTTATTGTTTGCTATTTCTAGTTTAAAACAAGAGTTTACATATAAATTTATCTTAAATCTAACCTTTTTGCTACATTTCCTAACTAGTTCTACTTGTTTTCTGTGAAGTCTAGGTAGATTATTTTCTTCTGTAACGAATAGCAATTTTTTTCTTATATCTTTTCATCTTTATAGCTTTTTTTCCCTCTTACTCTTCTGATATTTGTTTAAAACCCTTGATATTCAGTTAAATAATGTGCAGCATTCCTGCATCAAAATTCTACACTCAAATAAGTGTATGCAACATTGGGCTAGCAAGATGAGAGCTAACAAAATAATATAGAGAGCAGAAATACTGTAAGTGCATGGCTTTAATGAACAGAAGTTTATTTTCTCACAGTTTAGAAGGCTAGAAATCCAAAGTCAGAGTGGTAAGTTCCCAGAATAGTCTCTCACTCTCTGTCCACCTCTGTCTTTTTATGGTTTTCTGCATAGTCCTAGCTTCCATGAAATTGTGTGTCATTTGGCTTCCCTTCCGTGTCTGCTGGCTTCATCTTCTTTCATAGATCTCAAAAGAGATTGATCTAAGACTCACCTCACACTAGAATCACTACAGTAACAGAACAACACTCATTCACAGATGGGATCATCATCATAGATATAAATAAAGATTTACAGCACATATTTTTGGGAGACACACTTCAATCCATAACAACCTGTCACATCTCATGGAAGCTTATGGAAAGCACAAGATTCTTGGATCTATGATAAAGAATTTATGATTCACAACAATAGCATAGCTAAACTGTCAACATAGTCACACATAGTCCTCACGTCCTAAAGTTCATAGTTTGCCACAAGTGCCACATGGAGCATCCAACAGATAGGGCGCACCCTAGGAGACAAACCCTGTGCTTAGGTAATTTGATATTTTATAGCAAACAATAAGCAGCCAGCCTATTCGCGTCTGAGGAAGAAGTTCAATTTGAAATTCAGTTGAAATTCAATACTACAACTCACATTTTTCAGAATTTCCAGCTGCATAAACAATCCTGAGATAAAGTCAAGGTGAAAACACAGTCAGGTTCTTGAAAGCTTGGCATGCTTGGCAAGTTATATAAGAGACAAAGACGTCCACAGCATATTTTCACCAACACTGTTATTACTGGTTTACAGGGAATTATATAAAATTGAATTTACTGGTATGAGTTGGAATTCACTTACTGGTGAATTACACCAAACCACATTTGTTTAGTGTGTTTTTAGTTTATAATGTTATCTTAAGATTTATTTAATTAGATATCAGTGTTGCTGTTGTTCCTTGGTGCCCTGCAGACATTTCTGACTCATAGTGACCCTGTATACAGCAGAACACAACACAGCCAGTTCCTGCACCACCCTCACAATTGCTATTGTGTTTGATCCAATTGTTGCAGTCACTCCAGCATCTTGTTAACTCTTCCAATCTTTCACTGACCTCCCCCTTTATCAAGTAATAGGTCATTTTACAAGAACCTGTTCCCCCGATAATATGTCCAAAATACAAGGGTACAGTCTGGCCGTTCATGTTTCCAAGGAGCAATCCAGCTGTACATCTTCCAAAATAAATGTGTTAGCTCTCCTGGGAGTCTGTGATATGTTCAGTATTCCGCATGGACACCAGAACTCATGGGCACTCATTCTGCTTTGGTCTTTCTTATTCATTGTACAGCGTTCACATGTGTATGACCAATTGAAAATACTCTGGTTCTTGGGTCATGCACATGTTAATATGACTACTTTTTAGCATGCTAAAGAGGTATTTTGCAGCATATTTGCTGAACACAATATGTCATTTAATTTCCTGATTGCTGCTTCTATGAGGATTGATTGTGGACTGAAAACAAATGAAATCTTTGACAACTTCAAGCTTTTCTCTGCTTATCATGATATTGTTTACTGGTCCATTTATTAAGGAGTATATTTTTTGTTTGTTTTTACATTGAATTGTAATCCATACCAGAGATTGTATTCTTTTATCTTCATCAGTCAGTGTTTCAGGTTCTCTTTGCTTCCAGCAAGCAAATGTTGCATACAGCCAGTTATTAATAAGACTTTCTCCAATTTTTATGCAGTGTTCTTCATGTAGGACAGATTCTTCAGTTATTTGCTAAGTATACAGAGTGATTAAGTGTGGTGAGTGAATACAATTGTGGTGCACATCTTTTCTGATTTTTAAACCTGAAGCATCTTCGTCCTCTGGTAGAGAGAATGCTTCATAGTCCACGCATAGGTTTCTCATAATTAAAGTCAAGTGTTCTGGGTTTCCTACTCTCAGCAATGCTAGCCATAGCATATTATGATCCATACAGTCAAATGCCTTTGCATATATAGTCAAAGAAAGACAGGTAAATATCTTTCTGGTATTCTTTGCTTTCAGTCAAGATCCATCTGGTGTCAGCAATGATGTCCCTAAATCTACGTCCTCTTTGGAATCTAGCTTGACTAACAAAGTATTATTGCAACTGCTTTTAAATTATCTTTAGAAAATTTTACTTGCATGTGGTATTAATGAAATTGTTTCATGATTTTCACATTTCATTAGGTTATCATTTGGGGAAATGTGTACAAACATGATCTCTCCCTGTTGGTTAGTCAGGTTAGGTATGCACAGATTTCTTGGCATAGTCGAGGGCGTGGCTCAGCATCACCTTGGTTTGTTAATATATTTGATTTGCTTTTTATTAATTCTTGAAGATTTTTTTCCACCAGTGCTTTAGTACAGCTTGTATTTCTTCCTCAATGGTTCTTGATCAAATGCTACCTCGTGAAATGGTTGGATATCTACAAATTATTTTTGGTACAATGACTCTATTCAATCTCTTTTCTTTTAATATTTGCAGCAGCATCCAATATTTTGTCCATCGAATCCTTCAATATCACAACTAATGGCTTTAATTTTCTCTTCAGAAACACAGAAGATATGGGTGCTAGAGCAAAGTGTGGTGAAGACCTTAGATGATGCTTGACTGTCAGGTAGAATGGTACCTGGGCTCTTAAGGGCTTGTTTCCAAACAAACAGCCATCTAAGTAAGACAGCAACTGAGTTCACATGGAAGAAGAACACCATCACCAAGGATTGCAAATTATATCATCCAAATCCAAAGGAGGGAATAGCACCAAAGCTTAACTTGTGAGACTCTGGTTTGCAGAAGGCTATGGATGACACTGGAAGTTCAAAATACATTTCCAGGATTTACACAGAGAATAAACTGCTGGTGACTTCCCTCTAACACTAATTGAGGTATAGGTATAAACTGGTTATCAGATAGAAAGTGTTGGAGAGATGACCATAGGAGATTAAAATGATGAATCTGACTTAAATGGTTAAAACCTTTTCACTTGAAATCCCATCTGATACACTTTGGGCTTGCTCTGGTTTTTAATATTTTCTGTTTTTTTCTTTTCCATATTGGGGTTTATCTCTGTTGTATTTTGTCATCGTGGCCTATTGAATCTTTGTTATGTTTTTCTGTATTTTTCAGTATATGAAACCCAGGATGGGTGAGTCTACAGAGACAACTGGAATAAGTGTTCTTGGGGATGAGGTGGGGGAGATGGGGGGTGGATGGGAAAGGGAGCTGATATCAAGGAGTTCAAGAAAAAAGAAAATTTTTTGAAACTGATTTTGGTAGTAATTCTACAATATGGCTTGATGCTTGATGTGCTAGAAGATTCTGTAATTTCAGCATGTTTTCTTCTTGTTAATTCTAGGAACTATCTAGAGATGGTGCATATTCTAAAGTTTTTTTCTATATACATTGAGATAAACTTGTGATTTCCCCCCTTTAATACATTAATTATAAGTTTAAAGTGATGTTCAAATATTCTCATATCCATAGGATGGGCTCCTTTAGTTGAAACTTAATGGCATTAAGTTAGGTATGAGGCTATTAAAATGTTTGTTGTATCATAGTATTATTCTATTTTGCCATAGAGATATTTTAGGTGCTGCTATTCTTATATCTATTCCATTGAGTTCTGCCTTTATTTTTGTTTGCCTATTTTCTTAATTCTTTGGATTGGCTCTGCTTTACGTAGTGCTTACATTGGATATTTAAATCACTTATTTTTAGTTATTTGTATATTTGAAGTGAGATAGTATTTCATAGTGCTATTTAATTTTACCTCATAAATTTTAGCAAATAATTTAAAAAATCATGTTCAAGCATACATATTTCTTGTCTGCCTTATATATTTTAATCTTAATATCCTGATAGTGCTTAATGTCTTAACATACATATATATTTTTATTTTGTAACTTTCATATTGTTGCCAATTTTAAATGTTATTAGAGTTCAAAAACATAATCACCAAATGTTAATATTTTCATGCTGAGATTGCGTGGTCTAAGAGATTATTGATGCAACATTAGCTAAAAGTAAAGTATATTCCCTATATATTACCATAAAGTTATTCTATAGATAAAGAGATAAGCATACACATCTATGAGAGCAAACCAAAATGCATTTCTACTAGGATTCAAATTCATATATTATGAGTTTATCCCAAACAAACCATATTTAAACATGTTTCTTCCTTCAGTGTACAGCTTAAGACAAGTTCTTTCAGTAATATACTTGTTTGCCTTAGTCTCATTAGAATGCATGTCAAAAAAAGAAGAATTAATCAAAACAGTGGCTTCTGAGGAGATATGCTGAGCTATTTAAATTCAAGCCATTGAAGTCAGCTTGAAAGGACATGGTGGCTTTTTTTTTTTTTCAATTCCAAAGGGTTACTCTTAATGGGTTTTCTCAAAGGATCCAAGACATCATGAGGGATGGAAGTGTAGGGTACTAGATGGAGTATATGTCAAAGAAAACCCCCAAACATCATTTTAATGTTTTTGCTTATAAGAAATATTTCTATGATTTTTTAGCATGTTTTTTGACTTACTAATTTGTGTGCATGTGTATATGAGGGACTTCATAAATCTTACAGGAAATTTTCATTGTCTTTTAATTGTATTTTTCAAGAAACTTTTTAAGACCCATAATGTGTGGATGTGTGTAGATACATTTTTTATTGTTCTTTGCCCCCTCCCCCCAGATTATAATACAGTTTTATGCAATATTAAAATTTATGTACATGAATCTACATCTTTCTGTATTACTCATGTGTTTCTTTATCTTAAGGGTCTATTATTTGGTACATTTAGGTTCATGATAATTTTGTCATTTTTACATGTGGTCTCTTTCCAAAATAGTAAAGTCTAATCAATAGATACAAAAGTTTTGGGGAAACATGTTATTTTCTCACAACTTACAAAAATCATAATGTGTAACATTTATTAATATTTTATTTGTTTCTTTTTAAACTAGAATTCATATATCCCAGGACAAAGTTCACAGGATTCAGAGGGAAGGAGAACTGGAAACAGGAAGCGCAGGGACGACATGGGCTGATCCACTGAGTGACAGGAAGCGAAATAGGAATACATTGTTGCACGTAAAATGATGGTCTGCTGCCAACTCTCACCCAACTGACAGTAAAAGTTTATATATATAAATATAATCAGAATGCTGACAGTATCCTCTCCCAGCACAATCAATACATAGGTGGAACATGACAAAAGGACATGGATTCTGAAAGTAACTTAAGAGTTAGGGCCAATACCATAACTACCAGAGAGAGAGTTTCAAATAGTTTACAACACTCCATTGTAACACCTTATATTCATTCCCAAGGACTGCATCCTCATCCACTGTAGTTATCACTATAAAAGAATTTTTCAAGTGCTCTTATCAAGGTTTCTATATGCTTGGTCTGATGGCTTTGAACAATAGTGGCGATTTGTAATATAGTAGCTTCTCTCTCCAATACTCAGAAAAATCAAAGCATACAAAAACTATTGCTGCTGATGCAGTTTAACATCAAATGAAAGAAAAAGGAGTGTGATCCAATCTAAGCAGACTACTCTTTACCTCACACATTTATTAGTTAAAAAACAAACAAGCAAACTATTTCTTAAGCTTGTTTCTGTGTTTTTTCTTATGTGAAGCACATGAAAACATACATGTTTTCCCCCAAAAAATATTTCCTGGCATATTTTTTCAGAGGATTTTTAATAGAATTGTTCTTTTTAAAAATTAGATTGAGTTATCCAAGTATGAAATATTTATTTTAAAATTTATTCTAAATATTTGATTTCTGTGATTTTTTAAAGTTATGCATCAAATGGGAAGGAGACTGATAAGAACAGCTCACAACAAAAATCAACTTAGATTAGTAAATAGACTACCAATATACATGCTAAATACTTGAGATTTAAATAGTCTTCGCAAAAACAAACTCCCGGCCATGAGTTGATTCTGACTCATAGTAACCCAATAGGACAGCGTAGGTGCCATTGTGGGTTTCCGAGACTGTAACACTTGTTACAGGAATAGAAAGCCTCCTCTTTTCTCTGTGGAGTGGCAAGTGGTTTCAAACTGCTGACTATGACATTAACAGACCAACTTGTAAACACAATCATTGTATGGAACAACAAATATATTGTTGTTATCAACCACTCTGTGGTTGATAGCATTTGGGCTGCCAACCATCAGGGCAGCGGTTCAAAATCACCAGCCGCTCCGGGGGAGGAAGGTAAGGCTTTCTACTCCCACAGAGTTACCATCTCAGAAACCCACAAACTGAGTCAGAATCGTGTCAATGGCAGTCAGTCAAATGGATAATCATGTAGACACATTTCAATCATTAAATAAACAATTCACCCCCTGCTATATGTCAGGTAATAAAAAGATACACGATGTCTTTCTGAACACAGAAAATTCACATACTTACATCTGTACATGGTGTGGTGGTGAATGACAGAGAGGTAGCTGAGTGATTGTTGGATGACAAGCAGTGTTTCTCTCAGATACGTTGTTATACCCGCCCTCACCAGCCTGGTCCACTGACTCTTTCCCCAACATTCTTTGGTTACACGGAGGGAAGAGCAACAATTCTCTTTGTCCACAGTCTCAAGGGAAAACAATAAAAGAGGAAAACCAAGACAATTCAGAGCACAAAAAAATCTTGCTCAGAGATTACCAGCAGTCACATTTATGCCATAAATAATGGGACTGGAATCGGTTCATGATAGTATAATAATCAGGTTTTGTTATGTTTTTTAATTTGGATTTGGTAAAACTTCCATGACCTCAAAAGCAAAGTTAACATTGAAATGCTGGCAAAAGAGTTGTAACTAACTGAATGAACTAAGGAACCATAAACACTCCCTACCTGCCTCAGCCTCTCCCTTGCTCCAACCCCACACACATACCAAACCAAAGAGTAAGATTACAGGTAGAGTGTAGGGAGAGAGAGTAATATCGTTTCAATCTAAATTTGAAAAAAATATCTAGGAACAAATAGTTGATTTGCACTTTGCTTCCCATGTGGTATCATGGGAGGGGAATGTAACCTTTTTTCAGAGATTCTTATGCCACCATCTTAATAAAGTTGGAGAAGCAGCAAAGACATAGCACAGCTTGACAGAAGTAAGCCCAGGGTAGCTCGTTCAGTGTCTGCTGATGCAGGAAACAAAGGAGGAGATCAGTCAGTTTTTATGCCGAGAGGAAGGAACAAAACTCGAACGAGAAATTGTGTGCCAACAAACCTTAAGGAACTTTGGGGAAATGACAATGAGATGCAACAGAAAGTGTGGTATCAACAAGAAACTAGGAATAAATGGAGATATTGACATTCGGGATGTCAACAAAGACAGAAACAAGCAACCATTGAGGACCAGATTCACAACTCCAGTTCCTCATTCCCAGCAACCGTATTCAATAATGCTAGATGAATAATCTGAGAGTTTAGGCACCCTAATGGAAGAAGTGATAAAGTCAAAGAGCTAAATAGAAAATTTCAAAGCGCAGCTTGAGAAGACAATGTAATATGTTGTGATGAGAGGTGCAAAGACATTAAGTTAGAAAACCAAAACAGAACACACTTAAATTGAAAGAACTCAAGAAAAAAATCAAGTCTCGAATTTCAATATTGGGAGAATCTGTAGTCAAAATATTGAATGATGCAGGGAGCATCAAAAAAGATGTATAAGTGTGCTTTACACAATTGATGTATGTATTGTGATGAATTGTATGAACCCCAATAAAATGATTTTCAAAAAAATAAAAAATAAATCATATCAACTGCAAAAAAAAAAAAAGATGGAAAGAATACACAGAGACACTGTACCAAAAAAAAACTAGTCAACATCTCAGCATTTCAGGAGATAACATATGGGCAAGAACCAATGTTGCTGAAGAACGTTCAAGCTGCACTGAGCATTAACCGTAAACAAGGCTCCAGAAATTAATAGGATACCCATTGAAATGTTTCAACAATCTGATGAAGCCCAGTAAGCACTTACTCATTTATGTCAGGAAATTTGAAGGACAGCTATTTGGTCAAGTGACTAGAAGAGGTATATATCTGTGCCCATTCCAAAGAATGGTGATCCAATAAAATGTGCAAGCTATATAACAATATCATTATTATCACATGCAAGTAAAATTTTGCTGGAGATAATTCAACAATAGTTGAAGCAGTACATTTACAGGGAGCTGCCAGAGGTTCAGGCCAGATTCAGAAGAGGACATAGAATAAGGGAGATCATTGGTGAAGTCAGCTGGATCTTGGTGGAATGCAGAGAATGCCAGAAAGATGTTTACTTGTGTTTTATTGAATATGCAAAGGCAATTGGCAGTGTGGATCATAGTAAACTGTGGATAACACTGAGAAGAATGGGAATTCCGACACACTGCATTGTCCTCATGAGGAACTCTTACACATGGATCAAGAGGTAGTGTTGTGAACAGAACAAGAGAATAATGCATGGTTCAAAAGGAGGTGTGTCAGGCTTGTATTCTCTCAACATACTTATTCAATCTGTATGTTGAGCAATCAAAAACTGGATGGCACAAAGAAGAACGCTTTCTCATTTCAACCAGGATTGGAGAAAGGCTTATCAACAACCTGTGAGATGCATATGACAGATGGCACAACCTTGCACGGTGAAAGTGAGGAAGACTTGCAACACTTGCTGATGAAGATTAAGGGTTTGAGTCTTCAGTCTGGATTGTGACTCAATGTACAGACGCACCAAATCTTCACAATTGAGCCAATAGATAACTTCATGATGAGTGGAAAGTGGAAGTTGTCAAGGATTTTGTCTTGCTTGGATCCATGATCAATGCTCATGAATTTAGGAAATCAAAAGACGATTTCCATTAGGTAAATCTGCTGCACATGACTTCTTTAGAGTATTAAAGAGCAAGAATGACAATTTGAGGACAAAGGTACTTCTGACACAAGTCATGGTATTTGCTAATGTTTTGTATGCTTTTCAAAGTTGGACAATGAATAAAGAAGGCTGAAGAATAAATGCATTTGAATTTGGGTGCTAGAGAAGAATATTGAAAATAACATGGAATGCTAAAGCACAAATCAATCTATGAAAAAATAATACTTTGACCCTATAGTCAGTACAGACCAGTTCCTGGAGAAGGACACTTGATAAAGTGGAGGGGTGTGTTAGTCTGGGTGGATTAGAGAAACAAATCCATGGACACTCATATGTGTGTAAGAGATATATCAAAGAACAATTATATATTAAGAAAATGTACAGATCCAGTCCAGCCCAGCCCAGTCCAG
>NW_022107431.1:68184157-68186037 GCF_000313985.2 Echinops telfairi | reverse complement strand
AATGAACTGCTCTTTACAATGTCCAATGCTGCTCACTGTACAATTATCCCTTAAAGAAGTCGAGAACAAAGGGTAAGCAATGCCTAATGTATGGATTTTACAAAAGAAAAATGAGAGACGCAGAGGCATTTTTATCCTTCTACCAATTCACACCTTGTCGTCGTCATTGTTGTTCAGTGCCATCAAGTGAGCTCTGACCCATAGCAACCCTATTTACAACAGAATGAAGCCCTGCCCGATCCTGAGCCATCCTAACAATTATTGCTCTGTTTGAGCCCATTGTCATAATCACTGCTTCAATTCATCTCCTTGAGAGTCTTCCTCTTTTTCACTAACCCTCTACTTCATCAAGAATGATATCCTTTGCTAAAGGCTTGTCTCCCCGGTGAGTTGTGCAAAATTCCTGAGATGAAGTCTCACCATCTTCACTTCGAAGGAACCGTCTGGTTGTACTCCTCCCCAAAGAGATTAGTTTGTTCTCTTGGCAGCCCATGATAATTTCAATAATTATCAACAACACCATGATTCAAATTCATAAATTCTTCTTCAGTTTTCCTTATACATTGTCGAACTTTTAAAGTATTTGAGGCAATTGAAAACACCATATTGTGGGTCAGGTGCACGTTAGTCTTCAAAGAGACACCAATAGTTTATATAGGTCTTGTGCAGCAGATTTGCCAAAGGCAATGGTGTCGTTGCTACATAATCTGTTGTCAATTTGAGACTTAAGAGTGAAGGGTCACAACTTGATGACCTTATTGAGAGGCACGGTGGAGATAAACAACTCACTGGAGGTGGGACACTCACTTACCCCCTGGGAGACATTCCTTCTGACAAGACACATGGATCTATGCTAGAACCCTGGGAACTGGAGGAGCCCTGTGGAGACCCCTGCCAGTGCTGAAGTGTTTCTACTGCCATTGAATCCATAAGACTTTCCACCCACTGGCCTGTAATATTCCTGCATTCAGCATTATTGTATGGATGCATGAGTCTAAAGAAGAATTTATGGACTAGTATTGGACATATGGGCTAATAGTGGACTTCTGGACTTGGTCTGGACTGGGCTGGGTTGTTTTCTTAATATACAATTACTCTATTATAGAAAGCTCTTTCTTACAAACATATGAGTGCCTATGAATTTGTTTCTCTAGTCGACCCAGACTAACACAAATACATCTTTTATTTCTTGACCTCTGCTTTCATGAATGCAATTGTGAATTAAAGTAAAATGATGTTTTTGGCAACTTCAATCTGTTCTCCATTTATCATAATTTGGTCTACTGGTCCAATTGTGAGAAATTTTGTTTTCTGCACATTGAGTTGTAATCTTTAATGAAGGTTATCATTTTTTTATCTTCCTCAGTAAATGCTTCAGTAAATTCTTTACTTTTAGCAAGTAAAGTTTATGTTGCCTGCATATTGCAGTTTGTTAATGAGCTTCCTTCCAATCCTGATACCACATTCTTGTCCACAGAGGTTGTTTTTTTTCAGGTTATTTGCTAAGCATACAGAGTGAATAAATATTGTGAAAAGATACAACCTTGATGCTCACCTTTCCTGATTTTAAACCATGCAATATTCTCTTGTTCTATTTGAACATCTGTCTCTTTCTCTGTGTCAGATTCCCAGGAACACAATCAAGTGTTCTACAATTCCTATTCCTGGCAATGTTAGTTATATTTGTTATGATCCACCTTTGAATTTTCAATAAAACACTTTTAGCCAAGATCCATGTGACAATAGCCATTATGTCCTTTTCTGAATTTGGTTTCAATTTCTGGCAAGTCTTATGGATGTAATGTTGAATCATTTTACAATATCTTGAGCAACAATTTACTCTTGTGCAACAGCAATGATATTGTTAGATATTTTCTGCC
>NW_022107431.1:68181176-68182994 GCF_000313985.2 Echinops telfairi | reverse complement strand
TTTCATTTTCTTCAGTTTTGATCTGAACTTGCATATGAGCCACTGATGGTCTGTTCTACAACTGAATGCTGTTTTGACTGTTGATGTTGAGTATCTTCACCATCTTTTCCCAAAGATATAACCAATTGAATTTCTGTGTATCCCATCTGGTGATGTACACATATATATTTTCCATTTAAGGCGTTGAAAACTATATTTGCAATTTATTCCTCAAAAATTCTGTTATGCAATCTCTGGCTTAATTTCTATCACTAAGGTTATATTTTCCATGTACTGTTCCTTCTTTTTTGTTTCCAACTTTTGTATTCCAATTGTCAATAATTATCAATGAACCATGGCTGAATGTTTGATCAATTTCAGACTGAAGAATTTGGTAGATTTCTTCAGTTTCTGCGTAGTTGGCTTTTGTGGTTGGTGTATACATTTAATTAATAGTTGTATTAACTATTCTTCATTGTAGTTATATAGATACTATGCTTCCACATTTTCAAGGGCAGTGGATAAAATTTAATGTGGCTGTTCTAGCCAAAGTCTCTAACTCCCACCAAATGACTTTTTCTTGCATAAGCCTGGAAAAGGTGGAAAGATATTGGCAGGGTTTTTTATTTATTTATTTTAAACCTGTGAGTAATTATGAACAGGATTCCCTGGATCCCTGGAATGCCACCCTTCTGGGTATAAAATGAGCCCCCTGTGAAGGTCGGAGGAAGGATCTCATTAACCACAGAGCCGGAAGTGGAGTGAGGCTTCCGGACACTAGATCCCTGCGCAGTGAACCTCCTGGTTCCAGAAGAGAAGAGCAGCAGCAGAACTGGGAGCTAGAACATGGAACAGAGTTAACGGACACCCCGACTCATGGAGCAAATAAGCTGCCTGCTTTTGTGGAGAAGGCTGGCTTTCAGAGTGGAATACCCCTCGGCACTTAATACAGGGAGGTAGGTTTGCTGACCCCCCCAAGCTTCAGCTGAATACCTTTGAGTTGAGGATTACATGTTTAATGCGTTTCAATTTTCTTAAAGTTATTCTTCATTTATTGCATATTATGATTACTGATATGTTTGCAGCTGTTTCTTCTCTGTACTGATAGAGATGCCCTATCAGTACATGGAGGTCCAGAAAGCTTAGTCTATCCATGCCATTAGGTAGACTCTATTTTGAGAAAGCTACTTTTTCCTGGTAATGCTTGAGTGCCTTCCAACCTGAGGGACTCATCTTCGGGCACTAGGTCTGATAAGGTTCCATGCTATTCATAAGATTTTAAGTGGCTAATTCCTAACAAATGGACTGACTAGTCCTGCTTCTGAGTCTGCGCTTAGTCTGGGAGTTCCGATGAACCCTGTTCACCACAGGTGACCCTGCTGGGAGTTGAGATATTTGTGGCATGGCCTCCTGTAGCAGAGCAACAAGTGAGCTTCCCCAGGACCATGAACAAGGAATGACGAGGTAGGACTAAGCAAACTGTCCTAGCAGCAGCGTATTACCTCTGCAGTTTACTTTAAATTTTGACACGATATAATAAGCCTAATACTATAAAAGAAACAAACAAACAAACAAACAAACAAAACCTCTGTTTACCTTTAAATACATACATATCCCTTGGAAAACATAATGAACATTTTTTTCTACACAAAGGATCAATTTTATAACAAGAAAAATATTATTTATTCAGGATGATTAGAGAGAAGGTTGCAGAAGTTAATAAATATTGATTAAATATCTTTAATCAATAATTAATAATATACAAATTGATTTTTCTTTCAAAATTTAGAAAAGATGGTCGTGGGGAGGAGCTGAGATAGTCAGGATGCAGTGTAGCAA
>NW_022107431.1:68178733-68180389 GCF_000313985.2 Echinops telfairi | reverse complement strand
ATGCATAACCACTAGCAACTAAGGTTCCTTTCTGGTTTGGGGGAGTTGTAAATCTAAGAAAAACACGAAAGAGGACTCTAAATACAGAGAATGCAAAAGACTTAAGTAAGTCATGGGTGTACTCTGGACAAATTTGAAAAATAACTGCCTATAAAGCCAAAACTCAACCAAACACACTGCTATAGTGTCCAGACAAGGGAGAACCTCCGTCTTTCTCCCATGGAGCCATTGGTGGCGTCAAACTGCTGACCTCGAGATGAAGAGACCAACATGTCACCACTACACCTGCAGGCGCCCCCTATAACTGCCACAATAGTTTCAATTTTGATATTGTTCAATTTAAATCAAAGTTAAGATTTTACACTTTTCTGGTTTATTTGTAGTTGAAATAAATATGATTTGCAGAAGTGGTTTAGTATATACAGAAATACAAAAATCCTTAAAATTTCACCAAAAAATGTATCTAAAGAAAAATTACATTATTTTTCTGATATCTGCTGGGTACAGAAATTAGCAGAGATTAGAGTTAACATACTTGAAACGTTTTTTTTAAGAAGAAAAAAAAGGAATAAAATAAATAGATAAAAATTTGTATTACTTAACTATAATCCATTTTTTTAAAACGACATAGCTTCTTCACAAATTGGTGACTGCATCATATAACAAAATAAGTTAATTGATTTACACCAGAACTTTTCAAAGTGTGAGTGATATTAAGAGGTACTAATGGCAGGGTTTAAAAATTTTTTTTTAAATTTAAAACTAGGTATGAGAAACAATTATTCCACAGTTACAAATATCATTGAAATATTCACATTTAGAATACCAAAATGTGCTATGGTGGTCTAAAAGATTACAGGAAGTTGCCTTAGAGACAACCTCCTTCATTGTATTCTTGAAAAAGTTTCCATTCAATAAAAACTGGATTGAAATAAATTGCAATCTATTTAAATCCAAGACTGCATATCTATCTCCCTTTGGTGTAATATCAATGTAGTATGTGTTTCAAAGTTCTCCTGGGGTATATCTTTTTGGGAAATGATGATTTAGCATACTTTAAATGGCCAGTCTCAGCAAAATCCAAGCACTCTGATGGAACGTGAACAATTTATGAATAACGATGCTTAAATGTATGTCATTTCCTCTTTTCTTACTTCCCAGCCTGGCTTTCATATACATTTTCTATGCAAAATCTTGAAAAGTAGTCTTGGTACAGATGTGTGATGGTTAGGTTTTGTGTCAACTTGACAGCATTGGTACTGGGGTCACAGCCTGATGATGTCTCCCTGCGGCTGTGGCCTAGTTGATATATCTAAAGAGATGCTGCTCAGAACCTTCCACCTCTTCCTATTCCTGCTGGTCTGACTCCTGCATCTGGCTTCCTGAGACATAGACCAGCAGCCACCATGTGGCCTGCTGACATTTGGGAGCTGTGGGTGGCCTTCCATGTTCCCTTTCTTGGATCTACACTGTCTTCACTAGCCTATGATCTTCTCACCTCCTGCCTCGTTGTCCTGGTTTATTAATAAGCAGCTTAATGCTCACGAAGGTCTACAGCTTGCATCTGGCTCACAGTTGAACTGGCCTTGCCTGCTGTCTGGTTTTGTGGGCTACTTTCTTGATAGGTGTTTCTTTTTGATATAAACCTGTCTCTTC
>NW_022107431.1:68174809-68177105 GCF_000313985.2 Echinops telfairi | reverse complement strand
AAAACTATATAAAAACAGGGGCAGTGGCATTCCAAAGGTATGTTAGGGGGAATGTACTACAGAAGTCAACAGTATGGGGTTGCATTGTATGAGGAAATTTAAGAACAATGAAAAGTTTGCCTGCTTCATATTATCACCAGCTATTCCTGGTGATACAAGTATAGTTGAATTTTAAATTAGCTCATTTTTACTAAATTTCCTTTTATAAACATTGTTTCTACATGGTCACACCGTTCTGTTTTATTATATAGTTAATATATAGAGAAGCATATAACAGTAGCTTTATACCGAAGTCCATTCTAGCAAGTGACAAATCTCATGCACTAGGTCTACATATACTAAACTCTACATGGGAAAGTGATTGTCTCAATAACCCTTAAAAAGGGAATGTCAACAGAATTGCCTTTATCTTGAATGGTTCAAAATTGTTCTCCTTAGAATAGTTGTCTTCTTTTAAACTTATGAAGTATTAATACTGTTCCTTAAATTAACAATATATATAAACAAAAATATATTTTGTTCCTAAAAATATTCTTGCTTTCTCCCTTAGAAGCTAAGGTTATGGGTATATTATGTGTTTCTGTCTTCAAAAAGTAAATAGGCAGAGCTAGGAATTGGGTGGTTCAGTTGTAGTCAATTAATATGGCCTTTCTAGCCATAATTCCTTATGTGATGCATTGTAATTCTGCAGTTGTAATTCCATTTTGGATGGAGTGCTCTGCTAAAGTAAGGGACACAGGTAATGTAGGATTAAGTCCTGACCTTAGTAGAGGGTATGAGCCACATCACACCCATTGTTTCCTTGCTGTGGGGGGTTCTCATAAACTATTATAGTGTTAATTATGATTCATAACAAATCTATATGCCATTGAGGGTATGGTCTGCTAAAAGACAAAAATTATACCTCCATCAAAGCCCTTTTTCTGTATGTAAGGATACCGAGAGAAAGCCCCGGACCACCAGACGAGCACACTTGAGATCCCTGTGTAAAGGGACAGTGGCCAAGACCAAAGGCACCAGAGACTGTGGCGGGAAGAACAAAGCATAGAGTCCAAGATCAGAGCCCAAACAAGGAACTCATAAGACAGAGCAGAGGAGCAGTGTTGATAATGGGTTCTTCAAACTATGAGGCAGAGCAAAATCGCATTTCCTGGTCAACAGAAGCAGAAGCCACAGAACCACATGGCTGAGGACCAGAGGAAGATTTAACTGCTGGCTGAAGAAAGGTACTGTTGTGGATTAACAACTGTATCCTTATTGGTATTGGTCACTAGTTCTAACCTGTGGTAACCTATTAATTTCCCTAATAAACTGAGCAAATAATCAGCAAAGCTTATTATATATAGAAGTATGCTTCCTCATTCCAACCAGGATTGGAAGAAGGCTTATTAACAACCTTCAATATGCAGATGACACAACCGTGTGGTTGCTTAAGGTTAAGTGCTCCCTGCTTAACTGCTGATGAAAAGGATATATTCGAACCTTAAGAATGAATTGCAATTCAATGTAAAGAAAACCAAAACCAAATTCCATTTTACTCTTTGAAATTCCATGAGGGAGTAGTACTAGCTAGCTGGTGTCTAATATTGAACTTTTGTAGCATAAACAGCTAAACACATAATGCTGAACACTAACAGCATCAGTTTTGCTTGCAATGTGACACAGATTTTTGTGGCTACTATTTTTATTTAGTTAGCATTAGTTTTGATTAACACCTTGAGTACAGAGCCAAACATTTCCCTCTGCAGCTGACTTTTTGTGACTTTTTAACTTCAGTAAGGAATACACAAAAAAACACCCCAAAATAAAACAAAACCTCATTTTACGTGAAAATTGCAGTTAAGATCAAAAAGAGTTTCTTTGCACATGATTCCTTAAAGTGTTATCTGCCAAAAGCTTTGATAGGCAGTAAGACTTCCTATAATACTACTGAGTTTTTGGAGGATTGTTACATTTGATAATAAAACTTGCCTGTTTATATTTTAATATACCTTCACAACTAGACCAATAGGTAATATTCTGATAAATGGAGAAAAGTGTGAAATTGTCAAGATTTTGTCTTACTTAGTTCCCCACTCAGTGCTCATGGAAGCATTGGTCAAGAGATTAAAAACACTTTACGTTGGGTAAATCTGCTGCACACGACCTTTTTAGAGTATTGAAAAGCAAGAAGGTCATTTTGAGTAATAAGGTCCACCTGAGTCGAGCCTGCGTAATTTCCATTGCCTCATAGACGTGTGAAAGTTGTATAATGAATAAGGAAAACCAAAGAATGGAGGCACTTGAGTTGTGGCAC
>NW_022107431.1:68156161-68173592 GCF_000313985.2 Echinops telfairi | reverse complement strand
AGAATGATGTACAAATGTGCTTTACACAATTGATGTGTGTATGGATTGCGATAACAGTTGTATGAGCCCCTAATAAAATGTTTTTTAAAAAAAAGAAAGAAAACGGTGGAGGGTGAAGGCATGCCTGACCCCTGACTCCTGGCAATAAGGAAGCCAGACAAGGACAAATAGAGCCCCTCCATGCTATTCAGGGCAATCGTTTTGAGAGCATTTGCTGGTTATTTTATAACAGAATTTTGGATCACCCATATCATGCTTTGCAAAATCTTTTGTTCTGTGTGTTCTGAAGAAGATATTAATATTAAGAAAAACTGAGGAAAATGTATCACTTTGTTATTAGTTTGGCCAGTGCACCATTCCACTTAAATTCAAAAGTTTATGATTCTAGTAGTGTTAGGTGGCTTGGGGTCTTGTCCCGAGCAATATCATTGTCTCTCCTCAGCTCACATCCAAAGAGCTTCAGACATTATCACCTTCTGGTTGGCCACTAAAAATGATAGTTGCATATAAGGGAGAGAGATGAAAAGAGAAACAGAGCAAGATGGAGACATAGACAGAGTACACAGAAGCCTGGTTCCTAAAGGGAAGCCATTTGCCCAAATGGGAGGGGAAGTGAGGGGCAGAGGTGTTCAATGGTGCACGACCTCTTACTGCATTAGTGAATATACCCCAGTCCACAGCCTGCCATATATCTATGAGAAAAAGTAACCATCTTCATAGGTACAAGTTATAAAAGGTAGAACTTTTCCCACACTTTATATTATCCAAATTTAAATGCACAAGGTCAAAATTCTTCTTTTCAACTATGCGTTGACTTTCAAAAATTCAGATAACTCCTTCCCCCTAGATTTTATTCAGGTCCAAGGATTACAGAGCTGAGACCGGAAGGAGTCAACTGAGAGGGCAATGTGAGGGCATCATCGCCCCTGGCTTTATTTTTTGTGCTTCAAGGTGGTAAGGAGTCGATGAATGGTAGTGGTGCGATGGGTTAGGCATTGGGTTGCTAGCCTCAAATTCAGCAGTTCAAACCCAACGGCCATTCTGAGGTAAATAGATGAGGCTGTCTACTTTTGTCATTCGCACAGTCTAAGAAACCCTATAGAGAGCCACTAGGAGTTGGATCCAATTTGATGGCAGTGAGTTGGGCTTTGGGTTTGGGGTTGTAAAAGGCATGGTTCTCCCCAGGTGCTGAATGAAGACATGAGGTAGGTGTAAGAGTGACTGTAAAAGAAAAGGCAACTTCTTTTTTCCCCCATAACCCCCATCATATCGGCTTCCGCACCGGACAGACTTCTTTTGTCTGCAGATTGATAAATCCAATCCACAGATTGAATATATCTATACGAATCTCTTATGCATTCTATCACGTGTTTTGTTTTTTATCTTTTCATTTAAATTTCATGGCTATTCAGGTCCCTAGGTGGTACAAAGATTTTTGTTTCATTTTGTTTTATTGTTTTGCTCAGCTACTTAGGCAAACGATTGATAGTTTGAATCCATTCGTTGAGGCCATAGAAGAATGGCTTAGCGACTTATTTCCAAAGGACGACAATGACTGGAAACCCTATGAAAAGGTTTCATGAACCCATGAAACCCTATGAAACCCGTTGTGCTCTGAAACACGCGGGTTAACTGTGCGTGGGAATCCACTTGCAGGCAACTGCTTTTGCTTGTTTTCATAGCTATGATGACTCACTTCCTCTGTAATTATCCTCCAATTCTCTCGGCCTCTTACAATCACGGCACTAAGGGTAGAAGAGGAATGAAATCATTGTTGTGACTTTTACCATATCTGCTCACACTGGCCCCACTGCAGCATGTTCTGTTTAATTTTCTAGATGCAGCTGAAAAATGCCTAGTCACGCTACTGAGCAACCTCATCCTGGTCCATGTAAATCCTGAACCAAATTTCCTTAGTTTCTTTTGTTTTTAAATGTACCATTTGCATTGTATCTCAGTAATCCAGTTCCAATTGAGGAAGGGGAGACTTTGAGAGTAGTCTACACAGCCTCTCTTCAATAAGCACTGTGCGTTGCTCGTCCATCTGGTTCTGAGGCGAGTCATAGCAGTCATGTTTTCTCTTGGGACACTCTCCCCTGGCATACCTTATAAACTGAGAATGGGAAGCAGTATTCAATCTGGAGTTGGCAATAGTGGTTTCTAATACAAAACAGAACCAATGCTTATAGATTACTTTCTCCATATAGACTGGGAAGGGTATAAAATCAGTATTCAGAAATGCCAAGAGAAGACTGAGGTAGACATTCATAGGGCACAGAGGAGGATGAGAAGGTGATGAAGATACTAAGCTCTATGGGTGATCATATGTGCCTTACCCTCTGCTGTGACCACAGAGGCAGACATAGTTCTGGTACAGAAAATATGATCAATAGATATATATTGAATAAATGAATGAACAAATGTGAGAGACTCCCAATGGCTTTGCAGCCCCTAATCCCATTACCTTTCCACAGCCCCTGAGGAACACATTGTATCCTATAACAAGAGTCTTTCTCTGTAAGCCAAGTCAAGTTTTCTTTTTCCCCACCCAGAAGACTAAAAAAGAAATATAGTTTGCTCATATATACCTAAGGTCAAACTCTGCTAAAGAAATCAATATGGTAACATTTACAAATCCCTTTCAATTTCAAGTCCATAAAACAGGCTATTTACTTCTATATGACTTTCTAGATTAGTGCCAAACATTCCCCAAGTCTGGCCGAAGAAACTCTATCTACAGAGGAAGAATAATGAGGAAATTATGCACACACACACACACTCGCTATTTATTATTTATCCATTTGCTATCCTATTTAAAGATAGAATGGCATAGCATAGAGACAGTGTGACAATGAGATCCCCCTCAAACTGTAAGTCTATAAGATAGTAAAAATCCTATCCTATTTTACCTATGATTACATGTGTCAGACTTACTATAAATATCATACCCACTGTCTTAGCATCTTCCTCTCTTAGAAATAATATTGACCATTGCATTGAAGTCTAGGGCAGTAGCTCAAAACGGGATAGTTGTTCCCCTTAGGAAGCACTGGCAATATCAGAGACATTTTTTTTGGCTTTCACAACTGAAAGAGGAGGGGGTTAGAGGCATCTAGTTAGTAGACGTCAGAGGTGGTACTAAATACCCTACCATGCACAAGACATTCACCTTCACACACAATAAAACGATTATCTGCTCCAAGTTTTCACAATAACAACAACCCTGATCTAGAGTCATTCATCTTGAAGACCTGGAATACAGTTTATCCTGAACAGATGTACCAGGTTTGACTTCCCAACGAAAGGTAACTTTAACTAAAACCAGCAAAGGCTTGGGGTTAAAGATAATTTGTTGTTGTGTTGTTAGGCTCCATCGAGTCAGTTCCAACTCAGACCACCGTGCGCACATGAGAAAGAAACACTGCCCAGTGCTGGGCCAGCCTCACATTCGTTCCCACATCTGAGGCCATTGCTGCAGCCACTGTGTCCATCCATTTCTTTGGGGTTTCCCTCTATTTCCCTGCCCCTCTCATTTATCCAGCATGGTGTCCATCTTCAGGGCCTGGCCTCTCATGATACCATATCCAGAGGGGGGAGGATGAAGTCTCCCTGTCCTTGCCTCTAAGGAGCACTCTGCTCTGCTTCTTCTAAAGCAGATTTGTCTGTACTTTTGGCAGTTCACAGTTCTATCAATATTCTTCGCCAACCCCACAATTCAGACACATCGATTCTTCTTCACTCTTTCCTATTCAGTGTTCAGCGTGAACATGCGTATGAAGTGACTGAAAATACCGTGGCTTGTGTGAGACACACCTTAGTCCTGAAAGAGGCATTCTCGCTTTGCAATACTCTAAAGAAGTCTTATGCCACAGATTTACCCAATGCTGCACAATGTTTGATCCCTACTGCATCTCTGAGCATTGATTGTGGTATATTAATTAAGATTCATTAATATTTTCTCGTAGTCCTAGGTTAATTTTTAGTCAATTTCTGTAAGTACACCTACAAACACATCTCACATGCAGTCATAATATGATTAATCCATTGTTTTAGCCTGATGAATGCTGACTGCCATAATTTGACTATTACCCTAAATTAATCTGGATTTTTATCTTGGTAAGCCTTGGATCTGAGATTTTTAAGCCATAGGCTATAGAGTTACTATATTGGGCTGCCAGCCCTTATTTTCAAATTAGCCACTGGAATACACCTTTTTTTCCTGCCATATGTATTTGCTGATGTAATTTTTCATTAAATAAAATAAATTTTTCATTAAAATTCTTGAATTAATGGTATCATTTACATCATTCTTTTTTTCCACCAATAGGTAGAATAATTTTATTTATTATTGATGGAGAGACAATTTTTATAATTTATAAAATGAATCCTTATCCTCAAAACGCTCAAAGCAACTATGATATATAGAGATTGGAATCTATGTTTATGTTACTTGCAATTATGTTAAAATTGTTAAAAACTGCATTAAGTATGGGAGGATATTTCTTCTGTCTCCACATTGGCTCACTGTGGCCTTTATAGCACAGCTGTCCAAATCTGCCTTGGAATTGATATTTTCCTCCAAGATCAAAGTCAAGTTGTGGGTTTTGTTGATCTATTCCTTTTGAACTTCATTTGGGCCCATAATTACATGCCCAATATAGAGAAAAATGTCAAGAAAGAAACAGATTTCAATTTCAAGCTTCAGAGGAGTTCTGATAATAAAAATGTGGTAAAAATGATGAAAACTACCTTGACTGATGTACTCTTTGTTTTTAAGGACAGTGTACTACGTGGTAGCTGTGAGAAAGGACACATGTCATTCTGAGATCAGGCCTTTGCCAGGGTAAGCTGTCATTTAAAAAAAGGAGAACTCCTTTTGATGTTGGAAAAATGTCCAGCCATGCTACTTGCTATGCAAAAACAGTGGGATTGCTTCCCGCATGCCAGAAGCAGGGAACAGGTACAACACACCCACTGCCGGGGCCCATTAGCATCTTTTGTCATAATCCATGGCAAATGGACCAGTAACTACCCACTGCCAATTAGAGTGATGATGAGCCAGCCTAAAATAGGCAGGTGAGCAGACTAAGTGCCCCTGTGGTTTGCCAATTACCTAAATTATCTGCGGTCGTTTTCGTGCACAGCCATCAGGAATGCAAATACAAACACTCCAGTGTGCCGGGCATGGGCTCTGTTTGGTGTCAAAAAGCCGAAAGGAAATAAGCAGGATGTTCAGAAGCCGAGTTCTAGCCATCGTGACATCCAGTGTTACCCGGATGAAATCCTATCCTGCTTTGTAGGCCAAGTCTATCTTCTCTAAGAAGGATTCGTGGAATGACGAAACATCAATTCTGCACCCAATGTCACTAATCGGTTGCGCAGATCGCTCTCAGCGGTTCGCTTCTCCCTGGGTGGACATTGGAACCGATCTACAGTTCTGAATGAATGTTAGAATCAGAATACTCCAAACAAATAAGACTAACTTGATCAGGAAAGCTAATGCAAGGGGCTGGGAGAAGCCTGGAAGAAAACGACAGAGGAGAGCCACTGGGCATTTAGCTTCAGCACTTTAGCAATCATGGAATCTGAGCAATAAGTGTGTGAAAAGATTTCATCTTAGAACCTCCACTTTGGTAGAGCTCTGCTCATGCTATCAGTGAAAACCATTTCCAATTTTTCATTGTTCTCCATTTTACAGTTGCTAGGCACCACACTCCTTCAAGGCCACATGGTAGTTTCTAATGAACAGCACAGGCTGCTACTGTGTTGAACATTTTCCCATCCTTCAGGAAATTGCAAACATACCTGCCTCCCAATTCAGCACTGAGGATGAATACACGATCTCATGCTATTGTATTAATGTTCACTTAAATTTCAGATTATATTATTATTTCAAAAGAACCGTACCCTGCTCAGTGGATAAGTACAGAGTGTGGCTTAGTATTGATAGCAGCAGTCAGGAATCTGTGTTATATTGCTCTACTGCTGGACTAATACGTGATCTTTGACAAGTCACTTCATCTTTCATCTTTCTTAAGTATGAGGATAGTTTATCTAAATTATAAGAGCAGATACTAATACCTTGTTTGGAGTACTGTTGTGAGACTTCATTAATTATCATGTATGGAGCACTGTAAGGTCTTCAAATAAAATAGATTACTACAGTGCACAACCTTAACATTACTCACCCATTAACAATGTTTCTCTGTGTAATGGTGCAATATGCTATCAGTTTAAGATACATAAGGGGATACTGTAGAGGTGTGGTAATAGAACGATAAGTATTTCACTGTTCTAATCACACACTGGGAAAAGCACTGGTAGCACAGTTCTCAAAGAGCTCTCAGCTACTAACCCTAAAGTCAGCAGTTCAAACTCACCAGCTGCTTCTCAGGAAGAAGTCGTAGCAACCTGCTTTTTAAAAGATGTACAGCCTTGGAAAGGGATCCCGTGAGGCGGTTCAACTCTATCCTTTAGGGTCACTATGAGGCTGAATCCACTCAGCCGCAGGGAGGTTTGTTTGCACACTCTGGTGTTGTACAAACTAGTTCACTTTGTAGAATATTCAATATCGTTACTAGATTCCACCCTGACTATTTTATTATGCTAATTGATAATCTAGTGTGCTCCAAAGATGAAAGAAAAATGAAATTAAGCTGAAAAATCAAAGGGTAACAACTTTATAATGCCTCTTTAATTTAGCAAAATACAATTAAAGTCACACAGTGATAGAATTGACTTGAATACTAAGATGACTGTAATTGACAAAGTAGATGTTACAGAGCCACTCTGAATAAGAGCAAAGGAAAATGCCAAGGAAATTCCGGGCCGTGGACTATCTCTGTAACCTCACAAAACTAAACCACAAGAAGTCGATGGATGTCCCTTAATAGAATGTCCTGAAGGTTGTTTATATCACTGAAAGAATTTGGGGGATTAGGATAAAGAGGTAGATATTGAAAAGTAGCATAAAAATCATGACCAGTTACTAAGAGGAAAATGTGTTGCTCACAAAGAATTAGACTTTACTAACGTCACTTATTTGAGTTGCTTGATACTTACCAAAAGATTGACCGGCTTTAAAAACACTCAAGTGTGCAAGCAGGCACACCCACAATTGGTCTGGCATGCATGCTGCAAATAGCCAACAGAACAATTTCAGTGAGCGTTCCTCATCGAGCCACAGGATTGGGCTATTCTGCTACGGATTGCACAATTTAAGTTCTTTACGTGATTGTAGCTTGACTGGGAAAATGAGTAGACTTAGTTCCTGCTGGGGGTCTGGAAAAATGATGCAGTCTTAGATCCGTAGTTGCACAATATGTTAAAATTCTATAAGAAATTCCTCTTTTAGAAATCCCACATTTCCTGTTAGCATCCGCACAGTCTCAGAGAATTTCAACAAAAATCCCGAAAAGGTAAAGTAACCTGCATTAAGGAAAAAATATCTCCAAAGAATTAAGGTTTTAAGTTTTAAATTCATGTAAATGTTTTATCTTGTTCTACAACAAATGTTTTGCTGTAGATAAAAATAAAAAATTTGGCAAACTTTGAGATAAAATTGACACTCTAAAAGGGTGGTTCCTATTGACCCTACATTGTTTGCAAGCACAGCATGCTATACGCAAAAGTACATTTATAAAAATCCAAATGATGGAAAAAAGTGTGAGCACAAGGGAGTGTCAGAGAACAAATTAATTCTCATTTTGATAGAACAGCATTTTTGAGAAACAAGTTTGGGTAGCCTGAGGATGAACAGGGGTAAAAGATAGTTGATTTTTTTTAACCTTTCCTATAAAGATTATTTAAAAGCTTATTTATTACAGGATCCAGTGTCTTAAAACAAGTATTTATTACAGAATTGCATTCTATAAGACGATATATGCCATGTTTTCCAACTTTAACAATACCAGTTTTCTGAACATGATGGCCTTCTGAAAGATTTTTTAGGTGTCCTACTTTAATTTTCATAACGAATTAGATTGCTCTTATGATTAGGAAATGACAAAACTATTACCATTTTTGATGGAATACAGGTGGATGGAAAATATTGCTTACTAAATGTTGAAGAATGTTCTAAAAATTGTAAAATTAATTGTCTTCCCTCACTGAGGCAATCTTACTCACTGTGTAAAATATAAGACTCACTATACAAGTATTACTTATAGTTATGAGAAGAGACTACCAACAGCACATACCATACAGCATAATTGTCACAACACATACCGCTTTCATAAGAAAGGCTATTTAAAAGTAATGCTTAGTGTCTCCTGAATGTATCCACTGAAAAGTGTTTAACTTCAAAGTGAAATTTCAGGGAGGCTGCTCCCTACTAGAGATAATAAAACACTCTGGATCCAGGACGACACGTTTTAAAGTAGCTCCACATCTTCTGAGACTGGGTGCCAGAAATAGCATTAAAAGCATTGATAATGCAAAAATTCCTCCTCCACACCTAAACAAATGAATGTTCCTCATGCCTGCCAAGGATGTCAGCGGGGAAATGAATTCCCAGTCTTCTCATAATATTTCTAGAAGGGAATCATCATTAGCAACAGAAATAATGCAAAGGAGTGGGACACTGGCAGTAAGATGTATGTGCTGGTCTGTTTATCTAGGCCTCGGCTCGGTTGCATTTCTTCAGAGTCCCATCTTCTCTGTAAAAGGTACTCATATTCACCACAATCACTCCTTCACTCTGCATGGACCACCCACCCAAAGTCACCTCCACACTCCCCACTGCACACACTCCCCACAGACAACGATATCACATGCGCTATGCCCCAGGTGTTCCCCAAACTTCCCGTCTTCCAGGATCTATTTTGAAATTTCTAGGATAAATTTCTAGAAAAAGGAAGCAATCATTTATAAGGTAGCTAGTCATTGGAATAGACCTGATGCGAGCGCCTTGGTTTGTTACATGATATCGGACACGAATAAACTTCGAACCTGGAACATTTCTGTTGATTACATTCACAGGAATATGATCTAATCAATGTTGTTATTTCCCACAGTCAAATGAAATGAGAATGCATATGACTTTCCAAGTGTATGCTACACTGCTATTTCTGAGAATTATGTTATTTAGTAAATTAGTGAAATAGCACTCTACTAAGTCAAGTCTCCTGTCTTCAGTCACATTAGCAAGCTTACTTTCTGGCACAAAAGTTTTCACCATCTAATAAGCCAATATATTTTTTTATGCTTTTGATATTAGCTATCAGCATTATTAACACCCTGTACCTGAAATTGATAAATGAGCACTCTCATTTTCCTGGGCAATGTGGTGTTTTAAAAGCAAATTATTAGACCTACCAGCTGGATTCTGTCTGGTTTTAACACTTTCTGTCTTAGATCCAGAGGTAAAGTACCTGGACTCTGGAATTCTCCTAAGAATGTCATGATAATTAATTGAGATAATTCATATGAATCAGTTGGCACAATAACTAACATATGCTAAGATTTCATATAACAGTGGTCATTAGAATTCATCTCCAAAATAGTGATTTTTCCCAAAAAGAACACTGCCATCTTGCAGATTTCAGGGAAACTACTACTAAAGAGACCTGAACGAGCTGGTTTATTTTTTATTATTTTAGAAATAGAATCCCTTTCGTTTTAATCACTGGATTGTCATTTATCTAGGCTGTCTTTTATTTCTAAGTTCAACCCAAAGTAAAATAATTAAAATGTTTAGGCTTTTAGATAAATATATTTGAGATTCAGCCACTGTATATCTGGTAATGTTTTTATTCTAAATGATGATAGAAATTCTTGACTAAATAATTAACATGCAGTTAAGTATTTAATATTAATATACATAGTACAGTACCAAAAATGGTCTTTCAATAAGCAATGCCTATGTATTTTTCACCCTCAAAACATGCACTAGATATTTAGTGAAATAAACATTCTTGAAAAAAAAATCAGCGTCCTTGATTATGTATCTCAAAATTTTATCACATTGTCATCTTAGTTCTGAGCAGATTACTTGTTCTTTTTTTCTTAAAATATGTTGCTATTTCAATAGAAAATTTCAAAATTTTGCTATTACTAAAGTTAGCTGTGTATCATTTGAGACTGCTTTCAATTATTTTTCAGGAACAACAATGTTCAACATTTCTAATGTGTTTCTTTGTATCTTGGAAAGCACATATATTAAAATCAACATGAGAACTTCTTTCTCTATAGAGTATTTTCCTTTTTCCTGTTGGTCATGTCTTTATGTCATACTTTGAAGTTACAGGAAAAACAAAAAGTTCATGTAGTGATTAATCTTTTTGACACTAGCCTAGTAATATTATAAAATAATATGAATTGTGTATGTATCAATATACATAAACTATTTATAATGGTAAACAGAGTTAACCTTGAAAGTTTTATGTACATAACACTCAGAATGAAAACTGTTTTTGATATTACATGCTACAGTTGTAATATTACATGTTACAGTTGTGACCTTACATGTTAAAGTTACGATATTACATGTCACAGTTGCAATATCACATGTTACAGTTGTGATAGTATGTGTTACAGTTGTGAAAGTTATACAATAGAGTCCTATGCCTATGGCAATACAATGATATGGACAATAAAATATAGATCTGATTGTATGTTAATTCATTAACTGAAAGCAGTTGTGAAAACAAATTGTTTTGTAATAGTAATAAAAAATATTTCAAATTCTAATTTTCTGGCACACTTAAGTTAGAACTCTATGAGAACAAAAATGTCCATCTTAAAAATAAAATATCCAAACTATAAATCAAATAAAACAAATATACTACTAAACAGGAAAACAAAACACATCCATTGGCAGTGGAGAGAGGGGGAATGCTACCCTGTTTCCCCGAAAGTAAGACATCCCCGAATGTAAGATCTACTTACAGTTTTGCCTCTCACTGAAATATTAGGCATCCCCCCCAAAAAAATAAGGGTTTGGATTGTTATGATGATGTTCCAGAAGATGATGACATGACTGCCATTGAATAAATGAGTAAATGTACCACAGATTGTTGTGCATGGAAATAATGATAGTAACAAGAAATTCTTGATGCTGTAGGATTCACAGTTTGATTATGCTGGTTTGTGATGACAACTACTATCATACTGTATACAGGTAATAAATTTCCTTTTTTGTTGTTCAACAATAAATGTGTACTGTATTCTTCTTCATGGAAAAATAAGATATCCCCTGAAAATAAGACCTAGCACATCTTTGGGAGCAAAAATGAATATAAGACACTGTCTTATTTTCGGGGAAACAGGGTAGTTTGGGCACTTAATTTACCCACAGAAAAGCTCTCATGAGGGAATTTCCATGATTTTGAAAACTATTCTTAAAGAAAACCATCTTAGCTTACTTGCATCATCCCACTTGTAATTCTGTAATTTGGCGATAAGCTGTTTATCTTTAATATTACTCATAATGTAGATTTCCCCCTCCTAATACTGGAGACATTTTCATAAAAGCAAAATGTGCTTAAATCTTTATGTTAAAATCGATCATAAACCCAATATGTTCTTTTTTGTCTCTAGTTTTCTACAGATCTAAGTTGATAATGCCCCTTCTGAAATATGGTTACCACACTTAACACGATATTTTGAATTTCCACTGCCCCTGCCGAGCATGCTGTCCCCTCGTGTACCCTTGATCCCATTCTTCATCACAAGATCATGGTAAATGTGTAGCAGCTGCATTGCTTGTTGTGTTCACAGAAAAGCACAAGCCATTCTCCCATAACTTTTGTTTTGTAAAATTGTTCTCATCAGGGTTTCATGGGATAGATGTTTTAACCTGGATATATTTTTTATGTTATTTTTAAGGTGGCAAGTCAGTCTAGGGATATGATTTTAAAATTTAATTTTATCATCTATTACCTTTGACTTCTTTCATACTTTTGTGTTAATTAAAAATATGAAAAATCTTCTCTACACTCAGTCAATATTTTTAAAGACCTAAATTTCATTTTCCTACTGTAGACATTCCAAACACTCTTGTGCATTTTCTGTCTCAGTAAAAAATATTCTTCTCACATGTTTCCCAAATACTGTCTCTTCAGCAGTTTATCTCCAAATTTACACCATTCTATAAGCCATGATTGTGAATATGGTATCATCTACAACCCAAATGAGGTTTGGAAGACACAGTTGCTCTTAATGTAACCAAGTGTGTTTCTATAGGTCACACACAGTATTCGACGTTTTCAGAATCCTACAACTTAATCTACTCTAGAATTTTAACGAAGACCCACATTAAACGGATCGACTGTGCTCTCACAAGCTATTGTATCATATGATAATCCTCTTCAAGCGATAAGGTGACTCATAGTCACTGTGCGCATTTCAGGAGCCCCCAGAGGCACTGTGGGTTGATTAGGTCGGTGTGGGGCTGCTAACGACAAAGTGGGCCACTCAAACTCCGGAGCAGCTCCTGAAGGGAGAGAGGAGGTGAGCCCTTTCCTTGGAGATTTCCCAAGCTCGGAAACCCTCCATGGGGGTGGTGAGTCAAATGGACTAATGGCATTGGATTTGGTTTCAGAGATTTTAGACTTTGAGGAACGCTCATCTCTTTAGTATATCCAAAATTATAGGTGGGGACTCTGAGATTATATCTAAAAAAAAATGATTTTAATTACCTGAGATTTAAGATTCAAAGAACTGTACAGAATTTCAGTGCAAAGGAATATAAACTCATAAAAATTTTATACCCACCATTAGCATTCAGTGTGAATTGAAAATCTTTGAGCACTGTCAGGGGACCTGAATTCTGGCCTAGATGAATCCTTTGAAAGTGAGAACTATACATTAGTCATTTTGGAATTATCAGTGTCCAATTCAGTGTCTCGTAGGTAGTAGCCACTTAGTAAAAGCTTATTTAATAAATGGGATATAACTCATTTGGATTCAGGGATAGCCTTCTTTAAAGCATATTAAGCATTATTAGCTTTTTCCCATTTATTAGGTCTTAATACTTTTGCCATATCCTTTTGTCCTGTAGTCACAGAAGTTCATTTTCTTTTATTTTAAAAAACCCTCCTCCCCTGAAAACATCCAAATGGAGCCGTTGGAAGGAATGACACTCAAGCACACCTAGTTGTGTTTCTCCACAATTTCAGGTTGATTGGAGAGAATTGACACACTAAGTTAATTATAGTTTGCAATTTTCTCAATAACCCAAAGATTTTGTGGGAAACAATGAGTGCAAGGCACAAACACTATTACGAGAATATATACAAACTCACTGGGCAGACAAAGGAGGTAGGAGTAGAAACAAAAGTCTGGTAGTTTGGTTGAAGGTTGGAAGGAGTCTTGATACGATGGGTGATGACAGGTACATTGGTCTCAGACCACAGAGTACACAGAAGAGGCTAATGTCAAAGCTTCTGGAGAAGGTGACTTGGAGACCAGGCTCAGTACAAGGTGGACAAGCCTTGAATGAGCTGCTGCTGCCGACTGCTCTTTCTGTTTCAATGTCTCAATTGCTCCACAGCACTCAGGAGGCGTGAGCACTGATGGCCCTGTCCCCTGGGTGTATACAGCTGAGTCTCAATATTGCATCAGATCTACCAGACAATACTTGTTAGTGGCTCCCTAGGTTCGTGTCCTTCTGGAGATATCAATAAAGGACTTTCTTGTCACTCTCTCAGTTTGCAAATGTGTGTTTGCATGTTTTTCTCTTTCTGTGAACTTTTTTAAAAATATGGTAAGAATCTTGCTATAGACACCTATGTCCCAAATTCCAACATAGATCATTCAACAGATGCACTGTCAATTGTTTTCTCTGTGAAGCGTTAAGAAGTTCTATCATTTCCCCCTATTTTTAAGTGTATTTAGATATTGAACTAGCAATACCTCTGAAGTGTTGAGCAAAAAAGGAATAGATGAATAAAAATTAGATTTAAGTTCAAATACAGTTTGGCATTTTATGAAAAACTAGTCAAATTGTGGCTGGGTAAGACATACTCATATATTCTAGCACCTCCACACTTATCTTGGAAAGCATTTCTCTTCTGCAGTGTAATACAGCATACAGCACTTAGAACATGTTGGTATTAAAGGGAAATCTTTCCAGATAGAGTTTAACAGTGAATAACTAACCTAAAACTAATACCTACTTCTACTTCTCTTTCTCTCTTTGAAATCATTCACCCCCTAATAGTTTTATTGATAAAAATCCATGTATTATACACTTGCAAATTAAGTTGCTTTTAAAAAGATATATATCTCTCTTCACAATCCGTTCTAGTGTACCCTCCCCTAATAATATCTTGCATTCATTATGTGCTCCCAATTCCTCTCAACCTCATCCCTAATCCATATCCCCAATAGGCTATTGCATCAATTATTGTCTCTCTACATCAGTTTCTTTCATGCATTATAAACTGGGGCAATGAATAAATAAACTGGGACATCATAGACACCATAAAAAACAAATACACAACAAAACAGGGGTGTGTGTGTGGAGAAATAAAAGACAAGCAGCAATACTCAAATAAACCAAAAAGAATATTTCTGTTGAGGAACAAGTGAGAAATATTTAAACCTAAAGCAAATTCAGGATGGGTCAAGAGGGACATCAACTGATGAGGCATCATATTATAGCATAGTTCCAACCACCATACTCACGTTTTCAATCATCTCCGTGTGATAGTAAGGCTGCTCAATTGTGGCCAGAGGGAAATTGATACTGTGTCTTAATCCAAATAGATACTGTGCAGATAGATTTTGGGCTCTCACTGTTCTCTGCAGTCATTTACAAATTTGGTGTTCGTAAAACTAATACCTACTCCTTATGAATCGGATTGTGTAATCCTGGAACTTGTTTTGGACTCTTAACCCCGATGCTTAAGTCTGCAGTTGTTCTTGAGAATATGAATTTTGTTATGGAAGGAGACCAGATCTGTGTCTGTGTGTCTCAAATCTAATCATCTCTATTTATAAAAAGAGCACACAAGGCCCCCAAACAAACAGAAAGGGTAGAAGATAAGTGCTATCTGATAACCTCCGATTGGGAAGAATTGACCACCTCAGGAACGCTCAAGCTTGCTGGCAACCGGAAACTGACATAGACAAAGAAGGACTGCCCTCTGGAGCCACCGTCTGATTTCAGATTTCTCTCCTGCTAAACGGTAAAAACATACATGTCTGTTCTTTAAAGTCACTCACTTGGAGCAATACTGTTAGAGAAACACTGGCAAAATTAAGACACTATTCTCTATCGATTTTCCTAATAGCAGAGTGGAATTCCCAAACATGATTGAAACGGTGTCAGGCATTGCATTAGGCAGCAGGGACACAACAATAAATACGAGGTATTGGACCTCTGGGCAGCATTTTATTCATTGCATATGAGGTCACTCTGATTCAGAAGCTAACAATAACAAGAAGCAAGGGTGGAAACCAGCACAGTTAGCATGAATTTCCTATGAAAACTATTATATTGGAAGTGCCGCAAATACATAGATGAATGTTAATTCTGACTGGGGTTATTGTATGCAACCATGATAGAAGAAGGAAATTTGTTTAGATTTTGAAGGATGAGTGAAAATTGATCAAATGAAAAAAATATGTAGAAAAGGAATTAGAGACTGAGAGGAAAGCAAGAAAAAAATCACAGTCAATGGTGAGGCTGAGGGTTTAATATGGACTGAGAAAAGGTGATCTCTTTAGCTCAGTATATTAGAACAAAATACGAAGCTAATAAAACTCAACTCCAAACTCACCGCCATCGAGTTAGTTCTAACTCATAGTGACCGTGGTGGCATGGTGGGTTACCCACTGGGCACCCAGGATAAGCTCAAACACATACCTCCTCGGAGAAAGATGAAGCTTTCTGCTCCATAGAGATTTAGTCTCGGAAACTCAAAGGGGAGGTCCTACCTTGTCCTATAGAGTTGCTATGAGTCAGAATCAACTTGATGGCATTGAGTTTGAGTCTGGGTTTTGTACTTAATATGTCATGTACAAGTAGAACTGGACCATAGGGCTTACAATGCTTACCGAAGGCATGGTATTTTCAATTGCCTCATCTGCATGAGCAAGCTGGACAACGCATACGGAAGACTGAAGAAGAATTGATGTCTTTAAAGTACGGCGTTGGCAAAGAACATTACAGATAGTAGAGACAGCCAGAGAAACAAAAACCTGTCTTTAAAGAAGCCAGAATGCTGCCTAGAAGCGTAGGTGGTGAGCCTTTATCGTGTACTTTGCACCTGCTATCAGGATGCACCAGTGTCTGAGAAGGACCTCATGTTTGATTAAAAACTGAGGATCAGCATAAAGAAAGCCCCATCAATGGGGTGAGTTGACATAGTGGCTGCAAAAATGGTCTAAAATGTAGGAATTAGTAAGGAGATGATGCAGGGGTGGCCAGTGTTTGATTCTCTTGTACAGAGGTGTCCAGCATCCAAGCCAACTTGATGATATCTAACAGCAAAAAGAAAAATCTTTAGGTCGACAGCCCACCATAACTTTCTCTTGAGGAGCAGATAAGGAATTTGAATCTCTGACCTTGCGGTTGATAGCCTAATATCTAACCCACAGCCCCTACCCTGCCAAAGCTCTTTGTACTCTGACCAATCTAGTCAAAAGTACACCCACGGCCATCCAGTCACGGCCATCCAGTCATTCTAACTTGTAAGGAGGCTGCAGGGCAAGGTAGAACTGTACCCTTTGATTTCTGAGATTGCAAACCCTTTGAGGGGCAGAGAGCCTCAGCATTTGCCAGAAGAACAGCTGGTGGATTTAGACTGCTGATGTTGTGGTTAGTAGTCCACTGTGTAACCCTGCAACTCTGGCTCCTTACGTTCTGACTAACCCAAAATGACACACTACCTTGAAGTTGTTCTGACTAGGGAGTCAAAAATGTCTCAAAGATGAAAGAATTACCCAGATTATTAAACCTTGTTGAGGACTTGCTATGAAAAAGGAGCCTGAGCAATGTTTATGCAATAACCAAACTAAGAAAAGTAAAGAAAAAACACACTCACTGTGGTAGAGATAATTGATGGTTTACCCTAAAACAGTTTCTAGGCTGACCTTAGGGTTTCTCTTTCTGGAAACTGACTGCACGTGGATGACTCTTCAGAAATGTACAATGCCTAAGACAAAATAGTTTTAACTAAGCTATTTAGTTAAGACTAAGTAGCTCTGGTGGTATATGGCGTTACAAGTTAGCATGTGAGGTAGTTAGTTTATTGTGCCAACCTGGCCGATAAACACATGTGGGGTTAATTGAAGGACAGAGGGATAAATGACTGTGAACCTCGCCTTTCTACTTCTCGGGTCTCTTGCTTTCTGATGGTCAGACCAGCGTGCAGCTGCCTTAGCCAGTTCCCTGTTACAACTGACAAGGCTCACTTCCTGCAAGAAATCCCTGAGGAGAAGCCACATGGACCTACCCCGATGCAGCCCTGGGTGCTGGAGCAGC
>NW_022107431.1:68131011-68155128 GCF_000313985.2 Echinops telfairi | reverse complement strand
TGATTATTTGTTTCACTCAGGAAGAAATTGTTCAAATAAAAAAAGTTATGATCAAGAGCAAGAAGGAAATCAGATTTGAGGGCAAAATTAAGATTTGATTCTAAGTCTGTAGTGATCTATGGATCCAGAATGTGTAAAGCTCTTAAAATGTCTAGACATTAATGCCCGGGCTCCAGTCAAGTAGACCAGTGGTGGGAAGATTATCTCAAAGGAAATATTCAGAAGAGCCTGGATTTTGATCACCTCTTTATAGGGGAAAGAAATCATTTCCATTGAATTGTTGTGACAGCTGACAATAATTTCAAAAGAAATAGAAAAAACAGTGACTATTCATACTCTTGAATATTGAGAGTTGGAGTTCACTAGTCATTATGCTATCCTCTTTACTGTAAAATGTATCAATTAGTACAATGTACTCTGATATTTAGGAACTAGTACAATTATTCTGGACCCACGCTAAAGGTCAAAATATGTGTGCCTTTGTGAGTGAGTGTGTGTGTGTGTTTGTGTATGTGTATGTTGAATAGGATAATTAGCCAGAATCAAGAATTATGTTTCAGACACCTGAACTTGATACTTAGATTCTAAAGACAAAACCATTTGATCAGGTAGGTATTTATTGAAGAGCAGGGAAAGTCAAATGAAGAAAGAGTCCCTTCCCTTAAGGACATATCAGTTGTTCTAGTGGAAAGTAGACCTCGAATTTACACATATTCCATAGAAACTACCTTATGTATTAAGCCTTAAACAAGACAAAGGCAAGGAAAAAGATAATCATCCTAGGATGAAGGAGCAGTCCAGATGGAGTCCAGTAAATTTACGGTCATAAGACTAATTATAGATAATGGAAAACAGGGAATATGGTCACAAAATCATGATTGCTATGAGATGACTTCATCAGTGTCACACATGGGTCTGCAATGACAGAGAAAAGATCATGATCAGGATTTATACACAATTGCAGATATAAATGCTTTATGAGATTGGTTCTAGGGTTTCAATCACCTGACTATGTGGCAGTCAGGGTATGATCATCCATCAATGAGTCATAGCCTCGGGTAGCTCAACTTTTAGAAGACAAGCATCTATAAATCATGAAGGACATGCTCAGGCAAGTTCCTTGAGGGCAGGAATGCCCCTCCCAGGGCTGGGCTGGAGAGTTGAAATCTGCTTTCAAATACACTCTGCCTAAGGATAAAGTTTCCACTTCACTTATAATGGTCAGAAAAGAAATAAAAATCCATAAAAAAATGGAGTTACAAACTTAGTGACCAATCTATTAGTAGTGTTTCCAAAAGTAGGCTAGATTGCCCCCGAAAGGGGTGTCAGAATTATGTAGGGAGGCCTACAAAAGCAGATGCCTACACTTTATCTCAAATTGTGGACTATAGTACTTTTCTTTTTTTAATTGCTGGAGGAGGGGGCGGGTAGAGGGCTCTGAGTAATCTTTTTTCTGTAAAGGGGGCAGTAGGTCAAATAATTTGGGGAAACTTATGTATTAGAGTTTAAACTGTGAGCACAGGTTTGTGAAAGGCTAAGAATGTTCACATCGATTCAGCCTTCATTGAATTCTTTCACATAATTGACCAGCGATGTAAAAAGCTTTGCCCTCAGGCAGAATTTAGTTGCTATGAGGTGACTAGTCAGTTCAGAATAACCCTCAGGAACTTGCCTTAGTGGCCCTAGATGGAAATAGGGGTGCTGGGGTCCAGGGTCATGAGTCATACCCTTACCACTTGATCAGAGAGGCATGAACTAATCTTAGAATATTCAAATCGGGTCCTTTCTGTCATCCTGTCTGCTAATCTGATGAATTTATCTGGCATCAGTCATGATTTTATAGCTGTTTCCTTTGTTTTCAATGTCCTTCTTAAGGAGCCGTGGTGGCAATGTCCGGTCAGCATTGTACCACAAAACAGTGGTTCAAACCCACAAGCTTCTCTAAAGGGGAAAGATTAGGCTACATACTCCCATAAAGATTTATAGTCTCAGAAACTCTATGTAGTGTCATTATGAGTCTAAATCAATTAAATGACAGTGGGGTTTATTTTGGTTGGGATTTATGTTGCTGACGGCTCTGAAGTCTTTCAACTCTATTATGTCCTCGTACTTGATGCTCTCCCTTATCCCCATAATTTGTTCTTGTCCCTGTTTTGTCTTTGTTATTTTTAAGACTTAATAAGTGGATCTCTATAAAATATATCTGATTTGGGTTCACATTACCCCACCCCCACCAGAATACCAAGTGTTTTAGAATTAAGCTGTAATGCAAAAATAGGCTTCAGAAAGTGTGTGTGAGGAGATGAGCCAGTCAAGGTGCAGTGTAGAAATGATGAAACATATAACTTACCTCTAGTCCCTAATGCTTCCTACCCCAACTCCTCCCCGCCCCCCTCTATCATGATCCCAGTTCTATCTTACAAATCCAGCTAGACCAGAGGATGTACACTGGTATAGATAGGAACTGGAAACACAGGGAATCCAGGGCGGGTGATCCCTTCAGGACCAGTGGTGCGAGTGGTGATACCAGGAGGGTGGAGGGAGGGAAGGGTAGAAAGGGGGAACTGATTACAAGGATCTACTTATAACCTCCTCCTTGGGGGACAGACAACAGAAAAGTGGGTGAAGGGAGACATCGGACAGTGCAAAAAAGACAAAATAATAACTTATAAATTATCAAGGGTTCATGAGAAAGGGGAGAGTGTGGAGGGAGGGGAAAAATGAGGAGCTGATGCCAGGGGCTTACGTGGAGAGCAAATGTTTTGAGAATGATGAGGGCAATGAATGTACAAATGTGCTTTATGCAATTGATGTATGTATGGATTGTGATAAGAGTTGTATGTGTCCCTAATAAAATGATTTAAAAGAAAAAAAGAGAGTTTGTGGGAAAAACTGGATTAAATATAATGTAATATTTCCACACACTCTCTGAAATCCTCTAATCTCTAGAGATATATATAGCTATTTACTGAAGATCAATGAAGAGAGTCCCTTCTCTCAAGGAGATACTGATCTGAAAGAAGAGAGAGCCAAGCGGTTAAACAGCCACCCTACACAGAGGCTGCAACAACAAGCTCAAATGTAACAATTGTGAGGATGGTGCAGAATGGGGCAGTATTTCGTTTGTTGCACATAGGGCCTCTATGGTTTAGAATTGATTTGATGGCACCTAACTACAATAACAACTCTAAAGATTAATAGTCTTCAGTGGGATGGATTGACCTTACAGCCTCACTAGTGGAGCCAAGTAATTGTAAGTTTCTATGGGAGACGAAAGCTTCCACTTTCTCCCACAGAGCAAGTGGTGGTTTGGAGCTCCTGAACTTGGGTGAGCAACCCAACTGAAATAACCAATAAGCTACCAGGGCTCTTACCAAAAATCATGGAAATAGCATGGACTGGGCAGTGTTTTGTTATGTTAAATAATAAAGACCAGCCTGAATTGAAGGCACCACAAAACCACAACTAATGACAATTCTGCGGCTGGCAGTATGTATTCATTTAGAAGAGTGGAGTGCTAAAACTTCAGCTGCATTTAGGCAGAAAATCTGCCCTGTTCACCAACATATCCCAGGACCTGGAAAGCCTCATGACTCATAATATTCCCTTAATAAATGTTTCTTAGAAAAATAAGTGAATGCACTATAAAAAAAGGATTGTGATAACTATTTAGATTAGAAAAATAATACTAAATGAGCTTAAATAAATAGTTAGGATTAAGTGTCAGTAAGTGCAGACTAAGAATTTAAGATTAAGAACAGTTATGAAAGGTTTTCTGATCCAGTCACACATTTACCTTTTACATAAGTCACATACAAACACATTGAAGCTGATATGTGGGGGGATGGGGAGAACAAGGTGTGGTCTTTACTTCATATGAGTCCATTTGTACCCTTGAAATAGAGAAAAGCGTTGTTGTTCCATACATCTAAAACACTAATTCTTTTTAAAAATAGAGCTGTTAGTAATATAAATATGGATTGCCCGAGACTGTGAGAAATCAAAACCTGCTTGACCAAAAATCAGTTCTTTTAAGGCAGGCTTGCCTCCTGGACTCTGTCTGGTGTACTACTCTCCATTTGCATCTCAAAGGCCAGCACAGGCCCACAGCCCCCAAATCGCTAAATACCTACAGTTTGTGACAAAAGTTTCTGCAGGGCTAAACCACTCCATATTGTCTATGCAAGCTCTCCCACTTTTGATACATTGATCACTATATATCAAATGACATTTTACCATTTAATGACCTTTTAGATCTGGCTGTTAAAAGAGTTAGAAGACACCCACCCTTCTATCATGTCTTGTGGGTGGAGGTGTACAAACTAGATATAATACTGTGGTAGAATCACCCTCTCAAGTTGAACAAGATGAAAAGTATATTTTTGTGAAATAGATGATGTCCAGCCTAAAGATATTTGGTCAGCATTTCTAGAAATCCATATGAAACCTGTTAAATTTATGCTTTGAGAAATCTCATTTTATAAAATGAGTTATAAATTAAAAATACTGATCATGTGCTGTCATCTCCCTTTCACTGTTCCTCTCACTTATTTGTTTTATTAATATCCTCTTGCTTCTAATGGTGTACAGAATATTTGTATAATACATCTTTCTATGATAAACATTGATTTTTAAGGAAAGAAAAAATCAAGTTAAATAAATGATACATGCAAGAGCATTTTTCTTGTTTATAATGCTAAGTCAGAGATACATTGTTTCTAATATTGATTTAAATGGGAATGAAAAATATCATAGCTTTCATTTGGTTCCTGACTCTTAGTCTTTTTACCAAAGTTAAGAATTAAAGACCAAAAAAAGCTGAAAAAAAAGTAAACCTCAATGAGGAATACATATAAAACATACAATGATAATTGATTTTACAATTAATTATTTGTACAATACTAACAATTACTATTATTATCACTAACACTTATTTTCGTATGGTCGATAAGCAGCATCATGTAGTGAAGTAATGCATCTTGTGAATGTAACAATACTCCATCCTGAGGGCCAGAAAATGTTTTTTCAATAACCAAAGAGCAAATATTTTGAACTTTGTGAGTTGCATATAGTCCCTTTCATTTAGTCTTTTGTAACCCACCCACCCCCCATTTTCCTAGTTTTACAGCAAACCTCAAATGTGTACAAAAATAATAGTTTAAAATAACAGTCTAGATCCAACCAGTGCCTTATAATTTATCAATTCCTGTTCCATAGTCTAGATTTATTGCTATAAGGCAACTCTCTAAAACATTTGCAGACATGTCTAAATTAATGAGGGGAGGAGAAAATGTCTTCCCAAAAGTGTGAAATACAGAACTTTCCAAATTCAATTGTTTTTTGAAATGTTCTAATTGCATATGCTTGCCTACTTACAGAATAGAACTTGATTCAAATTCATATAACAATTTCAAGATCTACTGTGTATTAATTAGTAAATGGTTTCGGTGCTGCCCTAACATAATCTCACATGAAATCAGGAAGACTCACTCCCACTCACACACATTCAAATGAAGGCACCATTTTATAAACTTTATAGTGAACCATGAGGGTATGGATGATGTCCTGCTGATGGGCATCTGCACATTCATTTGGCAAATGGCCATTAAATGTTGGCATGGCTCAGGTAAAACTCAGGACACAATGGAGCGCAGACCTGGAAGGCCCATGCCCCTGTGGCCCTTGAATCAGAAACAGGGAGATAGTAAATGGACCTTTCTGCAGTGCAAAAGATAAAGAGGGGCTTTTGATTGTAAAGTATAATACCTGGGGATAAGAGATTCTTTGCTTTTAAAATACAATGCTTAAAAAAACCTAAATGCCCCTCAATAGGAGAATAAATGAAAAAAACCTATGGCATATATACACAAAATGAAATACAACGAGTCTGTGAAATTTCTCGTCACATGTATAAAAACTGGAAGACATTTTGTTGAGTGAAATGAATCAATCATGAATTGATAAACCTTGTATGAAACTGCTATTGTAAAAAGTCAAGGAAAGGTTGTCACATGGAAAGAAACATTTTTTGAGGATCACCAGGGATAGAACTGGAAGGGGAGGGTAAGTCATTCACTCCAAGGTAGAAAGGTGTTGACTTGGGTGAAGGAGAAGACAACATAACAAGAACGTGATTGGAAAAACAATAACAGAAGCACACGAAGACAATGGAATGCATGAGTTACAGGAAACCGAGGTAAACACTGTTATATATACAATCCTGCAATAAAGATCATCGGTGGGTAAACCTGAAGAGGCATTGGCATGGGTATTGGAGCGAGATTAGGAACATACTGACTGTTTACTTAGATATATTTTTATATATATTTGATTGAGCATATTTATGTATTTGTATTTACCTTGGCTTCAGGTATTTTCATAGATTTGATGAAACATATGAGACAAAGTCCGAAAAACTTCTCAGACATAGGCAACACCCTGAGGAAATATGCCTAGCAGTTCAGGACCATAGTCTCAGGGGACACCAAGGTTTATTGGCCATGAAGATTTGCAAGGTTCTACATCCTACTTTGATGAATAGTGACTGGGGCCATAAAAGCTCCTGACCAATCATCTAAGGTGCAACTATTGGACTTTCACTGTTTATAGGAAAGAAGAGTCATAAAACTTAAATATGGATGCAAAGAATCCGTCCAATGACTAATGGACTCCACAGACATCAGTCTAAGACAGAGAACAGAAGAATTACATTGTGCCATTACCACTACCAACAGCTATGAAATGGACCCCATGAAAAGGTTTTGGATAGAGTTGGAGGAAAATGTGGAACAGACATCAAAATCATACAAAAAGATGAAACAGTGTCGGAATAGATATTGGTGGAACCCCTAAGACTATTGCTCTTAGTTGCTCTTCAGGTCTTGACACTAACTCACCCAATGGCCAAACAACAGACAAAACTACAAGGGAAACAATAGCATTAGGGAGGTACACACACCTTAGAATCATCAACCATATAAGATAAACAAAGGAGCAGCATTGACCCAAGGACAATGTTCAAAGAGTTAAGAAAGAAGGAGAAATGAAAATATAATGAGGATATGGGGTAAGTGATTTTACATTGAGGGGATGGTGATGAATAAAATGAAACAAACATGTATGAATTGTTGAATAGAAAACTGATCTCTTCTGTAAACCCTCACCAAAGGCATATTAAGTTTTTCTAAGAAAAAATGTATCATAAAATGCAATATTTATAGACTAATTATTGTACTCAACTATTTTTCTTGGTCTGCTCTACTCAGTTCAACATCATTCACTCAAATTGAAGTCTCACTAGGTGTGAGATTTTCATTTTCAAAATATACATTCATTGTTTTCATTCTGAAGAGTGCTTAATATAAATAGAACATCAGGGAAGAGTAGTGATTTGCTTTTTTTACTAAATATTGCATGACAGATACCAGCCTCTAAAGTGAAATTTATCAAGAACTAACAATTGCCATGAAACTTCAATACCTCTAATAATCTGATAATCCTCATAATTTTCACAGAAATATCATGGCAATAATATTTGTCACCAAAAGAAAATATAATAATAGCCAATAGGGAATTCCTTTGAGAACTTTTCATAATTCTCACCAAGTGAGCCTGGCCACTGACACCGTGACCTGGATCACAGGGACTAGAGGAGAAAAAGAGAGTGGGTTGACTAGTCTGAAGTTCATGACCTAGCACAAGGGGGTAGGGTTGTTGAGATTGTGTGATGGGATCCGTGGTGTAAAGGCAAGGCAGCCAATGGGTACCCTGGAGAGGCTAAATGAAGCAACCCACATTAAGTTGACCGGAACTGGAGCAGATGAAGAGAAGATTTTTCAGGCTGTGAACTGGTGCATATTGCTGCTGACTTTATGGATGGCCTGTCCTGACTTGACTTTGTTTATAGAGGCAGACGTCATAAGATTCCAAATGGAATGAAGATTCTTCACATCCAACATTATGATTGTCTCAGAGCACTGGGTTGATGTAAGTGGGCAGTATAGAAATTTGATACCCCAAATGGGGGGGCGGGGTAAAGGCATGAAGTGGTTGGCTTACAGACTTTCAGAGGTGGGGGGATATAGTGTTAGGATTATAGGATTGAGGTGTAGGTGTTACTTAACTGAAATTGGCAGGCATAGAATATTGTTGAGTTGTTTACTTATAGAACATTATGTTTATATGAGACTTTGGAACATTGAATTGTATGCATTTTAGTTTTATTCTGTTAGGTACAGATATGATTTATTATTGTTTGTTTGAAAATTATATATGACTAAAGAGTAGTGTGACAGTGTCAAGTTGACAAGGGGTAGTCTGTTTCAGTAACATAATCTCCTGTCAACTTGTGAAGTGGTGGAGTCTATCCTGTCAATCAGGCCATAGCCAATAAGGCCTCCATGTGGGCATGGGCTTCTCCTGAGGATTCTGGGAACTCCTGTTTTCCTCCCTGAAGGTGGGACACACATTCTCGGCTTCATATTCCTGCTGACAAACCACACAGAGTCAAGCTGATGGAGCGAGAGCACTGGAGTTGAAGGAGCCACGCAGAGAGCCACCCCCATGCTGAGATGCTTCCACGGCCACTGGATCTACAAGATTTTCCACCCACTGACCAGGGATCTTCCTGCAATTGGTATTATTGCATAGCTGAGTGAGTTGGAAGAGAAATTGATAGACTGGTAAAGGGATATATGGGCTAATATCAGATTTATGGACTTGATCTGGACTGGGCTGGGATGTTTTCTCAATACACAATTACACTTTGACATAAAGTTTCCTCTTATACACATATGAGTGTCTCTGGATTTTATACTCTAGTCAACATGGACTAACACACCAAGTATATTGTGTGTTTTTACCAATGCATTCCAAAGCATTAGAAATAGTTGAGATTAAAATAGTCCCTTAATATAAATGTAGTATATTTGATATCTGTGAGTTCACATTCTGTTTTTTAATCCACGAAATATAATAACTTACAGGAGAACTCCTCATCCTTATTGTAAATTAGCAAGTATTAATGGAATTATATTTTATTTCCTTGTAATTAAATACATTCATACCATGCTACTTATTAATCCTAGCATCCATTCTAAACTAATTAATTTTGTTATATTTTACATATAACTTTAATTAATCAAAATAACAAGGTATAATACACATTTTTCTGCAATAAATACTGTCTTAGGAATTTTACTGCGTTCTCAAGGTGCCTAGTTAGATTTCAAGAAAGTTTTGATAAACCTAATGAAGAGATATAATTTGAGGAAAGTTATTAAGATCAGGATTTCCAGTTCTACTCTGTCCTATGGGGTCACCATGAGTCAGAATTGATTCAATGGCAGTGAGTTTTATGTTTATGTAATAAGCATGTTTATGTAATAATCATGTAAAGATCCATTATAGTCTATTTCTAAGTATGCTTGAAAATTTTCATATTGAAGTTTTTTTTTCATATTGAATAATGTGGCTAAATCGCAAAAAAACTTTAAAAAAATTATTGAAACTAATGGGGAAGTATGGCAATGGTATTATTTTTCCAGTCACCAAAATTTTATTTTGACAGTAACAATGAAAATAGATTAGAAGGCTGTACGGGTGGGGGGAGAATGGTAAATAATTCCAACCTGTGTTGTTACCCCTACTTATTAAGGTAAATGAAAATATATCTATTCCTTTAAAAAAAAATCAGATTTTACAATGTAGTCTTTGAGGGCAAAGCATAGGATGCAGATAGTTTAACCATGAGTAGTAAAGATAAGGGAGAGTCAGATCTTCTCAAATATAAGAATATGTACAGAAATATAATCTTATTATTCACAAAATTTGGGTTGTGATTACAAATAGCTCTTTAATGTAAAATGAGTGGAGAATACGGAACTTGTGTCATCTTAAATATATAAAACAATTCTATGTGAATGCTAAGCAGTAAAAATAAGATTCAATTCCTGTTTTGTCAGCATTAGCATAGCACAGATGGTCTTTGACCTTTTGCTTCTGCATTCACAAGGAGCTAGTTTGCAGCGTAAATCTCTCAATGTGTCACTCATTAATGTCACTAGTCAATCTGGGTGCAGAGACCATTCAAGTTCATGAGAGCAATTGTGTTTCTGATTTGTGTTTGTGTTTGTTTTTAGCAGTCGGTCTTTGAGAAGTAGGCATTCTCCCCTCCTCAGCACAGTTAGGTCACGAGGGCAGGGGAAATGTAGAAAGTTTCTGGTGGTCCAGCGCTGTCTGAGACTGAGTGTATAAGTCTGTTATATCCAGGGTTTAAATATTAGTTAAACTTCCCAATTAGCTCCTCTCCAGCTCTCTGTCTTTTTCCCCTCAATTTGTCCCTTACTAATGCACACAGAGACCACTTACTTAGTCCACTGTTTTGTATACTTTCTGTATGCTCTTAAATCATATCTAATTTTGTAATGTTTTAAAAATAATTGTATAAATGACTCCACAATTAGGAGAATTAAACTGCACAGCCACACAGGGTGATTCTTATTAGGCAGAGGTAAGACATGCTTCCAATCAACTTCCTTTACCCTCTTCTGACACCAACCATCCTTCCCCACAACGCTCAACTTTTCTGTTAGGTTCCACAATCCATTGTTGTAACTACACAGTACTCACAGACAGTCCTAAGAATCATGGAGGTTGATGAGAGAAACTAACAGGTTACAAGTCAAAGTCAGAAACAGACACAGTTCTTTTATCACAGCACTTTTTCTCAGCCATGCTTGCAGGCATATCTTTCTCTCTCTGGTCCTTGGCCACGTGGACCCTTGGTTTCTGCCCTGCTCAGGCCTGTGTTACAGAGCTGCTTTAATGAAGATGAATTCCCGAAGGGCATCTACTCTCTAAGCCAGTCTCCTACCAGAAGGCAATCAATTTCAGTGGTTCCGTGGCCCCAAAAGACCACCACTTTTTATCCTGGCAACTGCTGGTTCTCTGCTTTGTCTCGTGGTCTTGGTGCTGCTCCACTGCCACTCCTCTGGGCTGGGATCCCAAATCATCTCTCTCCTGGGCCTGCTTGCTTGGCAGCCAGGAGATTCTCTGTGCATCCCTGCTAAATGGCTCACTTTCCACCCAGCAGAATGGCAAAGCTGACCAACCCTTGAATTGGATTTAGGGTAGATATTTTCTACCCCCGTCAAGATGGACAGGTTCAGAATGCCACAGGGATAGTTTGACCCTGTCCTTCAGGGTTCCTGTGAATTAGAATCAGCAGGATGGCAGCAAGTGAGTAAGATACCTGCTTTGTATGCTTCCCCCATTCCCTGGGTGGAAGCTAGAAAGGCTATGGGTATGAGTCATACCAAGTACTTTCACTTCCCAACGTAAGTGTGCTTCCACAATGCTCTTACATTGTAACAACAGTTTTATAAATGCTTTTTAAGTACCAACATATAGGATACTTATAATGTGAAGCTGTCCATAGAATATTTCTGGAAATATATTTGTATAACTATATTTAATCATTGACTATAAGTCAATAGAAATTCACAGAAATTTGTTCCAACCTTGAAAATAATACATTTTAAGGATGTGATGTATCTTGTAAATAACTTCTTTAGATTAGGCTGTATACCTGCACTCTGTGACAACAAAATATAACATTAATCCAAACCATAAATTAGCAAACAATAAATGTGTTATTAATAATACCAATACATTTTCATTAATTAACTTGGCCTTGAAACATGCAGTAAGCAAGAGTATAAATATGTCATACAATAATTCTCTGATTGGCAATAAAATATAAATTAATGAAAACATAAAGGCTTCATACAATAATTCTTTAGCCAGCAACAAAATATACTAATTATAGTTGAACATGACAACTCTCATGTTATATAAACCTATACATTTCTGCTAATTTTTTGAGAAACAGAGAGGAGCAAAAATTTTCTCTAATTTTCTGTCTGAAGACTGAGAGTCTTGTTGAGACCCAACTGACCGCACAGCCTCTAGGACCCTTCTCTGAACTGCAGAGGCAGTCAACCCTTCTTCCAGAAATAACCTTTTAAGGTAAAAGCCCAGTGTTTACATATTTAAACTATAACATTTAAACTAAAATTGTAACTGTTAAATGAAATCCTCACATTGCAATTTTGAACGATTCTATTAACAAATGTGAGTGGGGCAGGTATCATCAAGAGAAGATGGAAAGAATACACAGTCATGGTACAAAAAGAACTAGTCGACAGTCCAATATTTCAGGAGTTCGCATATGAGCAAGAACCAATGCTGCTGAAGGAAGAAGTTTAAGCTGCGCTGAATGCATTAGCAAAAACGCAGGCTCCAGGAATTGACCAATACCCATCGAAATGTTTCAGAAAACGGAAGAAGCATAGGAAGCGCTCACTTGTCTATGCCAGGGAATTTGGAAGACAGCTACCTGGTCAGCTGACCAACTGGAAGAGATCCATAGTTGTGCCCCTTTAAAGAAAGGTGACCCAACAGAATGCTAAAACTATACAATCGTATCATTGATATTGCACACAAGTGCAATGTCACATAAGATCATCCCACAATGGTTAGAGCAGCACCTAGACAGGAAACTGCCAGGATTTCAGGCCAGATTCAGAAGAAGGCATGGGACACACTCACATTGCTATGGCAGTTACATAATTTCATGTCAACTTGAAGATATAAAAAAGGTTAGGAGTGGTATTCAACCTGTCAGTCAGGGCACAGCCTGATGGTGCCTCTTTGTGGGCATGCCTTCCCATATGGAGGCCCTGTGTACCTCCCGCTCTCTGCCTTCACCTTTCCTGTTGGCTGATCCTGACTGCTTCCAGAGCCCTGTGATGGATGCATCCAGTGCCATTGGATCCACACGACTCTGCACTATGATATTCCTGCAATCTGCATCATTGCATGTAGCTGTGTGAGTTTGAAGAGGAACTTTATGAACTAAGTAGTATCTGACTTGCGTTGGACTGGGCTGGGAAGTTTTCTTGATATACAATTACTTCTTGATATAAAGTTCTTTCTTATACATATATGAGTGGATTTGTTTCTTTAGTCATCCGGCCTAATACAATTGCTGATTTCAGATAGATCTTGGTTCAAAGCAGAGACTAGCAAAAAAGGTGTTTACTTGTTTTTCATTTCCTATGCAAAGGCATTTGACTGTGCAGACCATAATAAACTGTAGCTAATCTTGAGGAAAATGAAAATATCGGAACACTTCATTGTGCTCAGGATGAACTTGTACATGGATCAAGAGGGAGTTGTGTAAACAGAACAAGGGATGTTGTGCATGGTTTAAAACCAGGAAAGGTATGCATCAGGTTTGCATCCTCTCACCATGCTTGTTCAATGTACATGCTGAGCACATCATCAGAGAAGCTGGATTATATGAAGAAGAGTACAACATCAGGATTGGAGGAAGGCTTATAAACAACCTGCTATACGCAGATGATACAACCTTGCTTGCTGAAAGTGAGGAGAAATTGAAATCCTTGCTGGAAAAGATCAAGAATTTTACCCTTTAATATGTAGGAAGGCTACAATGTAAGGAAGAACAAAATCCTCCCAACTAGATTAATAGGAAGCATCATAATAAATGGAGAAAAGGTTGAAGTTTCAAGGATTTTGTCTTTCTTGGATCCACAATTGATGCTCATGGAAGCAGTAGTCAAGGGAACAAAAGACATACTGCATTAGGTCAATTTGCTGCACAAGACCTCCTTAGAGTATTGACGAATTAGGATGTTACTTTGAGGACTGACGTGCGCTTGACCCACGCTATAGTACTCTCCATTGCCTCATATGCATATGAGGTTGGGCATTGAATAAGGAAGACCAAAAAGAATCAATGCATTTGAACTGTGGTGCTGGAGAAGATTATTGAAAGTATCATGGACTGCTAAAAGGACCAACCATTTTGTATTGGAAGAAGTAAGGTCAGAGTGTTCTTTAGAAGCAATGGCAAAACTGTCTTACATACTTTGGACATATTGTCAGGCGAGACCAGTCACTGAAGAAGGCCATCATGTTTGGGAAACAGGAAGACCCTCGATGAGAGGGATTGACACACTGGCTGCATCAATGGCCTCAGGCATAGGAACAATTGTGGGAATGGCACAGGACCATGCAGGATTTCATTCTGGTGTGCATAGGGTCACTACGGGTTGGACCTGACTCTATGGCACCTACAACAACATGTATGTGTGCATGCAGGTATGTATGTATATATTGCACATATATGTAATTCTAAACACCCAAAGAATATGCCTCTTATGTTTATTTTTCCTCTTGTTACTGAAAAATATTCTATATTTTGTATTTTATTTAAACAAGTAAATACAATTGTGCATCCTTCATTGTGTAAAAGTTTGTTTATATTGGCTTATTTCAGGCACACCTTTTCTTGGAGAGTCTCTAACTTTTTATTCTCAGGATAATATGTTTTTTTCATATTTGGTGATTCTGTCGGTGTGCATCAGTCCTCAGGATTATTGTGAATACTTTATAGAGCTAGTTGGAAATCAAGTGCCCAGGCAAGTGCTTTGCAATTTCTAAAATGTTCTATTTAATATAATGCTACCAGCAAGGAGGAACAAAAAGGTAACAATGATTAGAGAATTAGGGACTATGTTAAATCCAAATAATTCCTCATCTTTAACATTCAGTTCATGTGTGCAGAAAACGAAGATTGGGAAAGAGTCAGCAATGGGCTCTTCTGTAGAAAGAGCATAAAGCTAGAAAAGACGTGCTCCCTGCAGTTACGTGAACAGAGAAACCATTACCAGCTCTGCCAATCGCTGCCTCCTATTAGAAATATTACTCTACCGACCTAGTTGGTACTATAGTTCCATTCATTTTTAGTTCATGATATTGTTGATGAGATTATATTTCATACATGTACTAAAATTATAGCACACGAAAGTCTGATTTATCATTGTTTCTCCCTGCATGTTAGTTTCATCCTCCCTTGGCCTTCACTCTCAGTTAAGTTAAACCCAGCAGTGAGCTTTTGGGGAAGACAGCTGCTGAATAACAAGCCTGGGAAGATCTCTTCGGCAACCACCCTCGAGATTCCTCCAGGAGGACATCCTGAACTTCCTGGCAGTAAGAAGTTCAATTGAAAAGCGAAGTTTTTTGAAGGAGGAAAGCAGCGATGCCTGCGGACAGACTCCCCTTTACCAGTGACCAAGGCAGAAGCTGCTTCTGTGAGCCCACTCCTCACCCTCACAGGCAGAGTTGACTTTTCTTAGCCCCCAAGGCAACTCACCAGCAGACCTCTGACCTCATTGGCCTCTCGGGGGCCTTGGTGGATGGTAGATTATCTGGACAACTTATATACTCCCAAATCAATTTATAAATCCTCCTGGAGTCCTGGTGGCATATTGGTTTTGCGTTGGGCTGCTAGCCACATGGTTAGCAATGCTAACCTATCTTCTTTCTTCATGCTTTGTTCTCTGGTTGCCCCACCCACATTCTGCCTCCCCCAAGTCACACATATATATAGACACCAACACGACCAAAAGGTCAGAATCCTCACCCACAAGGTGGTTTTATTTGTTGTTGTTTTAAATTTATTCTTTGCCCTTTTGGTACTTTTGTTCTATTCTAATATTTCTTTATTATTATTTTTTCTAGTTCTCTCCAACTGCCTCTTCTGGTGTACTCTTCTTATATAACCTCACCCTCTTGAGATTACCTATCTTCCCCCCCACCCCCAACCCCATCCCCCAGGCAAAAACAGGCAGGCCTGTAGATTCTGGCACACTCAGGCAAACAAGGGCTTCCCCCCTCCCATTCTGGGTAAGCAGACACGACCACATTCTTGCTTCCATAGCAACAGAACAACATCAGCACCTCCACTCAAGACACACCTAAATCTTTTGTCACTATTTCTCATTTGTCCTTCCTTTCCCCTGTACATCCACCATCTCTTTCTACTCTATTTTTCCCCGTGAAATACATTTCCATGAAGCTCATTAATTCTGATGACCCCTCTTAAAATACATTTCCATTATTTTAGAATGCTGTTGGCCTATCCAGACAACCACTTACTATTACTATCATTTGCCATCATTTTATTATCTCTCTTCTTTACCTCTACTTTCCCCACTTACCCATGTCTCCCCCTTTTATCCTTCTCACCGGCATGTGTTCTCCAGATACTAGACCTTTCCCACATCACTAGAGAGAGCCGACAGCCTCTACATGACCCAGTGAGAGTGTCATGGGGATCCCTACGCTTGAAGTTGATTCCTGAAGTCCTAAGACAGACTTGACAATCTAAAGGACTGTGTATTTTAACATGTGAGTTATAACGTAGGTCATGGTAATTAAATATGGAAGAATAACTGTTCCATATGCTGCTGCTTCCAGAACAGAAATAGAATAGAGAGGGACAAAATTGACAATAGATCGATTAGGACTTTCCCAGCAATCCCTTCCTAAATTTGCTACAGAGGAGCCATATGACTGTCATCTCCCCAATCCATTGAAGCAACATGAGAAAGGAAGACGTTGTATTGCGGCATTCAAATCCTGATGAAATCTAGACTAGTAGTGGAGATTCCACATAGTGTTAGAACATAGCCACGGATCAGAAGTTAACATAAAGATACAAGAGAAAAATAATGTTCTAAATTGAGACACATTAAAACAATCATTTACCATTTGGCCATTCCTATTATCTATTTATATCTAGCAAGCTACAATTAAGTTTTAGGGAATTAAGACAGCAGCAACATTTATTTTACTCAAAAAATCTGAATTTTTTCATAAATCTCTGTTTAGCATCAGACAAGGTGGTTGAAAGGCTGAGGGATAGGAACAAATGAAGGCTCATTCACTTATCTCAATACTCACTGCCATTGAGTGGATTCCAACTCATCGCTTGACAATCTGAAGTCTTGTTGAGTCGTCTTGTCTGATGATGAGCAGTCTAACCGCTAAGTTTATGTGCCTTATTTTCTGTCTTTTTATTTTAAAAAGAATTATATGTAAACAGACTGAGATGAATATAATTCAAAATCAAGCGAGAATAAAAATGTTTCTCTGACTCCAAAGATAATATCTGTTTGCCCACTATCGATCAGGGCTCAACATATAAACATATATAAAACATCAAATTGTCAGTTGTTTGCCATCACTTAGGTGAGTAATGTACTTCAATCAAACATCCTACAAAGGCCATGCAAAGGTGTTCTGCCCAATAGACTAAAGGATCCTTGCTAACATTCATCTTAATCTGAGAGGGCTTCAACAATTTTGTGGGAAAATGAAATGAAAACGTTTGAAACTCCCTCATAGGTCTCATGCTGAAGGCATCTTGCCTCTGTAATGCAGCACTGAAGACAGATGTTCAACCGAAGATTCTTTGAAATGCCCTGAAAGATAAAACACTCCTCTTTGTGAAAAAGATCGGCATCACTTTCAGCTAACCCTGTTTCCACAACTGAAGATGAATAGAGTTGACCTTCTGTCTGGGGGAGAATTTACTTCTCCCTCTTAAACTTTTCTCCGTTCACTTACCAATGTTCCCTCTTAACTTTCCCTTTAGCAAACAGCATCAACTCTCTGAACTACAAACACTTCTGAGAATGCAGTCCGGAGTTCACTGCCACCCAACATAAGCCAAAGGCTCTCCTCAGACGTCTGATGGAAGCAGTCTAATGGGCATGTGAACTCTCCCTTCATTTGTCTCCCAGCTCTGTCCCCACCATCAAGTTTAACCATCAGAAAGCCAAGTCCCTTAGCCACTTCCTCTTATCCCCTGCAGGACGGCCTTCACTGCGTACAACGTAATGATCTCTTCTCAGACTATAAAGTGAATCGATACCAGAACTGTCCATTTCAACAGCACTTTTGTTCCTTGCAGGCTTTGTCTATTATACTATTCACCACGTCTTATACCAAGAACCACATGATCCATTTCTTCTTAAATTTGGTCCTAGGAAAATTTTTGTTTCTATAGAAGATTGTGTTTATTTTCCTTTGTCAGACATCTAAAAAGAAACTGTGTAAACTCGTGTGTTTGTGTTCTTGTCTTTGCTGTGGAAGATTGGAGCCTTAGGGAGTGCCAAGTGATAGTAATTCACTTACATCCAGGTTCCATTGGCATCTAATTGTTCTTCTTGTTCCTTTGGGGGGAAACTTATATTCTCATATCTTCCTTTTAATGATTATGTTGTTGTTAGGTGTTATTAAGTGGATTCTGTCTCATAGAGACTCTATTACTCTAGAACTAAATTGTCCAGTTCCGGGCCATCTTCAAAATGGCTGTGCTGTTGGAACCTATTTTTGACTCGTTGTGTGAATCTGTCTCATTGAGGCTCGTCCTCTCTTTCACCGCCTCTCTCAGTCATCAAGAATGATGGCCGAGTGTTCTAGAGATGAGGCCTTCCTGATAACAAGTGTGGGAGACCAAGGCTGGTGGCACTTATTTCATAGCAGGACACTTGCTCTCCTTCATCCAAGATCTTATTGTTTGTTCTTCTGGCAGTGCATCATGTATTCCATATTCTTTTCCATTAGCATAATTCAAATGCCTTGATTCCTCTGGTCTCATTATGTTTTAGGATTAAAAAAAATGGATTATAATGTATTCATATTAAAGAGAGGGTAATTTAAAACACCTCCTAAGAATCACTCACTATATTTTGGGATTTTTTTTTCAATAAAAGTTGCACTAACAGGATTTACTGATTTGTTCTAGCATTCATGTATTCAAAACTCAGAAAGTCTTTTTTGTTCAAAATTATCCCTTTCAGCTCTTATCAACACATTAGGGAAATCATGTCATTGTCAAGTGTTGCTGTCAATCATTTGTCAGTTACCAAGAGGATGGTATATAGTGTAGTCATGTCACATCTGCACTACTTTTAGGCTCTTTAGTTCTGTAGCCCAATCACGCTGGCTTTACAATAAGTATTAGACTTGTCTTCAAATACCACTAAGAGGATTCTGGGTAAGAATGAATTAATAGTGCTGAAACCTAGATTTTCATCAGTAATATAAGGTTAACTCTGCTTTAGAGATTTCTAACCTGTATTAATATCCCTTTTAGTGAACAGGAGAGTACAGCAGTTAGTGGAGAAGGGTGGAAATAAAACATATCAAAACCTTATACTGAAACATGTCTATACAAACTAAACCTACCGCTAATCCATTCACACTTGACTTATTTGTGTCAGTACTATAATTAATAATTTGTCTACTTGGTTAATAATAATACACATCTTTGGTAACCAAATATTTTTCATCAACGATACATACCCTCCTAAAGTACAACAAACCTTTTCGTATGTATGATCTTCTGAGAAGCTCTGGTGGCACAGTGCTTCATCATTCTAAACCAAACATACTGTCATCCAAGGTGATTCGGACGCATCTTGACACTGCACTACCAAGAACTTCCCCTGTGGATTTCTAAAGCTTTACAGGAGCAAAAGGGAAGCCTCCTCTTTCTCCCAGGGTGTGGCTCCTGGCTTAGAAATACCAAGGTTGTGATTAGTAGCCCCACGTGGATCACTAGGGCTTCTTGGTTAACGATGAGACTACTGAAATTAAGGTTGACAGTTTGTGCCAACCAGCCACTCCTCTTCTGTGGAGACCACACTGGAGGGAAGCCTTTCGGTGGTTCTGCTCTGTGCTTCAGCATCCTCGTCAACCAGAATGCAACTCAGTGCAGCAGGTTTGGTTTTGTTACCATTGTTAGGTGCATCAAGTTGGTGCCAACTCACACTGACCCTATTACAGCAGAAAAACAAAATTTGCCTAGTCCTGCACTACACTTACAATCGCTAACCGTTGTTGCAGTGCCTGTGGTAAGCCATTCATTAAGGTTCTTCTTATTTCTCACTGACCAGCTGGTTTACCAAGGACTCTGTCCTTCTCTGGAGGCTGGCGCCTCTAATAAGACGCCCGAATGACTTGAGTTGAAATCTCACCCTCCTTTCTAAGGAGCATTCTGGTTGTACTTCTTCCAACACAGATGTATTCGATCTTCTGTTCTTCTACAGAACATTCAATACATTCACCCACAGCACAATGCAAAGAAATCAATCCTTCTTCCATCCTGAGTCATTGTTAAGCTTTCAAATGTAACTCAAGCTTCTGATGTAACTCAAAATACCATGGTTTGGGTGAAGTGCACCTTCATTCTCAAAATAACATCCTTGGTTTTTAACATTTTAAAAGAGACTGTTTGCAGCAGGTTTATCCAATGCAACCTATCAGTTGAAGTCTTGCCTGTTTCTCCCACAGTTCATGTGATGGTGAATTCAAGGGAAATGAAACCCTAAACTTCACTCTTCATTTGTCACGATGTGGCTTATTTGTCCAATTATGAGGATTTTTGTTTCCTTTCTGCTGAAGCATAATCGACCCTGAAGGTTGTATATTCTGATCTTTGTCAGTAAGCACTTGTAGTCCTGTTCAATTTCAGTAAACAAAGCTGTATCATGGATGTATCGTAGGCTGTGATGGGCCTTCTCCCAGTACTCCTGCCACATCATCTTCAGAAATTCCAGTTTCTCAGTTTACCTGTTTCATCTACATATTGAACAATATGGCTAAACGATGCAACCTTTCTCGATGCGTACCTTCTTCGTTGTATGCCTTTTCCGGTTCGGAGCCACGCTGGATCCCTTTGTTTTGTTAGAATGGCTGTCTTTTATCTACAGACAGGTCCCAAATGAACACATTAAAGCATTCTGGAATTCACATTGTTCACAGTGTAATCCACAACTTCCTATAAGGCACAAATGTGAATGACTTCCACAGTCAATAAAACACAAGGACACCTCTTTCTGTCCCAAAGGAACACACACCTGTACAAGGGGACATAGAAAGTCCATGGAGAATCTCCATTGTCTTTTATGTCTATTTTCTAACAGACCTCTCAGTGGCCCCTTATAGATGGAAGTCTCAGATTTTATAATATTTAAATAAGATGTCCGTGAGCAGCATATGGCCCTGGGGTGCATGCAAAGTTTTCTCCTCTCCTCCATGATTACCAGGCACATTCTCTACAGAGCTGCCGCTCCTTTTGTCGCAGACAGTCACCGCCACACACAGAATGAAGAATTCCATTTTGTCCAAACTTCTCAGTAACTGAAAATTCCTATGTGTTGGCAAAGGTGTATTTAACATAAATTAAAATTTATGCCAAGTTGCAAATCACTTCTCTACAAACCCAAAAGGCAAGTGGTATAAAGGAAGTGTTTTAAACAAACCAGTCATTCTTTCCTATAAAGATCCTGGAGGTGTCCAGAGTTCTACAGTGCTCCTGAGACCCCACGAAGGTACTTGAATAGCACTGGTATGTGAGAGAGGATTGTTTATGCTCTGGCTGTTTAAAGGCTAACACTTCCTCCCAAATTGCTTTTTAGAGGTTAAACAACCCTAAGTAGTAAGCTTAATTTTACTAACTAAAATGAATCACTATATTAAGGAACAGCGAAAATATTCACTCTAAGAATTTCACACTAATAGTATGTTGAATAGCATATTAAAAATAAAGGACCCATTTAAAAGCAAAGCACTTGAATCTATAGGATCTTAACACACACACACACACACTGCCACAAGGTCATTTTTCTTTCTTTTATATATTTTTAGGACAAAGTTTTTTCTGCCCATACTTTTTGCATTTGAAATATTCTTCGATGACACCCTTGGCTTGAGATTCTTTACAATCACACAACTGCACCCAACCACTTTAGGGTGTTTCCTTCCCTGTCCACTTTGTAGAGACCTCCCTGCTCCCCTAGTTCTTTCCATCCTCAAGCTTAATGAGGTTCCTTTGGTGTTCAGCACACAGGGGCTCCACTCACTTGACAGCCATAGGCCCATCACGGTTGGGTGGAAGCACACATGCATTGGCTTGGCGCTTGATAGCTTAGTGAATGCCACATGGCCATCATGGAGGAGGGCAGGGACAGAGAAAGAGCCCAAGTCAATTTAGATTCATAATGACTCTTGTCGGGTCTCCCGGGCTGTGAATCTTTATGGGCATTGAGAGCCTAAACATTGTCTGGAGGAGCCATTGGTGAATTTGGACCTTCAACCTTTGTGCTAACAGCCCAGTGCTTACGTGGGCATCTTACATCTTTTAAAGGTAAGGATGCAATTGTTTTAAAGTTTTAGAGCAAATGCTACACTAAAGAAAGATAGCAATGTGTCTTCTGTATTATTTCATTAGGGGCAACAAAACATGAATTATATCCTTGCCTCTCTTATAAGGGTGAGGAGATCAAGTCCCAAGAATCTACCTTCTCCTTTGTCAAGTGATATTGATGACAGTTCTATTGTTGAAGCTATAACAGTAATGGCTCTCCCATCAGTCCTTGCCTCAAGTTTACTCTGCATATAACAAAGTACAGCTGCTCCTTCGGGTTTTCTTGGTTCCAATCGCTAGCGAAGTGGTTTTCCAGACCTTTCTTCTGCAGAGCTGCTGGGTGGAACTACCATCCTTTATGTTACCAGCCTATGGAGACCTGCTTGTGCCACACAGGCTCCAGGGATGGACGTTCTAAGAATACAAGTAATTAAGTTATATTCATTTCCCTTTTTGTCACTCACTAACTGTGCTAAAGTTTAAATTCATTAATTCTTAAATGTAGGGAGACACATTTCTTTCTCATTTAATGATTATAATTTCTTAAGGTTCATGTAAATCTGAGCACAGCATGGCTTTGGTGAACATTGTGTTACTTTTTGAAATGTATGTTCTCATTTCTTGGCATTATATGACCACAGCTCAGGCAGTGTCGTGATCATAAAGAAAGATATAAATAAAGTGAGAGACACACTCCTTTATTTCTACAGAGTTAATGGAATCTGACATGGGAAAAGGGGAGCTTTTCTGGAGTACCTTTAATGACTTCAAATTAAAAGCATAAAATGCATTTTGTTTCTAGAAATTTAAAACCAGAAATTATAACTCATAATACACTTCTCAAATAGAATTTCTCTGAAGCATTTAAATATGACTGTAAATTAAAATGACAAAACATTATAAAAATCAGACCTTAAGAAGACAAAGAAATCATAGAGGTCTGTAATGATAAGGCTTAACATTTAATGAGCACCCATCATGGGCCTGGAATAACGAAGCTGCTTTTACAGGGATCACTCCTTTAATAGTTTTAAGAACCTTATGAGGAACGCATTATTCTCCCCACTTTACAAAGAAGATACCAAGACTTAGAGAAGGACTTCTGGCTGCACAATGGTTAAACACTTGACTGCTTACAGAAAGGTTGTCAGTGTCAAGCTCCACAGCAACTCCTCAGGAGAAAACCCAGTCCCAGTAAATACATTGCAGCCTAGAAAGCCCTATGGAACAGTTCTACTATGTCACCTACTTCACTATGAGCCAAAATTGACTCGGCAGCACCTAACAACAGCAAAAACAAGGAAGCTTAAAGAGGTCCTGTAACCACCTTGCTTGCTGAGAAAGGAGGACCTGAAACACTTGTTGATGAAGATCAAGGTTTGCGATGTTCAATATAGACTACAACTAGGTTTAAAGAAAACAAAAATCCTACAACTGGATCAAGAGTTAACATCATGATAAATGTCAAAAAGACTGGAGTTGTCAATGATTTTTGTCTTGCTTGTATTTATCGTCAATGTTCTTGGAAGCAGCCATAAAGCATTAGGTAAATCTGCTGCACAAGACCTCTTTTAATGTGTGGAAATGCAAGGGTGTCACATTGACGACTAAGGTGTGCTTGACCCAAGCCATGCATTTTCCATTGCCTCAAATGCATGTGAAAGTTGGACACTGAATGAGAAAGACTGAAGAGCTGATGCGTTTGCATTATGTTGCTGGAGAGGACTATGGACTGTACCATGGACTGCCAAAAGGATGAACACATCTAGTTTAGAATAAGGACAGCAGAATGCTCCTTCAATTAAGGTTCCATTTTGCCTCATGTTCTTCGCACACATTATCAGGACAGGATAGATAGTTCATCGAGGTCATCATGCTGGGGAAAGAAACTGAGCACTGAAAAGGAGTAACTGGCTCAGGGACGGCAACAAGGAGCTCAAACACAAGAACAATGGGGAGGCTGGGGGAGGACCAGGTCGGGCTTCTTTCTGTAGTGCATAGAGCCTTTCTGAGTGAAGCCCAACTCAAAG
>NW_022107431.1:68122227-68130415 GCF_000313985.2 Echinops telfairi | reverse complement strand
CACCACCATTTCCACCACTACCACCTCCACCACTACTACTACCACCACCACCACCATCACCACCACATAGCTCCCCAGAATGGTGCTCAGAAAAGCACACAGAGTCTGGCTCCGATCAAAAGACGTGCAGTCCACTCACCAAAAGGTGCATGAGGAGATAGGCCCCGAGACCCACTCCCAAGAAGAGATTTGACAAGGGTACTTGTCACCCCTGGGGTTTCCATGAGTCCGAATGGACTCAAGAGCCACTGGTTTGCTTTTCACTGAGGCAGAGTAGGGGAGCAGCACATTCAGGGGCGTTTAGCCATTTAGCGGCGCAATCCGAACGGAAATAAAAATCAGATTGGTGTGGATGCACACACCCATACACACACGCACAGGAGTGTCAAAAACTTTATGGGAAAATACTGACAGGTAGCTAGATTAGGGATAAAAGGGGATTGTTTTTTTCCAAATGCCAGCGCTGGTGAACATCACCTGGCAGGCCCATCAGAAATGGGTTGCAGGGAAATCAGGCACTCCTCAGACACCTGTGGGAAAACATCCAGCCACCAGCGATGTGACCTCACACAGGTGCACCTGGACACAGCCAATAAGGCTGGCCAGTACCGTCAGCCACGCCCCCTCCAGTAATGCAGGGGCGGATACAGGCTGAGGCGGGGTTCACTCTTGTGGCTCTTGGGAGATTTCCTGCTCTGGGTTCATCACTTGGTTTCAGCGCTCCCAGTATTGTCCACACGTGGTTTTTCGCGCTCTCTGAAGGCCAGAAGGCCATCTGCAGTCGGGAACTTTCCAGAGACAGCGTGTACCTTTGAGACTGCAAGACCTAAAACTCCCCTGCCCCCCATGCAAGTTACTTGGATTTACTAGAGTGCTTCTCCTGCAGGGATTATTTCCCCGACGAGAGAAGCAAGGGAAACCAGGGAAACCACGTCTGCGGAAGCCTAACAATTCCATTTCTTCCATCTTATTTCCCACAAAGTTCTTGTGTATGCATATAACATATGTATTATACACAGTGACCCTCTGTACAGCAGACTGAAATAACGCCCGACCTGCACCTTCCTCACATGGCTTTTATAGCTGAGCCATTGTTGCAGCCTCTTGTAAAGCCATCTTGTTGAAGGACTTCCTCCCTACCCCCCACCTCTCTACTGTACAAGGAGCCCTGGGAGTGTCATGGGTATGTGTTGAGCTCTCAAGTTCAGTCAGTGGTTTGAATCCATCAGCCAAGCCACTGCATGGGAGAAATATGAGGCTTTCTATTTCCATAAAGCGTTAGGATTACTGTGAGAGAATTTCTTCACCTTTAGATTGGTAGTCCAAATCCAGAGCATGGGCTCTAGGAGAATTGACTCGATGACAGTGACTTTACATACACACATGTGTATACACACACATATGCAGATATATGTGTATATGCAGATATATATACACACATATGCAGATACACACACACACACACACACACACACACGCATGCCATTCATTTTGTGGCACAAAAAACAGAAGTGCCCCCGAAGCAGGAGTGTGTGGTTTTACTGAGCCATTTGAAACAGTCAACCACCTATTCTCCATACTCTTCCCACCCATTTCCCTTGTAGCAAACCTCATAAAGTATTCCAGAGAGGATTACACTGGCCAAGTTCACCATTGCAAGGCTGGCCTAGTGAGTGTAAATTGCCTCTCAGTGGGTGGCTATTATATTTATATTGGTTTAAACTGTTTCCATTGCTGATCCATTAGGCTGGAATCCCCCCTTGCTGAGGGCAGCTGTGTCATTCTTTTCTTTGACTGAAGCCCAAGGACGATCTCTCTAACTCCTTGGGAACCAGTGCTTTAAGAGTAAACATCTTGAGCCAAAGGGGCCTTTCCTCATCCCACTGCCACTTGTTAAATCAGAGCACTCTTCGATGGCCTCAGTCAATTCCTGTTGCTCATTTTTCAAGGAGATAGCATTTGGAATGGAGCGAGAGAATGGATGTGATGCCTATTTACACAGAAAGTCAAAGGAATACTGCTTGAGCAAGAAATCTGCTGCCCCAGGTGACAAATGATTTAAACAGCATCACTAATGATCACCAATGAGGGTCTAGATGCCCCAACTTTGTCCAGATGAGCACCATTCAAATAAAATGGAAGTGTGTATATATGACCTTTCTAAATTGATTCTCCCAGCATGTGTTTATGCGTGCCCCAGTATTGAATATACATTCTTAACATGGTTCATCTTGATGTTGCAAACCTGTGCCTTAAGAACTAACTGAACATCAGCAATATGGATTTTTATAGAAGCCACTTCTATTGATGGTATAGTAGAATTTGGAAGTACATTTAAGGATTTAATTGTTGCTCTGAGTGTCAATTTTATATGTACAGGCTGGAGACTGTTGATTGCCTCACCCAACTGTCTTGTGAACCCAAACCCATGGATTCAGGTGAAATAAGAGAGGCATTTGGGATACATTAAACTTTTAGATGCATACGTAAAGGCAATCTCTCCCTCATTCTTATTTAAAATCTCACACTTAAGAGTAATAGTTGGCAAACTTTGGAAAGGAGAATTGATATGAACTTGGAGGCCACGTGAGTCTGAGAAGGTTTTCTTGATTCAAGAGAGCCAAGCTCTCTCATTTAGATTGCCAAGCTGCATTGTGTAAACCAACTTCTGTTTTAGCCCAGACCAGAGTCAGACAAGAAGTGTTTGTTCTGCTTTTGCTTGTATGAGTAATGTTCTTTGAGTAGATTAGAGTAAATAGACATTACCTTGTTATACTAAAGTCTCTAAAGCAAAAACAGTTTTCAATAGTTTATGAGATGGCAGATTCGAATGTTACCAATCACCTCTCCTTTAGTACCAGCTGAGAGAGAGACAGAAACGAGGAGAAAGAAAAAGGGGAAAACTTTACTTTGCTTTATCAAGCAAGGAACAAATTGGGGCTAGACTCGCCAAGCAAGTTCCCCCCAAAAATAGTGTTTACAGTTTTATACATGTACATCAGGAAGTAAATTGAGGGGATTATAAATATATCACAGTGTTCACAGAAAGGGTCATGAATATGCATTGAGGGGTTATGAGTCTTGATAGCCTATGGTCTGTGGGAACCCTTGCTTTCAAAAGTCTTTCAGTTGGTCTGGTATGGCAATGTCCTTCCAGTAATGTTTGTTTCCTTAAGGAAGAGTTTTTGTTCCAAGGTGACTGAGGGTTATGTGCTTTCTGTCCACGTTGGACGGCCAGGTCTGGCCATATCTGGATAACTTGCTTGGATGGGATACTTTCCTGGGAGGACAAGGACTCAAAAGAAACAGACTATCAGGAAGGAAAATACAGGTTAATTATGGGTAATATATGAGGTATACTGCAAAATCCTGTGACAAGCTGTCATATCCTAAGGGTAGGCTCCTTGGGCAAGCTGTGGAATTTAGGACATTACACTGGGCTAAATGGGAGAGGTCTCAATATAAAGGTAGAGATATTTTCAAGGAAATTTTAACGAGGCAAGCATTTCTTGCTGTTTAGCCAATATTCACATGTATAACAAATTGTAATAAGTTAAATTTTATCTGAAAAATATTTTATACTTCTTATACTTAAAGTATATCATATACCAGTGGTTCTCAAAATGCAATGACTATTAGAAACACATAGGAAACTTGGCAAATGCAGATTCACAGAACCCTCCCTTCATTCCTTAAATTTTAGTTCCCTTCATGTGTAAGGAGCCGCTGAACTCTTCCTTATACAGAGACTCTGGTGCAGGTGAGCCAGGAGTCCCTATTTAAAGCAACAGTCATATACTGCAATCAAGTAGTTCGGACTCAGAATGACTTTACAGGACAGTGCAGAATAATTCCTTGCGATTTCTGAAACTATTAATTTTTGTGTGGGAGCAGATAGCCTGGCTTTTATCCCTCTGAGCTCCTGGTGGGTTTGAACCATGGGCCAACCTTACAGTTAGCAACCCAATGCTTAACTCACTGGGATGTTATAACTCCTTGAAAATATACAGTCCATATCGATTTATTGGAACGAAAACGAACCTAGTTCACTTTTAAAACAATGTATACTCTGAATTATTGATGTTTCCTGCACCAGGCAGTAAAGAATGTAAAAATGAGAAAAGAGAAGTCTAGAGTGATGGACTTCCAACCCACAGAATGAGTGTTTTGGAGGCTGGCTTCTTGAGTGGGGTGACTCTGGGCACTTAATTGAGGAAATTAGGTTTATCGCCCCCTAGAAGTAGAGCTGAGGGTCTTCTGGCTGAGGTTTACTGGAGTTGGCTGCCTCTGGGCACTGAATTCAGGGAGCTGGGCTTACTGACCCATAGAGCCTGAGCAGAGTGCTTTCCCGTTGAGGCTTACAGCACAGTGGGATGGCCATTTGAGCCTGAATTAGCAACCCTGAGAGAAACACTGCCACGTGTCCTGATAAACAGCTCAGTCCTTCTGACCATGTCTCACTGGCATTACAATTTGGTAACTCCCTTAATAAGCCCTTTAATCGTGAATGTGTTCGGTGAGTTCTGTGCAGCCACTGCAATGAATATTAGAACCCAGAGAGATTAATAGAGAAGATTACTTTAAACAACACGCCAGGGAATAAAGAAGGTAAAATGACATTAAAATGACAAAAGAGACATATGTGTATATATAGTGTTAAATATACACATACATGTATATGTTTAAATTCCCTGCTGGAAATGTTATAAAACAATATGAATTTGAGTTAACCAATCTGCACAGAGCAGTCTACGTGCTCCATCACTGGAAAGAGTGGTATAGCCATCCCTGGAGAAGCTGTCTTGTGTGATACCTGGAGAGTCCAGGAAGCAAGGATTTCTATGAGGCAAGTTCAATGGAATTACTTTGGAAAATTTTCCTTAGAGGCACTGAATTTAAACTTACACCACGAAGGAAAGATTAGCACTGTTGAACTTGAAATCCCTTGGTGAGAGTTGGAGCAGAGCAGTATCTCCTGTTAAACCTGCTGTCGAAATGCAGCTAACTCAATCTCAATGTCTTTGCTTCTTAAAGCTCCCAAAGCTTTCTAAAATGCCCCTGATATTCTTTCTCTTATGACACAGATCAGTGCTGTCATAAATTAAAGTATTCCTGAGTCTATCTCCATGATATTTCCAATATCAGCAATGCCCTCCTTTAATATCTCAAATCAGTAACATCTTTAGTCAGGGACTTTACTTCACTATGTGCTTCACTTTTCAGCCTAACAATATGATCAGTCCTCTTCCAAAACAAAACAAACCTACCAGAAACCCAGGGAATTGTGGGTGTCATTCTTTCCCCCACCCCCTTTTTACTTTTCCTCTGTCTTTAATGACTTCTATCCCAGAATCATTCATTTGCCTCTTTATTTTCTTGTGATAATCATTATGTAATCGATTTCATCTCATTGCCCAAATATTCAATTGCTTTTCTTTTTCTCATGGTTTTATTTTCTTCTAGCTCTATTTTTAATTTTTGGTCTTTTGCTCCTATAAAATTCATTCAAACTATGGAAGGATTTCTCTTATGCTTTCTACTTTTACAGTCCAGCTTTCTTTTTCAGAAGCCCTAGCAACTAAGTGGTTACCGTTTTCAGCTGCTAACTCAAAGGTCTGTGGGTGGAATCCGCCAGCCACTCTGTGGGGACAGACGTGTCCGTCTGCTTTCACAAAGACCTGCGGCCTCAGGAACCGTCGGCTGACAGTTCACTGTGTCCCGCAGGATCCCTGGGAATCCCAATCAACTTAATGGCAGTATTTTGTTTTGTTTTTTATTCTTCCTCTGCTCCATGTCATCTATCTTTACTCCTTCTTACACTTGACATGTGTCCCCTTTGTTAGCATCTTTCCTCATCTTCCAATTTCTTTTCCTTTCCTTTTTTTTTTTGTGTGACAATTTATGATTTCTTTATTTGAATGGAGATTTTGGTTGACTAGTGATAACTCGATTAGCAATGCCTAGTAGCGAGTACTAAATAAAAAAACAAAAAAACCCCATAAATCTCACTGGTTATATTGGGTCAAAATGTTCAATGATAACACCGACTTCATCACTGTTCCCAAATATTCAAAGCAGCAGGTGTGGTTCAGAGTTTTTATCATTCTCTTCATTCACTTAGTTCCCTTTTCATTGGTTCATGTACAGAATATTCAAGAGTGCTTATTTTGCTCACAGCATTGTCTGGTAGGTTTCAAATGGTTCTGGCCAGCTCCAAAGTTTTATCTCATCCTGAGCAGATTAAATACAACTTTCTTCATAATTCATGTCTTAAGCAATATGTATTCTTATACCTAGAGTTTGCAGCCAATCTAAAACCAAGGCTAGACATCTTTACTGGAGAAGTTAGCCTCATCTTTCTCCCGAGTAGCAGCTAGTGGGTAGAACCATTGACCTGGCAGTTAGACTTTGAGAAGTGTTTCAAAAATAGATGCGATTGTTTTATCTTCAGACAAATCACTATGCCGTTAGTGTATGGTATTTTCACTCCCACAGGTCCTTGGGAAACTTAAACAGTTTGAATTCAACTGTTAACCCAAAGGTTAGCCATTTGAACCCATCAATGACATTATGGAAGAAATGTCTGACAATCTACTTCCATCAAAATGACAGCCAAGAAACCCTGTGGAGATCATTTGTGTTCTATAACACACGATCTGTCTATGAGTCAGAATTAACTCCATAGCGATGTGTATTCTCACCCCCTCAGCCTCAGGCTCTGCATTTTAAGCAGGAAGTCAGGGCTGGTTAAGTGCTGAAGTCCGACTCAGCACTCAGCCAGGAGACTGTACTTTCTTGGAAGGGACTGAAATTGCCTGTGTGTTGTAAATATAATGGTATACTCTGATTGGAGATATGTATCAAAATATAAGAAAACACACTGCGCATTCACTTCTACCCATAAAACTTTAGTTCTAGGAATTCACCCTAAGGAAAGACTCTTCAAATAGGCCAAGATATGTACGGAAACATGTTGTTTATAATAAGGAACAATTTGGAGGAGGATGGAGATAATTTGAACATTTGTATAAAGAGTCTGTTTAGTGTGCTGTCTGTATGGAAGGAAAGCAATCTATCTACTTATGCTTTTACCAAGGTTTTATTCCCTGATTCTGGAGTAGATGCATGCTGCAGTGTCTGCCCATATCACAGAATTTTCCCTTGTTAATGGTCTATTTTCTCTCCCTCACTCCATAAAGAGAGCCATTCAACAGAGACCCCAACAAGGAACAATGAAAACCATGGTCGTGATTGTAGATGACTGTGGTCATCTTCTATTTTATAATAACACCAGTTTCCACATAACAATATGAGTTATGATGGTTGTATTTTATGTCAACTTGATGGCATCTGGGTGGAGCTAGGAGTGGAAACCAACCTGTCAATCAGGTCACAGGCTAATGATGGCTCCTTTGGGGCGTGGACTTTTTCTTAGAGAGACACTGAGAACTTCTTTCTCTCTCTGCCTCTTCATCTTCCTGCTTGACTGGGTCCTGTGTCCTACATGGGGCCAGGACCCACGGGAACTGTGGTGGTGCCTGGAAGCTGTCAGTGCCCTGCCATGTTCCAGTGGACTTTGCATCCACGTGACTCTGCCTTCGCTGGCCTGTGATCTCCTTACTACCCGCTCTGCCTTCTTCCTGCTTCACCCACTGGCAGCTGTGAGTCTGAGAGCCTTTGGCTAGCATCAGACCCCTGGGCTGAGTTGTACTCAGCTGGGATCTTTTCTTGATGTAAAGTCCTTTCATATAAATTATATATATATAATCTCACTGGTTTTGTTTCTCTAGAAAACAGGCTAACACATGGTCTTTGTAACCTAACTATATCAGTAAGTGAGGAGGAGTGTATACAGATATTACTGAAACTGTATCATATTTCTGGAACTATCACGGTTATATAGATGATATTGCATAAATGCAAAATAATGTTGCAGACAGGAGCTTGAGTCTTAGCTATCATCATAAACATGGGAGGATTTATCATTTAAGCCAATTATTATTAAATATTTTAAATGCATAAGAAGCACCTGGGAAGGATGAAATGGAAGTTTCTAATTTTGGAGTGTACATTTTTAGCAGTGATACTGATATAGGAAGCTTACAGTCCACAGTTAGAGAGATTCTACTGCAACCGGAGGCTAGCTTAGGAACATTGCAGGCAGGTGAGGAATCTATCACCCTGTGTT
>NW_022107431.1:68115903-68117306 GCF_000313985.2 Echinops telfairi | reverse complement strand
GAAAGATATGAAGTCTATCATCTCTCTCTGTGAGAGTTTGATCTCTACTGAGAATATAGAATGAAATCTGAACCCAAACTTCCATGGTGCTATGGCTCGCATTTTTCCATGACAGCAAAGTGCTGCCTCATAGTGTAGAATATTAGGATTGCGTAGAATATTAGATATTGCAGTGATATTTCTGCTGTAATACAAGATGTGTTCACCCTAGAATCAGAACTGATCTGGAGGTAAAAGATACTTTAAAACACTCATTCAGTTCAAGGAGATGGACTAGTATATACAATTTATTGTGACTGGATTTTGGAAACTTCAAAAAACTCACTGCCATCAATCAATGACCCCATGGGAAAGGGTGGAACAACCACCCCTGTAGGATTCTTAGCCTTTAACACTTTATGGGAGTAGAAAGCTCTGTCGATTCCCTTGGAGAAGCTGGTGGTTTCAAACTGCTGACCTTCTGGTTACTCAATGTGTAACCACTATACCTCCAATGCTCCTGACTGACTTCTAGATGTCTACAAAATCCTTTCTGAATACGTCTCCAATATCTATACTAAAGAATTATCCAATCATATATCAAAACAAAGAACCAACAACAAAAGATGAGTTATCTATGCCCACTGGGTATCAGAGAATGAAACACTGGTTGTCATTAACTTGTGTTGGAAAACACATGTAAATGGTGAGAAGAATGACAGCAATGCCAGTATGGGCAGTGGTCTCGTTTCTGTACTAGAAGCAGCTGCAGTAACAATGATGTTTCTCAAGTTTTTGTAGTAAGCTAATGATGTGGGGATGGGCAGTGACTGGACACAGTGTGTCTGCAAGGCAGAAAATGATGGTCTTTCTCTCTACTCACTCTTCAGTCTTCCTAATTGGTTTCCCCCTTCTCTCTGACTTTCAAGTATTGGAGTGCAAGAGGATTGAGTTATTAGGCCTATCAGGTGGACCTTATTTACCCCATAGACAATAACACCCAATTTATGGCTTAATTATTACACATCTTTGTTATCCCCAAATACAGGTTTTAGATATCCAGATTTATATATCCAAACATATGCTTGGTCTTTCTATCTGGATATTCAACTGACATTTCAAATTTTCTTTCTCTTTTCTAATAATGTTATTGGGGCTCATACAGCTCTTATCACAATCCATACATCCATCCATTGTGTCAAACGGATTTGGACATATGTTGCCATCATCATTTTCAAAAAAATTTCTTTTTACTTGAGCCCTTGGTATCAGCTCCTGATTTTCCTCTTCCCTTACCCACCCTCCTTCCCCCATTCACCCTTGACAATTTATAAATTATTATTATATTTTCATGTCTTACACTGACCAATGTCTCCCTGCACCCACTTTTCTGTTGTCTGTCCCCCTGGGAGGAGGTTATATGT
>NW_022107431.1:68113222-68114993 GCF_000313985.2 Echinops telfairi | reverse complement strand
TTCTTGGCTACATTGCCCTTAATCAAGCCCCACAAGGCATCCTATGCCCTCCTTTCCATTGATTTTAGGTCACTTGTTGTGACCTTTTCCTCCCCTCCCCCTTCCACCTCTCCCATGTCCTTCAGGAACTGTCGGTCCTGGTGTGTTCACCTCTGTATTGTTTATACCATCAATCTTATCTACATATGCACAGACAATAATAAGCACAAAAACAAGACAGAGCAAAACAAAGCAACAAAAACACTGACAAGAAAAGAAAAGCCTATCAATATTTTCAGGTCTGTTGACCTTTAGGAGCGTTTTCCAGTCGAGTCTGATGGGGTGCCACACCTGGCCCAAAGTTCGTTTTTGGTATTCTCTGGGGACTTTGTTGCTTTGCTCCCCTTGCTGCTCTGTTGCGTGCCCTTAGCGTTTTTCCCCAGAGTGGCAGGGTCAGATAGGGTGACATTTCAAATTTTCATACATAAAATCAGACTCTTGATTTTTTTTCTTCAAACTTCCTCTGCTCACATTGTTTTCCTTATCCACAGTGACACCACCTTTCTTCCATCTGCTAAGATCAATAATCTTACAGTCATCCTTGATTCCTCTTTTTTCATACCTTCTATCCAACCCATCTGGTTTAAAATTCAATGTAAAAAAAAACATTCACAACTTGACCAACTGGTACCATTATGATAAACAGATAAAAGTTGTGAAGTTGTGAAGAATTTATCTTAGTTAGATCCACAAACAATGCTCATTAACGCAGCAGTGAAGAAATTACAAGACACATTGCATCAGGCAAATCTGATGCACAAGAACTCTCTAACGTATTACAGAGCAAAGATGTTATTTTGTGGACTAAAATAGGCCTCACTCATCCTTTGGTATTTTCAATTGCCTCATATGCATGTGAAAGTTGATCATTGAGAAAGTTAGTTTATTGTGCCAGCCTGGCCGATAGACACATGTGGAATTAATTGTAGGGCGGAGAGATGAGTGACTAGGTGAGCCTCACCTTTCTTGTTTCTCGCTCTTTGATCATCGCACCAGTGTGAAGCTGCCTTGCTTGTTCTGTGCCTCAATTTGCAAGCTACACTACCTGTGGGACACCTAACTTGTGGGCTGTGTTGCTGTAATTTGAGGTCCCTTTATGATTTGCTTCACCACATAATTGGAATTAACATCTCTTGAGCTAGGGACTCACTGTTGGTGACCTGCCTTACTGTTTGCTCCTTGTGCTGGGATTACCTGATTCTCTCTAGAGAGGACTACCCGGCGGCCCTCAAGACTTGAAGGACTGCCAGTGTGTCACAACTCTCTCATGGGAGTGAGTTGCACTGAGCCATTTGTACTGCTTTATAATTTAACTGCTCATTTCTTATATTATCTATCTATCTTTCTATCTGTATGTAATTTAACTGTTCATTTCTTGTGTTATATATCTATCTTTATAAATATATAAAATTATTAGCAATCTGGCTTTGTATCTCTAGAGAACCCTCTCTAACACAGTCATTAAATAAGGAAGACCAGAGAAGAATGGATGCATTTAAATTATGATGCTGGCCAAGATTATTGAAAATACCATTGTTTACTGTGTTAGTCTGGGTTGACAAGAGAAAGAAATTCATGGAGACAGTCATATGTGTATAAGAAAGAGATCTATATACAAGAGCAATTGAACATTGAGAAAACATCCCAGTTCAATCAAATCAAGTCCATAAGTCCGATATTAGCCCATATGTCTGATACCAATCTATAAAATCCTCTTCAGACTCATGAAACA
>NW_022107431.1:68110697-68112223 GCF_000313985.2 Echinops telfairi | reverse complement strand
GATCACCATGTTTTCTCCAGTCACAGTGGTCACTTGCCAATCCTGAAGCACATTTCACTCACTCCCCACTCAGGGATTTGCTTTCCATTGCTGTTGATATTAGAAACATTATTCCATAAAATATTCACTTGGTTTTTCTCCACTTTTTTCCTATCTGTCTAAATATAACATTATCGAAGAGGCTTTCCTGAATACCCTTTTTTGTTTGTTTGTTTATTTTTTGATTACCCTGTTTATAAAAGCAGCAGCAGAAGAAAGAAAAAAAACCAAAACAGCATTGTCCCCACGTTTACTTTTATCTGCTTTCTCCATCATATGTAACACTACATGATTATTTGTGAATTATCTTTTTCCCTCAAGAATAAAACCCCTAACAAGTCAGACTTATTTTTCTTTAATTCTCTATCTCAAGGGCTGAGAGAGATATTTACCTATAGTGGATCCACAGTATATGTTGTTAGAATGATTTGTAGACATAGAAGAAAGGTTTCCAGGTCTAATTGACTATAACATTGATGTAGGGAGTTAAAGATATACATATTCCTAGGCCCAGTCCCAAACTTGCTAATTCAGATTTCCCAGAAATGGTCAAAAAGAAAGCATGACAATCATTGAGATATAAAAACCGTAGCATTCAAACTCTAGTTCTCAGAGCTACTGTGAAATAATAACCTTGGAGAACTCCTGAAACAATTTGAAAGGAATTTGAGGAGGATGGAATTCCCAATGGTGGGTCGGGCCAGAGTCAGATGGATACGGATTTACAACTGTTCTTATGGCCCTGTTCTACCTCCAGGCTGCCACAGCATGGGAAATGCGGATTACAATGGAGAGTGCACGATTCAGAATTAACATCAGCGTTTGCTAAGAAACTTCAGGCTATTCTTCTTCTGCTTTCTCAAGGGACACCGATCACTCACAGACATGAAGGAAATCTAAAAGTGTTCCTGATTTGAAGTTGTACAGAGGAAGAAGTTATAGTAAAGCCTTGAACATCATATCCCTGAAGGCAAAATCTGTGGGTTGCATTCCCCAGGAACTAAGGGACATCCTTATCATGGGTTGTGTAATAGACAGAACTGAATGGAAGTCAGGACTCTGAACCCAGACTCCGGTCCCAGATCTGGCCCTAATTGGCTGCATGACCTGAAGCATATTACTGAATAACTCTGGGCCTTAATGCTGTGCTGGCTAAACAGAGGTTCTTTCTGACTCCATTGCATAATCTCTAAATCGCTATCATTCAGTCATTTAAAATATTACTAATATGTCCTCTCTCCCAGTGGACAAGAATGGGTATGAGGAAATGAGGAACGAACGAACAACAAGAAAACCAGGGACTACTTAACAAATACTCCAAGTAAACTGACTTGGCTTGTTCTTCAGGAGCTAGAAACGGAGCAAAGAAAGCAAACACGTACTCCCTCCTCGGCCTCCTGCATCCTCGGATGCAGGCCCAGTGGGAAAAGTCCAGGTCCACGAAAAGCTTTGCTGTCATTTTGCCATGAACTACACGGACCGACTGC
>NW_022107431.1:68107464-68109479 GCF_000313985.2 Echinops telfairi | reverse complement strand
GAGGTACAGAACCTATGCCAAGAAGTCCTGTTTTTAGCTATGATCAAACTCCATCAATGGGCGGGGATGTCTGCAGTCATGTTTCTCTTGACGCTTGGTTGAGAAGAAGAGGTTCAGCACTGGAGGATTTCTGGAGCATTGTAACCACAAATAATCAAAATAAAGGCGCATATGCTGGTTAGAATGTTTTCATACATTGCACACAGATAGTTCCTTTAGATAACACACATGTATTATCTTACAGCTTATACATTTGACATGGGTCTCTTTTGGTTAAAATCGAAGTGTTGGATATGTATTAGTCTCGTAGACATGGTTCTGCCTTTGTGAATGAGTGTTATTTACAGTTTTGTCCTATCGCCAAGCCCCGTCGTTCTTGTAAATAGTTTGCAGTCACTTCAGAGTTTAATCTATACAGATCAACAATCCCTGTATTGTGGTCTACAGCTGACCTATACTTGTATAATTTTCCTTTTCTTGACAATCTTTTAAATTCTATAGCATTTCTAGAATAATGACATTATCAATAGAATTACTTTATGCCCCAGTGAGGATGATGTATAATATTTTCTACCTCAAAATGATAATGTCTCTTAAATGTACCAGAGACATATATAAACCATAGATATATAGATGGGTTTGGGGCTCACACTTAATTCCAGCCCCAATCCAAGAACAATTAGTTCTTATGATATAACCCTGCTCAAAACTCACCCACATGAGGAGATCATTGAAGTAAGGTGTGTTGAAGAAACCAAATGATGCCTAGCTATCAGAAAGAATAGCTTCTTGGGTTTTAAAGACTTGTCTTCAACAAGCAGCCATCTAAGTGAGGCACCAACTAAATTCACATGGAAGAAGCACACCAGCCTGTGTGATCCAAGGATTGTAATCATAAAAACCAAAACTGAAAGAGGGAATGGCATCAGAGCTTAAATGGTTAACACCAGTTTGCTGAGGTTATGAATGAAGATGGAAGGCCAAAATCCATTTGCAGGATCCCCACATAGATGAAGTCCTCTGTGACTCCTCTGACGACAGTGTAGGCATGTGAGTACCCTGGTTATCAGACAGAGAGCAGTGTAACGTTGATTATAGCGTACATAATTAGATTTAAAATGCAATACCTCATCATTTGATCTCCCTTTTGACTCACTTTAAAGTTTCAGTTTTTTAATAATTTCTGCTTTGTTTCCAACTGAGGTACTTTTTATTTTGTTTCATCATTTTTGTTCTGTTGTTTGTTTGCTTCTTGTTTATGTCTTGCACAAGTTTCTGCATACAAAATTCAGGATACATAAATCTATAGAGACAGTAAGTGGATTAATACTTACCTAGGAGAATGGTAGGGGAAGTTAGGGAGGAAAGGGGGAACCATCAAAATATTCTGAAATTGATTACAGTGATGATTGCATAGCCCTTCTTAATGTGATTTAACAATTAGTTGTATGGTATATGAGGTACATACCAATGAAGCTATTAAAAATAATAATACTTTTGAATAAATGAGTGAATTGCAGCATTTTAAACAAGGAAGGATTGAAAATAATAAATGTGTGCGATTATTTAAATAACCATTGTTACAATGGGTATTCCTTTTGGACACTCTAGTGGAGGATCTCTGCCCTTGCCTTTTCTACCTTCTAGAGGTTGTCCACATTCCTTAGTTCCTGGGCTACCCTTTCTCCAGATTCAAAGGCAGCGCTATGGCTTCTTTCTGTGTCTTTCTTCTGTAGTCACTCAGACCTCCTTCTTCTACCTCCTCTTCTGCTGTAAGCACCCTCAAACTTCACTAATTAGAACTGTTGTGGGATTAATAGTGGCACCCCAAAAGATAGAATTTGTAGATGTGATTTTATTTGACAAAAAAGAAATTTGCTGAGGTGACTATATTTGAGATGGGAAGATAAGCCTAGATGAAACAGTTAGACACTAAATATAATCATGTGTCTACTGGTAACAGGGAGGCAGAGAGAGACTCCACAAATAGAAGATGACAATGTGACCATGAAGGC
>NW_022107431.1:68096463-68106224 GCF_000313985.2 Echinops telfairi | reverse complement strand
CATAACCTGACAAAATGAAGATAAGATTTTTGAGCCTGTGGATTGTTGTATATTGTTGCTGACTTGATGGGAAGTCTATCCTGATTTGACTTTGCTTATGGATGCAGACGTACAAAGTTCCAAATGGAATGAAGATTCTTCACATCAGAGAACATGCTTGCCTTCTCAGAGCATGGGGTTGTTATAAAGTGGGCAGTATAGAAATTGGCTCCCCAAGAATTGGGGGATAAAGACATTTAAGTGGTTGGCTTACAAACTTTCATAGGTGGGGGAATATGTTTATGGACTTATAGGATTATGGTCTAGGTCAGCAGTTCTCAACCTGTGAGTTGCAACCACTTTGGGGGTTGAACGACCATTTCACAGGGGTTGCCTAAGAACCTATTTCTGATGGCCTTAGGAATGGAGACATTGTCCCTCTATCCGTCTCCAAGTGGGTCTGCCCACATGCAGATATGCCCACATACAGGGTCACCACAACCTGTGCAACTGTATTAAAGGGTCACTGCAGTAGGAAGGTTGAGAACCACTGGTCTATGTGTTCACATAACTGAAATTGTCAGATATAGAATATTTTTGTTTTTTTCACCTATGTAATATTACATTTTAATAAGGCTGGCACATTTTGAGTTGCTTGTAATCTTCATTTTATTGGTTAGGCAGAGATAGGATTTTAGTATTGTTTTGTTTAAAAATTATGTGTGGCTAAAAGTTGTGTAAAAGTGTCAACTTGACAAGGGGTGGTCTGTGGTAGTTACATTATCTCCTATCAACTTGAGAGTATTAAGAGAGACACAGTGTGGGAACTATGCCCGATCTGACCCCACTATACCAGGGCAAAACATTAAGGGTGTGCAACAGAACAGCAAGGGAGAAAAGCAATGAAGTCACTGGGGAATATCAAAAAGAGGCTTTGGTGTCATTGCATGGCACCACAACAGACTCCACCGGAAAACACTCCTAAAGGTCAACAAGCAGACTTGAAAATATTGATAGGCTTTTCTTTTGTTGTTGTTGTTTTGTTGTTGTTGTTGCTGTTGGTTTGCTTTGCTTTGTCTTGTTTTGGTGCTTGTTATTGTCTCTGCATGTCTACCAAGATAAGATTGGCAGGATAAACAATCTGGAGGAGAAAACAACAGACATGTGAGGGGGAGGGGAGAAGGAAGGGTGTATCAACCAGCCCAGGGACAAGGGAACAACGACTGATCTAAAATCGATGACAACGAGGGCATAGAATGCTTTGTGGGGTTTGATTAAGGGAAATGTAACCAAGAGGAATTATGAAACCCAAATGAAGACTGAACATGATAGTGGGACAAGAGGAAAGTAAAAGGAAATAGTGAAAAAACTAGGAGGTAAAAGACATTTACAGAGGTCTAAATACAGGCATGTACATATGTAAATATATTTATATATAATGACAGGGAAATAGATCTATGTACATATATTTATACGTTAAGTATTAAGGCAGTAGATAGACATCGGGCCTCTACTCAAGTCCTCCCTCAACACAAGAACACTTTGTTCTAATAACCCGGCATTCTGTGATGCTCACTTTCCTGACACGATCACTGAAGATAAAGCGAGTGCATAAGCACATGTGGTGAAGAAAGCTGATGGTGCCCAGCTATCAAGAGATATAGTGTCTGGGGTCTTAAAGGCCTGAAGATAATTAAGCGGCCATCTAGCTGAGAAGCAACAAAGCCCACATGTCGATGGGATCAGGTATCAGGCATCAAAGACCCAGAACAACAAATGATATCAATGTGAATGAGGGAGAGTGCAGAGTGTGGACACCCAAGCTTATCTGTAGACAATTGGACATCCCCTTACAGAAGGGTCACAATGAAGAGACAAACCAGTCAGGGTGCAATATAGCACCGATGAAGCATACAACTTTCCTCTAGTTCTTTAATGCTTCCTTCCCCCACCTCCCACTCCCCCCACAGTATCATGACCCCAAGTGTACCTTGCAAATCTGACTAGTCCAGATTATGCACACTGATACCAATAAGAGATCGCAACACAGGGAATCCAGGACCACTAATGAGAATAGTGATACCAGGAGGGTAGGAGAAAGGTGGGGGGAGAGAGGGGGAACAGATCACAGTGAGTGAAGGGAGACAGAAGACAATGTAAGATATGAAAATAATCATAATTTATCATTTATCAAGGGTTTATGAGGCAGGTGGGTGGGGGGAAGGCAGGAAAAAAATGAGGAGCTGATACCAAGGGCTCAGGTAGAAAGAAAATATTTTGAAGGTGATGATGGCAACCTATGAACACAAGTGCTTGACACGATGGATAGAGGGATGGATTATGATAAGAGCTGTAAGAGTCCCCAATCCAATGATTAAAAAAAAAAAAAAAAAGAAGCGTGAAGGGGTGGAATTTAGCCTGTCAATTAGTTCGCAGTTTGATGACCTAATTTGGAGGCACGATGGAGATCAATAGCTCTCTGCCCCCACCCTTCCTGCTGTTGAGTCACTCAGAGAGCTGGAGAGCCACATAAAGACCATGCCAGCGTTGAGATGCTTTCACTGCCACTGGATCCACAAGAATTTGTACCCACTGGCCTGTGGTCTTCCTGCATTCAGCATCATTGCATGTGCTGAGTGAGTCTAAAGAGGATTTTACGGCCTAGTACAGGACATATGTGCTCATATCAGAATTATGGACTTGATCTGAATGGGCTGGGATGTTTTCTCAATATAAAATTACTCATTGATATAAAGCTCCTTCATATACATATATAAATGTCCATGGATTTGTTTCTCTAGTCAACCCGGCCTAACACTTGGAGTTAACCACTGGCCTTACAGTTAGCAGGCAAATGCTTTAACCATTGTGCCACTAGGGAGGCGTTCAAGGAAACCAATCCACACTTATTTAAAAAGAAGATTCAAGATAAAGCTCGAGTCTTGCGGTCTAGCCTAAAACTCCCATCGTCATGTTTGCCAAGTCCCAAGTCCCAACACCAACTGAATTCAAGGGGGAGTGGCAAGATCAATGCTATCTTCAGATGCACACGAACTGGAAAAACTCACTTTTCAAAAAGAATGGCAGAGAATGCTGAGAGGAATCTGTATCTGTTTTTTTGCAATCTACCACTCTCTTCTTCAGGAAGATGGTCCTGGGTGTGAGTTCAGCAAATGCCTGGCTTTGAGTAAATCTTACAACCTTCAATATAATAACAACATTTAAGACCCAGTTACCTAGCAAACACTGTGACAGAAACACTGTGAGCCTAGTATGGTGACTGAGACATGCTTTCTTTCCTACAGAAGCCAGTATGTAAAACTTGAGTAATGTATGTGACTTACAGGATTGGCATCAGCATGAAAAAGATCACACCTACACAGTGGCTACCATGAAGTTTGGCAGCATCTGCTATGTAGTGGGCACTCAGGAAATGAGAGCTACCATCATTATTCAATTTTCACAAGAATGTCCACATTTCACTTATAAATGGGTATGGCACATGTGCAATCCAAGGCCTTTCATATTTTGGGCCCACGGGGTGAAAAGCTGGGATGTACCCTCCTTGGAGGCCTGGAGTTGATTTCACAGCATTGAATCTCAGCCCTCTTTTAAGTAAACATTCATCATCAAGACTAACAGTGTGTGTTCACCCTCAGATTTGTTCTATAAGTATAATAGTATGCACACAATGCACTAATTCACTCTTAAATAAGGACAGGTGGTCAAATGCCTTTCACTGTCCAGGGAGTGGCAAAGCCTGGGTAATAACTTCAGTCTCAGCCCCAGCTTATTTTTCTGTTCAAAGGCTTATTGCAAATCCTGGGTGTCAGAGCCAGGCACCATGAAAAGAGAAGGGAACTGGGAGACAGACCACCTGGCTTAGAGGCCCAGCATTAGTACTAACAAGCTCTGTGACCTAAAGAAAGCTATTTAACCTCACACAGCCTCCGTCTCTTTTGTGCACAGTGAGATGGAAGAGTTGAGCCTTCACACGGTATTCCATATTGCTCTGGGGGTAAAATGGGACTGCAGCAGGGATGGGAGGCTGGCCAGCTTGAAAAAAATCCACATTCACATCATTTCAGCACATCCTGCCTTCTCCAACCTGTATGTAAATAATTTGAAGAAAGGATAGAATGTAGGGGGGAAATATATATATATTAAATGTTATAATATATTAAATATTAAATATATATATTTAATATATATTAAATGTTATAGGTCCAAGGATTAGATCAGAGAGCCCCAGACTTGAATGTGCTGATCAATCAACTGTGGATCTTGTTAAAATTTATATCCTGATTCAGTAGATCTTGGACAGAGCACATCTAAGAAGCTCACAGGTGGTGCTGATATTACTGGTCCTCACACCATACACTATATAGTAAGGAAACCAAACTATAAAGCAATTTTTAAGGCCAAGTTCTTCTTTCGATTATGACAATATTTTGAGTTCAGATACATGAGCATCAATCTAAGGGAATGTAGCATTACAATCTTATGGACAACCAGCAGGTAGACTTCCTGTTGGAAAAGCTATCCATCAGGAAAAGAGTGGGCCCGAATTATATTGAGAGGAGCAGGTAACCTGGATGAACTCAGGTGAGGCTTGGTGATTCCTCACCCTCGAGTCAGTTTGAGGGCCCAGTACAGTTCTATTACCTTTGTCACTGTTCTTTGTATTGTCTCACTCCTCTGCCCTGCCTGTTTCCAGATGAGATGGGAAGTAGAAGAACCAAAATACCAATAATAAGACAGGATTTTCTTGCAGTATTTGCAGTCCAGCTGGAATTGGGAAGTAACAACAACAACAAAAATCTCACAAGCAAAGCAAATCTTAAGGCCATCCAATTTGACAGAGCCCTGAGTGGCTGACTACTAATCTAATGGGTAGGATAGCTAAAGTTTCAGGTCTCTAAAGGCACACCCATCACTCATTTCCATACCAGAAATTTTCCAGTCCCTACAGCTCTGGGTCCCCAACAAGTTGGGTAATTAGCCTGCTATCTGCCCTGTCAGGGAACTAGTCTTAAAGCGCTATTATGTTCAAAGGCACAAACCTCCTTAATGAACTATATTATTAGGGGTTGCAAAGATAATCCAGAGACGAATAGTCTGGAAACCCACAAGAAAACTGCAAAGATGAATTAAATTACATTCTGAAAGCCTAAAGAATAAATTGGAAATGAGGCCATTTCTTATTCAAGATTTCCTCCCCATTCAGTCGGAATGTAAACACGCCATTCTCAGCAGAGGATGGGGTCACCCACTGCCTGGGGAAAGCAGCTTGAATTTTATTACCTTGGTGATCCCTGGCAGCATACACACGTCAGGAGGCAGAAGCCCTGCTCCCCTTTACTTTGTCTCCTGTGCTGGTTTCTAGCTCTCATAACATTTTAATTAAATTTGGGCTTGTCTTTCTCTCTCACCTTACTCTTTGCATCAAAGGAGAGGCTTTTCACTTGCCGCCTGGCTGGGGTCCCTGCAAATCTTCCATTCCAAAAAGCAGGCTTCTTTGCCATACAAGTCGAGTAGCAATGAAATCAAAGCTGGAGTAACCTGCAGTTTCTCTGAAAGATAGCTGCACCTAACTTCAATGTGACTTATATATAAAGGTAATGGATTCTATAATGAAAATTTACATATAGGTCAAATAAGAAATGTCTTTGCATTTGATAGTACACTGGGTATTAGGCAGTTGTCACACAATAAATAATTCATCTTGCATAACCACTTGCTATGTAACTGATAGTCTATGTATATTAACACATTTAGCACTTAGAATAAAATGGACAGCTGGGGCCAAATGAATCTCTCTCAGGACATATTACCATTACAGCTCCCCTGTGAGTTTAACTCTTTACTTCTGAGGATGGTAATGAAGATATTAATTGAATAAGGCATGGAACTCATTTTGATGAAGCCAGGGTTACACAAAAACAGGTGACTACTCTAAAACATCTAAATGATATTGGCTTTGGCACAGTTCGGGTTATCAGTACCATCTCAAAGATCCATCCGGTGGGGATTCGGTGGAATTCATGAAAGTGGCGAACGTTAGCTCTTTTCACATGACAGAACTCTTCACATTCACCTCCTCTGAGTGCCAACTGGACGCATGGAAAACATATCTAACCTTCTGATCATTTAGCCAGATTGCTCCTAAAGTAGTTTTCTTATGGACCGTCCACAATAAGATGCATGTACACGAATACTACTTCTATACCTAAATTTTCAAACATAAGTGAAATTCCAATGGCAGAACCGAAAATGTTTCTTACCTTTGGAGATATGCAACATTCTTAACTTGAAGGTGATTTGAGATGCCAATGGCGTAGATCTGGTACAAGGACTAGCTTACGCAGTGGTAAAGAGGTGGTGGCAAGGACAGGTAAGAAAGGACAGCGGCAGAATGTCAGGAAGAACGTGATGAGCTAGCAGTGACCCGGGCATCCGCCGAAGCATGTTACCTGTAACAAGGACGGGAGATTTGAGCAAAGGGAGACAGACCAACTCCTCAACCATAGGCTCAACTGTTGTCTGGAATCTCTAAGCTCCGAGAAGGTGGACACTCTCTTTGAAAAGGCGTTCAAATTATGAGGTATGCCTGCACAATGGAATCTTTCTTTTAATCCACCTAAAGTCTACTGTTTGGAGACTGCAATCACGTATACAGTATCACTTCACAGCAATACTTAGAATAGTTTGGGTTGAATAACAAGAAGTGGTGGGTCTTTTAAAACTGTCCAACACCTCCCTTCCTCCAAATAAGCAGAGAAAGTCTCTCTTGTGGCACACGCTAACCGAAAATATACTAGAAATAGAATTCTGAGGATGGTAGTTCAGTCTAGTCAAGCTGATATACAAAATGTCCTCACCTAACTGATATCAAAATTGATGTAGGTCTGGCCTTTTCTTGGGGAGAATTTAGTAACTGCAAAACTGGAAGAGTTGTATTACTAAATATTATAATACTTTGGAGCTCAAGGAGTTCTGGTGGCTTGGTGGTGATTGATTAGACTGCTAATTGTCAGGTGAGTAGTTTGAAACCACCAGCCACTCATTGGGAGAAAGATAAGACTCCTGTTGAGAGTTTAGGAGTGACAGTTTAGGAAACTCACAAACACCCCATCTTAAAGGATTCTGTGAGATGGAACTGATTCAATGGCAGTGAGTTTGGTTTGGGTTGAGCTCCAAAATCTTCGACTGGGAGCTCATGCTTCATTAACCTCTTGAGCAATTAACAACAGGACATTTTTCTTCTACCGTTAAGAGGTAATTGTCATATTAGCAGAGCCACTACACTCTAATTTTCCTGACAGACACAGCAGCAGTGGGGAATCATCCTTCTTTCTCAGAGTGACTCCTCTGTGAAACGATGAGGCTTGAGCAATAAAGATGGATGCTAGGCATCTGGAAGGACCGTTAGGGCATCAAGGAGAGATCTGATAGCATATACAGCATAAAATACAGGACACATGGAAGCCAATTGCATGGAGACAGGTATGGATCCATCAGGAATTGAATACTAATGTATCTGAGAATACAGTTCTATTTTTCCATTATTGATACCTTATATATCGATCTAAAACATTCATGTTTATATGATATACCAAGTGCCGTATTTATATGGTATATCAAGTGCTGTGTAGTATTACAGAAATACTCGGAAACAGAGTCAGGATGCAGTCTGTAGCCTGGAAGAGTATCGCTGATGGATCAGTAGTCATCAGGTTGACAGGGAGAAGGTAAAAATAGAATTAGGATCTCCAGATAATTCAATCAAGGAAATATGAAGTTTTATCAGAAACACTGTAACATTTTGAAATCAAATTAAGAAAAGAGTATGTAAGACTAAATAAGCTACTCAATAGTCGACAAGCAAGTCCCTGAAGGTCCAGAAAGCAAGCTGTATGTATGAGACCTTCCTTTTAGCTGGAAGATAACCCTTGTTTGCCTGGTTCCCCTGACTCCCTGGTAGCCTTGTTGTCAGAGCACACTGATTCTACGAATCCCAGTTACTCCTCATGCAAGAGGACCGTGAGCGCTTAGGGCAACTTTCAGGGAGAAACATGAACTTAGCCTTACCAACAACCCTTCCCCTGTTTCATTTTGTACCATGGTTGCTTACAAATGCAAAGCCCAAGCAATAGACACCAATTATTAATTGAAAATAAATAAGATAGTTCTATGTTACTAAGATGGAAAATGAGAAATTCAGAATCTTTTAAATTTCTTTCTAGGAAGGTACACACGAAAGAAAGAGAAACCAAAACATAAAAGAAGTTTTTAAGTTTGGCTAGACCAGAGGATGTACACTGGTACAGATAGGAACTGGAAATACAGGAAACCCAGGGCGGATGATCCCTACAGGACCAGTGGTGTGAGTGGCGATACTGGGAGGGTAGAGGGAGAGTGGGTTGGAAAGAGGGAACCGATTACAAGAAACTATATGTGACCTCCTCCCTGGGGGACGGGCAACAGAAAAGTGGGTGAAGGGAGACGTCAGACAGGAAAAGATATGACAAAATAATAATTTATAAATTATCAAGGGCTCATGCGGGAGGGGGGAGCAGGGAGGAAGGGGAAAAATGAGGACCTAATGCCAGGGGCTTAAGTGGAAAGGAAATGTTTTGAGAATGATGAGGGCAATGAATGTACAAATGTGATTTACACAATTGATGTATGTATGGATTGTGATAAGAGTTGTATGAGCCCTAATAAAATGATTAAAAAAGAAAAAAAAATGGGGGTCAGAAAATTCCACCTAGAACTCTCTCAATATAATTGTGTAACTGACATAAGCTGTCAGTATTATATATACATATACAATAATTAGTATTTCATTTAGTATTATAATAATTACACATTTATACTTACATATAATACTAGACATCGCATTGTATATATATTACTGCCTGAAAAATAATAGAAAATGAAAAATAATTTTCCATTATATATAAATATTTTATATATATATGATTTTTGTATATATTTATATATTATATATAATGGAAAATTGTTTTTAATTCCATAAACTTTGTGAAGCCCTTCATATGTACAATACATAATATCTCTTTAGGCAACATCTGACTGCTTATGATTACTTAGAGACAAAATCTAGTTCAGAAATCCTCATCAGAGAATTGGATGTAACGAATACAACAATGATCTGTATGCAATTTGTATTAGAACTATTCTTCATAAATCAATTGAGCTCCTAGGTGTATCTATATAACCTATATAGTTCAGTATCTATATAACCTGTACAATATGAGATATATGCCTTAATAGTCATAAACCCCTATGTTACTGGCATATATTTACTGTGCCATATTTTCTATCTAAAAAATAATGTAGTATAAAATAGTGAATGCTTTTATTTATGAACAACATCATCTAACTCATGTATCTCTTAAATGTCAGATGGTTATTTTTTTTTAATTTTCAAAATATATCACTGTGAAGTGCATCATGGCTTCAAAACACAGCGAAGTCAGTGTTAATAATAGCAAAAAACACAGAGGGTATTGATTTGGAAGTGAAACAAAATGTTATGAGCCAACATGAAGGAGGGAAGTCCGTGAAGGCTATTGCTCACCATTTGGGCACGTTGCACTTGACAATCACAGTGGTCTTCAACAAGAGGGAAGTTACATTAGCCATTAAGGAATCAGCACCTGGAAACCTACAAGGCTAACAAAAACGCAAGAGGGACCTCCGTCAGATGTGGAGAAATTGCTAATGATCCGGATTAAGTGAATCCAGGACAGGTGAAC
>NW_022107431.1:68071622-68096279 GCF_000313985.2 Echinops telfairi | reverse complement strand
AAATGAGCTGATATCAAGGGCTCAATTAGAAAGCAAATGTTTTGAGAATGATGATGGCAACATGTGTACAAATGTGCTCGACTCAATGGATAGATGGATGTACGGATTGTGATAAGAGTTGTACGAGGCCCCAATAAAATGATTTTTTTTAAAAGGTACAAACACAAAACACAAATTCCTCTCAGAACTGTTGGTGATAACTGCTCAAGCAAGACCGTACTATGAAAGTGTTCACACAGTGTTGAAATCACATAAATTCCCATTTCCTGTAACAAATAACGATTGTATAATCTGATGTATAATACCAGGCTGTATAAAAGGATTGCTGGTCATACACATATATCCAAATTTGTAGCATGCTTTACTGTTCTTTTGTTAGTTGTGTGCTAGGAGTATGCAGGTGAAGTAAATGGTTAATGTGCTCAACTGAGAGGTAGAAGTTCGGGTCCATCCAGAGGCTCTTCAGAAGAAAGGCCTAGTGATTTACTCAGTAATGTTGAGTCAATTCAAACCCATGGTGATTCTATAGGACCGAACAGAACTTCCTCACTACTGTTTCTCAGGCTGTAATCTTCATGGAAGCACACTGCCCCATCTTTCTCCTGCTGAGCTAGCTGGTTCATTCCCACTGCCCACCTTGCTATTATTAGCCTAACACTTAACCACTACACTGACATAGCTCCTCACCTTCCAATCGACTTCCAAAAAGAACAAACCTAGCCATGAAAAATGCCACGGGGCACATGGAGGTGTGCACGTCAGAGTGAGCTGCATGGCAAGTGGTCTGTCTCATAGCTACTGCTGTCCTTGGGATGGGGTAAGAGAGTACAGCCTATAGAATCAAAGGATGGAGCTAGAAAGGAGAAAAGAAAAAATCGAGAAGGAGTCAGAGGTGCCCGTGTCAAGAGGTGGGAGAAGTGGAAGGTAAGGTAACAAAGAGATTGAAAAGGAAAATCACAAGAAGAGGTCAAATAGAGAAAGTTACAAAATACAGAAAGAGCAAAAGTTGAGAGGTAAAAAGCACAAGAGACACCCATGGCTGAGAACGCTCGCTGAGAGCTCCGTTTTATGAACGGTCATTCTATGTGCCCGGAGCGGGATCCAGAAACTAACAAAGAAGACAGAAAGAAAGGTACAGGTGAAGTGAAAACACTCACTTCATCGAATCAGTATTGAGTCATAGGGACAGCAAACCGCAGGGAAGAGCTGCCCCGGGGGGTTTCTGAGTCTGTGTCTACAGGAATAGAAAGCTCCCTCTTTCTCCGTGGAGTCAACCTCACCCTCTTCTAATATACAGGCTTGATAGATAGTACTTGAATGTATGCCTTGCCTATTAGCAAATAAGACCAGACACTGCACATTTTGCTTGCCCCAGTATCTATAATAAATGGACCATTTAGGCTAGAAGTAGAACTTACAAGAAGAGGTAAGTATTTCCACTCTTAGTTCAAGGAGTTTAGCAATCTTCCCAAAATTCATTATCTGTGGTTTCAAACTGCTGACCTTGAGGATCACAGCTCAACGAATAATCACTATGTCACCAGGACTCTTCAGAGAGAAATAAAGTGGGCCAAATTAAGATTAAGACATCTCTATGAGGAAGCTTAATATTAATGAAAAAAATAATGAGCACCTTACTAACCTCTTCAGACCTTGAGATATAATTAGAAAGAAGCTAAAGAAAAAGTCTTAAGTTGAATTGAACAGAGAAAGGGAAGGACTTTAAAAATAATTGGCATCTGCAGAAATTTCCCCCTTCTGATTTGGGAACCAAGATAAACCATCCTACTTGCTGGCTCTAGGGCTCCCTTCTCAAGTTTGCCTCCTTCCAGCATCTCCAACCTCCCTCTCGATCACATGTTTTCCCTTTAATGGTCACACTTAGTCTACCAATAGTCACACTTTCCAATCGTCACACTGGGTCTACCACATTTCATCTCCGACACCCCCTCCAGCTATTACAATATCTCTCCACTCTAACAGTAAGCAGAACAAAGGGCTTTTTAAGAAAAGTAGATCCAATCATGCTACTCTTTATCCCACAACCCCTCCCAATTTTCCATTTTGTTCTCCATTCCCTTAATAACTCCCTTAATCTACAAAGCGTTGTTTGATCCAGCCCTCCCCTCCCTTGCCAGCTCCCATGGTACTAGTGCCAGTTGTCAAGTCTAGTTCATTGCAACCGAAATGTGGCAGGATGGCACTGTACTCCATAGGTTTTCAACAGGTGGTTCTGCAGAAGTAGATTGCCAGGCCTTCCTTCTACGGTGACTCAAGGTGAAGGTGAGCCTCCGACCATTTGTGCTAAGCATATTAGCACTTTTCCCTACACAAGGATTCTGGCCTTTACCTAGCTTCAGTCATTCATTAGGATTAAGCCACATGGGCTTTGTTGAGGCTCTGTAAATACTCTAGCACCCTGTTTAGTCTTGCCTATGCAGGTTATCCCCTGTGTATGAAAATTTTACCAAGATTGTTCACATACTGTTCTCTGACTTAAATATACTATCCACAAAGATGTCCTCTTTGCAGTTAGGAACTGAACTACGCATGTGGCAATTCACAGTACTCTGAGGCGCTAATCTTCCCCTCTTCCAATAGATAAGCTTGTGTACAGATTGATGCCGGTTCAATATAGTCCTCTCCTCTTAGCATATCAGAACAGACACTACACATTTTGCTTGCCTGCATATCTATGAATAAATGGACCATTGAGCCTAGACGTAGAACTAACAAGTACAGAGGTAAGTGTTTCCACCACTGGTACAAGTAATTCAGCAATCTCCTCGAAATTCATCCTCTGCATCAAAGTTTTCCGGTACAGTTCCTGCTGACCAAGAAAAGTCCCCTGCCAACAAGTTGATCCCAATTCATGGGACCTTAGCAAATATGTAAGATCTTGCAGGCCTTAAGTCTGTTGCAATTAGTTCTGCCTGGATGACAAAAGAAGACAGATATTATGCAAATAAGTGAGCTTGGTTGCACTCCAATAAACTTTATTTATAAACACTGAAATGTAAGTTTCACATGGTAAAAAAATATTTACTATCATTTTGATCTTTTTTCAATTTACATTGAGGCCATAAACAACAACAACAACAAAACCCGAGAAGGCCAGATGCAGGTTGTGGGTTGCAGTTCATAACACACATAGCTCATAGACCTTGATCAGTGATAGCCGTTTGTCATCTGACACTTCATTCCCTTCCCTCTCGACCCTCCACCTGCCCCCAATTGTAAACAACCCAAAACTTACAAAACAACAATTGTTAGAAAACCCACGCTGCAAAATGGGACTTTATTCTAAAAGAAATGGGAAGCCATTGGAGGGATTTCAAGAGAATGAGTGACATGATCAGAGTACTTCTTTTTAATTTCTCTGGGAAAGGACAAGGTAAAACACGCAGTGGAATCATCATGCTCGTTGCACAAGAAGTGGAAGAGACTCAAGTCACCAACCTGTGCAGTGAGCATGTTGACTCTTTCTCGCCCTTGCCTTACTCGGCACTGCTCCACCTCCAGCCTCCGCAGGCACTGTTTTCTCTGCAAGTTTTACCTTGCCCTTTCCTAGTGAATAGTCATTAGCTGCTGAGCAGTCTTTCCTTTCAGGTACGGTATGAGGTGGCTTTGTTGTGCTTGTTGGCACCTATTTTAACCTCATGTAACAGACAGTCTAGGTTGTAGTGACTCCCTCTCCTCTTATCTGGGAGGGCCACTCCCACCCCATGGAAGGGCCAGCTACCCAGAACCCTAGTCTAGGACCACGGAACCTAGTTGTGATCAGAAAGGTGGGTGAAGCCATAGCTCCTCATCTTACAGTGTTGATGCCACTTCCTCTTAATCCTCAGCTTGAAAAATGAGGTCATAACACATAGAATTTATATGGCGATTTTGAAATTTTAGAGTATCATATATCATTTGAGCTTTAGAATAACCCCGAGAGACAGATAGAGAAGGTAATCATCTCCTGACTTTGAAATTATCTTTGAAATCATCTCCTGACTTTGAAACATGCCCTAAAATGTTAATGTCTTCTACCAAATACTTAAATCAGTAAGTGATTAAAGTAAAGCCTATCTTCTAGCTTCCAGTCTAGGACCTTATCTGGCCCCTCCTTCCCCCAGCCCCTGAATACCACTAAACTTGACTGACTAGTGATGACTTAAACTAGCATTCATCTTTCATTGCACAATGTGATGCTGTATGGAGAAATTCTCTGATACTTATTTATCTATACATCTACTTTATGTATATTTATATTTATGTATGTACACACACTCTAAACGTTGGTGGAAAAATGAAATTTAATTATGATGGAATATTTGCATGAATGCTTTCAAGCCCCCCATGGGTGTGTGTGTGTGCTGAGTTACTTAAAAGTAACTGATAGATGTAAAATGCCATTACTGTAATGCATTAGTGCAAAATTAGATACAAATGCCATTAGAAATGACAGTGGGTTTAAATAGACCAGTGATTGTTGCAGGATCTGGTGATGTCGCACTGTGAACAAGGCTGCCATTAATTGGAGCCCACTCTACTGACAACATAGTATATGTGTCTGTGTGTGTGTGTAGTTATCTTAATCATGTATTGCTGACGTGTAACTTTGTTACATATATTTTATATATATAAAGTGAGGAATATGTATATATAGAGAGAGATCTATAACTATATGTAAAGTGAAGAAAAAGTATTTCTAAAAAATTTAGATTTTGAAAATTGAAATTTGGTAAGTTAGAAATTTCATAGAAATTCCTTGTATTAAGGAAGAATTTGTGTGAGTCCACTTAAAGAATATCAAATTCCTTTCAAAGACGACAACAACAACAACCAAACTCACTACCCTTGGTTCACTTCTGACTTATGGCAACCCCATGGGATAGACTAGAATTGCCGTGAGTGGGCTTCCAAGCCTGTAATCTTTATGGGGGTAGATAGCCTCATCGTTCTCCCAATTAAGTCATGTAGGAAATCAAAAGTTTGTTTTGGTTTCACTGTAGATATTATTTGTGTGTGTATGTGTAGTTTTGTGAGGATTAAATTCTTAGGAGACCTATGTGAATATTGAAGTGAAAATTGTCACCCATCCTCTAGAGACAGGGCAGGGCCAGATGCCTTGTCCTAACTGTATTGGACCCTCATGGAGAATTGTCTTCAGCAATCTGAGAACTTGATCCTCCGGGGGTTAGAAGCCTTCCCCTGGGTCAGTGTTTGGCCTATGTTTATCAGATGCTGGGATATAGCTTCCTGGCTTCAGTTCAAGACAATTTGCCTCAATTTAGGACAATTTTTAATGTCACCCAAGCTCCAGACTTCCTAATGTATTTTCTGAGCCTCAATTGTGATCAAATTGCAGAGCAAAGCAGTTCGTCTTTCCTGACTTGCTTATAAGGATGTCTCTGGAGAACACTCCCCAACAAGTCTTCGCTATGTAATTCCCCTCCCAGTGTGTTTTCAGGAAACCTAATGTAAGACAAAGGTTAATTCTGAAGAAGCAGAGCATTCATATATACCTTTTAATCTACTTGGTTCGAAATTATATTTCTCAAGAGTTGATTAAAACAATATGGGAAGATTGCTAAACATAGATTATTTTTTAATAAACTTTCACAAAGGAATTGGTTTGGGTGTAGAAGGTTATGAAAACTGTAATCTTCCATCAGAGATCTTAAGTAGTGATTTTTGAACTAGTAATAGAGAAAAAGGATATTACTTCTTATGAAAGAACAGAATACTAAAAATAATCCCAATTAAGGATGAAATATATTACATGAAAAAGAAGCAGTTTCACAAAAAGCTGTGATGATGTTATCTTTATGAAATACATGTAATGAATCAGAGGACCACATTATAAAGGCACATAGAAAATAAATCAGGAGAGATTAAGCTGAGATGCACAAATGAGTGATCAAAATAAAACAAAATAAAAATATTTTTTGGTTTAATTTTCCCTATCGGATTTGGAAACTAGACAGATCATTCCAATATGTCCTGTAGTGGTTATTTCTACATGAATTCAGTTCCTGAAATCCAGAAAATAATAATAACACTAATTTAAAATAAAAGTGTTTCCATTAAGCCAGTTATAACTCATGGTGACTCCACGTATTACCTAATAGAACTGGGCTTCAAAGAATTTCAATGTCTGCTTTTGAGGAAAAAAAAAAGTATGTACATCAACAACTTCCCAGCCACATGTGCATAGACTTGCAATGTCCACTCGTGGTTAGCAGTGCAAACATGAACCCTTTCCTATCACCCAGTGAGGCTCATAAAGAAAGACTGGGAGGAGAATGAAGTGGGAGAGGTGCTACCTTTTTTAAAAGACAACTACGATAAATCGATATTGCTTGGTTCTATGAACAGGCTTCAGAAAATCCATGGGAAATATCCATTGTCTTATAATTACACTTTTCTCCATGAACTTATTGAAGCCCCTTATATTATGCTTGCACTTTTCACTCTTTAGGAGAATGACACTGAATGGGAAAATATAATACTAAAGATAAATTAATGTCTAATAGGGGCAGCATGATTTTGTTCTTTGCCATTGAGTTGATTCCAAATCATAGCAACCCTCTGTACTACAGAGTGAAACACTGCCTGGTCCGGCACCACGCTGACCATGGCTCTTATGTCTGGACCCACTGCTGCAGCCACTGCGTCAATCCATCGTGTGAGGGCCTCCCTCTTTTTTGCTGTGCCTCTACTTTACCGTGTACCAGTCTTCTCCAGTAACTGGTCTCTCCTGAAAACATGTCCAAAGAATGTGAAAGAAATTCTCACCACCCATGCCTCTAAAAGAGCATCTTGCTTGTACTTCTTCCAAGACATGTTTGTTCTTTTGGCAGTCCATGGTACTTTCAGTATTATTCCCCAGCTACAGAATTCAAATGCATCAATTTCTTCTGGTCTTCCTTACTCAATGTCCAACTTGAACACCTGTATGAGGTGATTGGAAATATCATGGCTTGGGTCAGGAGTGCTTTAGTCCTCAAAATAACCTCCATGCTTTTCAACAGTTTATAGATGTCTTGTGGATCAGTTTTACCCCATGCGGTGGGTCATTGGATCCCTTGACTGCATTGATTGTGGATGCGAGCTAGATGAAATCCTTGGCAATTTCGGTCTCTTGTCTGTTTCTCATGTTACGTACCAGTCCAGTTGTGAGGTGGGGTTTTCTTCACGCAGAGCTGTAGCCCATCCTGAAGACTGCCGTCCTTGCTCTGCATCAGCAAGTCCTTCAAGTCCTCCTCGGAGCGTGGTGGCAGCAGATCTGGATTTGGTTTTTGTTTTCAGTCTTTCAAAACTGGACTCAAATCATGCCTTTATTACTGACCAAGTTATGTAAAAAAGACTTTATATATCCACTTGTGAAAATCTAGGTAGGTTTAAAAATATGGAGAATATAAAAATTGTACTCCCATGATATTACAACTTTCTATATTTACATATTTAGCTATTATCTTTTATTCCTCCATCCACCCATCCTTAAGCCATGCTTACTATCTGATAGGTGCCTCTGTCCCTGTATCGTGTTCCTGGTGGGTGTCATTGAGTTGACTCTGATGAAGCAGCCCTGTAGCACAGAGCGCAACCTCCCCTAAGATGGTCTAGGTGTATCTTTATGGGAACAACTTATAAGCGTTCCTCCTTAGAATCTAGAGCTCATCAAAATGAAATGTATTCATCAAGAAAAATATTTGCTTTTGTCAATATCGCTACTGAATAGTAAGCTTTCCTTTCATTTACATTTTGTTTGTGTTATTTTGTAATCTGTTTCTAGTACCTAAAAAGCCTGCATCTTTTGCTTTTTGCATCCTAAAGACATCTAGAAAAGTCCTATACATTCTACTGTCTCAATTAATATTTATTAGCCAGGTGAACAAGAAAAAAATGTATTATTCACGACAGCTACTTTCAGAAAGTTAAGTATACTCTCTTTAAATTTATACAAGAAATTCACCATAGATTATAATAACTATGTGTTATGGCAAGCTTTGCTTGCCAGCTCTTGCTAATCTAAAATAACAATATATTATCTTAACCCTTTTATGATCCATGAAACCAATAGTTCCTACCTCTATTTCCAGTCTCTAGGATTTAGTGGGAAGCTGATGTACCAACTTTAGTGCATGCTACCATCTGGTGGAGGCTTATGAATCTGAAGAAATAGCCTCATCCCACCAAGTCCTGCATAGACCCCTCTGGACATATGTGTCTTAAAAATTGTATCAAAATCCATAGTACCCATTCCAATTTTTTCATTTCACTTTCAATGTTTTTCATTACTAAAAGTATTTGTATCCGACAAAAAAATCCAAAGCATAAATAATTTGGTTCTGAAAAGATTGCAGTGCGTCCTAGTAGGTTGTTGTTAGGTGTTGTCTGGTCAGTACCAACTCAGCAGCCCTATGTCCACCTGAACCAAGCATTGACTGCTCCTACCCCATCTTCATAATGCTGCTTTATCGGAGACTGTTGTGGCAGCCCCCTAGGGCCTAAGACACTCCTGAAGCCTGCTCCCCCCAAAGCAGCCAGGCACCCAGTTAGGACCCATCCATCCATCCATCCATCCAGCCAACCAGCCAACCAACCAGCCAGCCAGCATGCTGCCATCGAGTTGATTCCAACTGTACAAGGTTTCCAAGGCTTTAACTGTTAATAACAGCAGATAGCCTTGCTTTCCTTCTATTGAGACGTTGAGGGGTTTGAACTAACAACCTTGCAATTCACATTCTAACACTTATAGGACACTGCCATTAATGTCCCCCTTTATAGACCCTATTCAGGGTTTTTAAGTCTATGCCATGTGTTTAGTATCCCACAGAGCCACTTGGCTCCAGTAAAGGCAGAGATACATTCCCTCTCTGAGAAGAGTAACTAACTTATCTGAAGGTACTATGCAGACTAAAGTTACTGCATACTTATCATCAAGGGAGGATAATTATGCTATTCCTATTTCCAAGGACACTGAAGGCTAATATTTCCTTTCATTACGATTTTACATCATTATTAAAACTTACAATATAGAACAAGATTTATGCTTTCTCTGTCTTCTTTCTTTTTTAACACAATACAATATTTAGAAACCCAAACTACTTAAAAAATGTAATAAGCATTGGCAGACTATGGGCTCCTTATTTAATGATCAACTTTATAGCAAAAGAAAAAATATATTAATTCGATAATTGTTCATTGTTGAGACATCATTAGCCAGTTGGGTCTCTAGCAGAGATTTAGACTTAAAGGTCAAGAGCACAGTATTTAGTCCATTAGAAAGAATAATATCCTAAATGATGTCTTGATGACCTATAACAGTTAATGTGTTTCCTAAGTAAGCACTTTAGACCATTGCTAGTGGTAGAAACACGCCTAATAATGTATAGCTAGCAGAGCATAAAAAATTTTAAGGATGTGTGTTTTACTAGAAGCAGTAAAGGTTAATTAAGTGACGATCTATTGAACTAGAGACAGGAAGCTTTCCTTTAAAAGCAGTATTACGCGTAAATTGTTAGCATAGCATTCCTAAGCAATGCCAACAAATAATTGAGACTCCCAAACAACTCCCTGCTGAAATCTCCAGCTTAGACGAGTGGTTTCCCAAGCAGTTACATTTCTTCACGTAGGGATTTATGAGCATAGGGCAACACTTCGAATTATACTAACCAGCCGCACAGGCCGACTTCTAGATAAACTAAGAACCTAGACCTTGATGTAATAATTACTCTGAGCTTCCAACATGTACTGGATCCAAACAAAGGGCATAAAGACATGCAAAGCAAATAAAGAAGACAAATGTTAGCAAAACAATGTAGCATAGCATCAGTGGAGTCCAAGTGTGAGAAACTTGACAGGAGGAGAAAACTGTTCATCCTTCTGAACTTTAAGAGACAAAGGACTTAGTGCATGAGGTTGCTGAGCCAATATTTAAGTCACTTTGGATACTGAATTTTGTTCTGCTCTATGTTGTGAATACACCTCTCCCAGTCATCTCGTTCTTTACTTGTAATGCGCAATTTTCTGTATTCACTCTTTGTCCGTTTAAGTCCTATGTTTCAGAACTGTTCTGTTGCTATTTATTCGGTTGTTTTTCTTTTCTTTTCTTTTTTAATGTGCTTTTTATTCGTTTGGGTAAAATTTTATCTCTACTCTCATGAATCTTTTTTGTATTCCATTTTCTCCAGTTCTCTAACAGCAAACTCTTCTGGCATCTTCTGAACACTTATCAATGTAGTCTCACTGACATTTAGTGATAATGTTTTATTAAATGCTACATGCAGGCTGAAATCCCCCACAGCAGGTAGCCCAGAATCATTACCAGTTTGAATATTTTTTTGTACCAAGATGATAATGATAAACACAAAAGCTCAGTGGGAGGCTTACCACTCATTACTTAATCCACAAAACCCCTGTGGGTGTATTTTGGTGTCTTCAAATGCCCACCCAAGGGTTGTACAAAAGCCTAAAGCTAAAATACATAAATAGTTTTTAAAAGGTCTTATTATACATCAGCCTTTTGCTTTAGAGAGAGTGTTATCATTACAAGAAGCCCAAACTAACCCAAGTAGTCCACAAAAGCTGCGCACCATGAAGTGCCCCTTGAGTATTTTGAAAATGTTCCTAAAATATTTTTCTTATTTTGACTATGGACCAGCTGAAATACTTCAAATTGGTATTTAATGAAATATTTAGATAGCGACAATGAAAGAGTTTTTGTAAGAAGAGCTGTCGCCAAACATCATAAATTCCACAAGTCAAACTGGCTGCGCATTATTCAAGTGAGAATGGGGACTGCTTGCTGGGCACAAAAGGCCAAAGGGCTTGAACATCACCCTAAGCAAAATGATGGGGAAAACACAAAATGTATATCAGAGCACAGCATTTGTATTCTTAGCAGCACTAGTATCGAAGCTGCAAAGGAATATAAAATTCATTTCTCATAATATTATGCAGACTTGGCAGGAGTTTCTTTTGTTTAAAAATACATATATTTGATAAGTAGATAGGTTTTAAGATCAAAACAAAGAGGTCAATGATCTGGTACAGGCATCCAGGGTAAGTTCCAGAAGCCCAATTCTTCTTGCTGATTCCAAGGAATGTGTAAAGATAGCAATCCACAAAGTGAACAATTTAATCAACTGGGAACTGGAAAACAAAATGCTTTCCCAATTTAAATTCCATTTTCAGATTACTACACGAAGGAGGTTTCAAAAATCACCTTTGTAAAAGGCAAAGCTTTAATGGCCAAGTAAACTGTTTATGCTGGTTCAGATACAGCTTGCTTTATAATGATAGATAAGCCCTGCCCAGCTCATCCACAGAGAATTAGAGTGAATTGTGGGCGATGCACATGGATACAAATTGAAAATGACCCGGCCAGGATACCCTGGTGTCACTCATTCTGAAGCGAAATCCACGCAAAAGCACTATGAGGTGGCTGGTGCTGTGACATGGAGCTGTGTGCGACATAAGGGCAAACAAAGAATAGGGTCTGTTGAGGCAAAGTTGGTGACTTGAAAGGAAGAATTTTCTTGGGGAATAAAAGAAGGGTGATTTCTGAGGTTACTATGTCATAAGCTAGGATAAGTAACAGTTTGAAGAAGAGTACTGTAGCTATCCTTCGCCTAATAAATAGACAAAATGGCATTTGATCTAGATTTGAAACAGGAGTAAGAATTTGTTCTATTAATAGACTTTAATCTGTTTTACCTTATTTCTGTTCCTCATAACAAAATGAATGCAAATTCCTGGTAAGAACTTTGGAAAATAGAAATAAGCAAAGAGAAGAAAAGGAGACATCATGTGCAGCCACCGTTAGCATGTTGGTGTATCTACTCAGAATGTGAAAACTTAGTTAAATCAACTAGAAAACAGTCATAAAATGGAAAATCGTCTACTCTTAAAATCATGGACAGAATCCACTCAATGGAAACAAACAATGATGATAACCATTAAAACCAGTAGGGTGGTTACAGCCGATAGGGAAAACAATTTGCTGGGTCTCGGAAAGTTAAATTGAGAACTACCACGTGGTATATACTCAAGACAGATGCATATGCACCAATGTTGACTGAAGAATTATTCACAGTAGCCAACATGTGAGAGAAGAGATAAATGGATAAACAAAGTGTGGTAGATGAGGGTATTTCAAACATTTAATGGGAAAATGGAATGAAAGATAATATATTTTTTCTACAAGCTTTTCAAAGCTTCTTCATATTCATACAATTGAAAATTATTCATCCAATAACAGAATGTGGTCTCGACCCGTACTGCAATATGAATGAACCTTGAAATAATTATGCTGAATGAAATAAGTCAATAACAAAACCAGAAACCTATTGTTGCATGGACTTATTTACATAAAACATTTAAAATATGCAAATGTATAGAACATAAACGACTTTAGTGGTTACTAGGAACAGAAAGGAGGGGAACGGTGGCATCCTTGTTTAAGGAAGCAAGCATTCTGTTTATGGTGATCAATAATTTAGCAGTGGATATCAATGATGGTTGCACAGCATGATTAACATGGTGTCACTGAATTGCACACATGGAAAAGCTTCGGTTGGCAAATGTCATACGTATCTTAAATTTAACAAAGTACAATTTCATTTTTAAAATGAACAATGGATTAGATTTTCTGAAAGAAGCCAGACCAAAAACCTGATAAATGTATTTGAGTTGGACATTCTCATGATATCCATATGAGTGAAAAATCACAGATTGGTGAATTTATACACATGTATATTAATGAAAACATACAAGACTTCAAGAAATAGAAGCAAAAGCATTTATATGTGCATGGATTCAAACACACAGAAATGAAACTATACATGCTATAAAGCAATGAAGTTTGAGTTGTATTTTTAAATTCACGATAACAAAATTTTAATTAAGTATATCCTAATTTTCATTCCAAATAAAATATCCAGAGTTTTGTGTATAATACTTCGTACTTCATAGTGGTGTCTTGGTTGTTTCAATATAATAACAGCAGTAAGGTAATATCTGCTTACTTATCACAAAGTTGGTGAGCTCATTTAACCACTGTCATGGATTGAATTGTGTGCCTTGAAAACGTGTCAACATGGCTGGACCATATTTATCTAATTTTGACAGTTATGTAATGATGTAACTTGACATATATTGATATAAACATCTTTCATGGTGTGATATGATGTTATCAGCCTACCAGTTGTAAAGGGTTTCATATGGGAGGTAACATCCTTACTGAAGTCATGGTATATACGGAGATTTTCCTTAGGGTGTATGGCCTGTATCACTTTTTATCTTTAAAGAGTTAAAAAGATGAAGAAGCTAGCAAAGAAGTAGTGACCGACTACGACCAAAAAAGAAGAGCAGAGAGCATCCTTTAGGCCCTGAGTCCTGGTTCTGAGAACCTCCTAGACACAGAGGAAGATTAACAACATCAAGACACTTAGAGATCTTCCAGGAATGCTGGACCCACAGATAATAAAAAGACGCAAGGAGCTTCCTCCAGAACTTGTGGGGAAAATCCCTTTTCCTGGAGTCGATGCTCTGACTCCAGACTTCTAACTTCCTGAACTCACAGAAGCTTGTGGGTTCCCCAGATTGTAACTCTTTACAACAGATAGACTCATCTTTATCCCACAGAGAGACTGGTGATTTTGAACTGCTGACCTTGGGATTAGAAGTCCAACTCATAATCTCTATGCAACCATGACTCTAGTACCGCACCGTTAACTATGAGAGAATAAATTTACATTTATTAAAGACATTCACTTGTCATAGTCTTATATAGCAATACTGGATAACTAATCCACCATTTGTCTGTCCGTTTGTCTTACTTTGGTGTTTTGAGTGTGGCTATGATGCTGGACACTATATCACTGGTATTTCAACAGTCAGCAGGGTTATCTAAAGGGAACAGATTTCAGCTGAACTTCTGGAATCAGAGTAGATTATGAGGAAGGAATTGGCTGCCCACTTGGGAGAAAAAAGCTAGCCACTGAAAACGTTATGCATAGAATGGAAGCTTTGTCGGATACTAAAAATTGTAATGAATAGAAGCAGAACATTGTCACACATAGTACGGGAGGATGGGCTATCAGGGTTAGAAGGCCCTTGACATGAGACTGATGAGGAACAGCTTTCACAAAGTAGAGTTGACCATGGTGACATGAATGGGGTAAAGCCTAGGGAGGAAACCCTTCAGCATCTCCGTTTACTGCTGAAGTAGAGCTCAAGGTAGGAAGAAGCAGCTACAAAAATCTACAGATAATTGCAACATGAAACGTACTAAATATTAATCCAGTACAATTGGAAGTTGTCAAAAATGAAATGGAATGCATAAAGATCAGTATCCTAAGTATTAATGAGCTGAAATTGTAAAAGAAGCTGGTATTGGCTTTTTGGAATCAGAAAATCATATGGTTTACTTTGCTAGGAGTGACACAATCAAGAGAAATGGACTTACATTCATAGTCAGGAGGAATAGATATTAAAAAAAACATTTATTGGCATGCAATTCACATATCATGAAATTCAATAATTCAATCATATTAAAGAGAGCTATACAATCATGTCCCTAGTCAATTTTAAAACACTTTCTTCTTTCTTGTACTCATTGTTATCAGCTCCCCAGTCCCCCACTAAACTCCTTGCCCACTCACATCCCTTGTCTCTGGTCAGAGAGGATTCAGCAGAGACTTAATCCATGTGTGGACCCTGAAAATGGACTTTAGGCTTGAACTGTCATGTACAACCCTCTGCAAACTGGGTGCTCACTGTTTAAGCTCTGATGCCATATTTGTACTCTTTATTAGTTAAAGTCCAATACGACTTGTGATAAGATAATATCTGCCTTCATGGAAATCCAATCAATACAATTATTATTCAAACTTAATGAAGAAATAGAAGATTTTTACCAACATCTTCAATCTGAAATTGATCAAACATGCAATCAAGATTCACTGAAGATTTTCAGTGATTGGAATGAAAAAGTTGGAAATAAAGCAATGGGAACCTTAGTTGGAAAATATGGATTTGGTGATAGAAATGTAGCAGGACATCACATGATACAATTTTGCAATACCAGCGAGTTCTTCATAGCAAATACCATTTTCAACAACAAAAATGGCAAAACGATACACATGGTCTTTGCCAGCTGTAATCCACAGAAATAAAATTGATGATATCTCTGGAAAGAGATGCTGGAGAAGTTTAATATCAGTAGCTAAAACCAGGCCAGGGCTGGCTATGGAACAGACCATCAATTGTTCAAATGTCAATTCAGGTTGAAGATGAATAATATTAAAACATATTTACAAGATCCAGAATATAACCTTGAGACGATCCCACATGGATTTGAAGAACATCTCAAGAACAGATTTGCTCTATTGAACACTAATGAAAGAACACCTGATGATCTTTGGGAGGACAGCAAGGTCATCATTCATGGGGAAAGTAAAAGATCAAAAAAGAGAAAAAAGAAAGAATTAAATGGAATGTCAGAAGAGACTGAAACTTCCTCTTAAGTAGAGATGGCTAGAGCAAATGGAAGAGAAGATTAAGTCAAAGAGCTGAACAGAAATTTTCAAAGGGCAGCTGGAGAGGACAAGGTATTATAATGAAATCTGCAAAGACATGGAGCTAGAAAGTCAAAAGGAAGAACTCGTTCAGCTTATCTCAAGTTGAAGAACTCAAGAAAAATTCAAGCTTCAAGATGCAATATTGAAAGATTCTATGGACAAAATATTGAATGCTGCAGGTGGCATCAAAAGAAGATGCACTTGCTGATGAAGATCAAAGACTGAAGCCTTCAGTGTGGATGACAACTCAATGTAAAGAAAACACATCATCACAAGTAACCCAATGGAAATGGTTAAGGATTTCATCGTGCTTTGATACACAACCAGTAAACATGGATGCAGCAGTCAAGAAATCAAATGATCTCTTGTATTGGACAGATCTGCTATGGGAGGCTTCTTTAAAGACAAATGATGTCACCGCAGGACTAAAGTAAACAAACCTAAGCCATGATATCATCAATCATATCATATGCATGTGAAAGTTTGACAATGGAAACAGAAGAAAACTGATACATTTGAATGATGGCATTGGTGGAGAATATTGAAAGTCCCATGGCTGGCAGAGAAGACACAAATCTGTTTCCGTAGCAGTAGAGCCAGAATGCTCCTGGGACGGCATTCAATGGCAAGGCTTCACCTCATGTATTGTGGCCGTGTCATCAGCAGAGACCAGTCCCTGAAGAAGGACATCCTCATGTCTGGTAAAGCACAGGAGCAATGAAAATGAAGAAAGCTTCAACCAGGTGGACTGACACCCTGGCTGCGGGAATGGCCTGCACGTGATAAATGTTGTCATGACGGTATAGGCTTTATTCTGTGGTGGGAGGGTCACTGCATTCCTTTGAAATGTTCTCTGGCATTTGGTAACAAAAAGACTCTCTGAGGGAGCAAATTCAGGATTTCAGGAGAGGTAGGTGAAAATTTTCCAAGGTTATTCTTGTAGGGCAGCCCGTGTTACCCTCCAGGAATAAGCAGATGCACTGTCATGCTGGGGAGAAATGCCTTGGTGAAGTTTTTTACAACCAATATGGATTGCACATTTTTTTAAACTTCTGCATAATCAGTCCCGTATAGCTTCCATGAGTCCTTTGGGAAAGCATACCATGGTGGCCACTTGGGACCACAGTCGCTGTAACATTCTGAGCTGAGCTCCATTTCTTGCATTTATTTGGCCCAGAGGATCCCCACGTATTCCACTCTTTGGGTTTGATCTTTTAATTTAAAGGAATGCAAAGGAAGCTAAGACAAGTGTATTAAGGATATCATTTATCTGCAGCCATCCACTGATTACAGAAAAAGTTTTATCAGGTTTTGTTTTACCAGGTTATGAATGAACTAGAACCCTAGTGGCCATACTCCCTGACTTACTCAATGTATGTAGTCTCAAGATTTTAAGTCAGCAATTCTTAGGAGGTGGTGGAAGGGGGCATTGATAAGTAAGCTTTGGACTGCTAATCAGAAGGTCAGTGTTTCAAACCCACTAACCACTCAATGGGAGAAATGTGCTCCTGTATTTACAGGAGCTATTTGGTCCTGTATAGATTTACAGCCCCAGAAATCCCATATAAGGTCACTATTAGTAGGAATCAATTTTGACATTGGGTACTATGATTTTATAGTAAAATCTTTTGTCCTTTTGAGTAAAGGGAAATAAACTCAACTTTATGATGACAAGATATAGGAAAAAGTATAGATTAATGTAATATTTATGGTAATATAATACAAATATTCTTTACCCTTGCTCCTTATCTTTCTGAACAAAGGGTAACAGCCAACTCACTTCATTGCTTCTCAGGGATCACAATATAAGCAGATTCATAACCCGAAAACTTTTTCCTAAGCACCATTTGAAAATCTTAGCATATGATTTTTATTAAAAATGAATCCTAATATTGGGGGTTTTCTAATTGTGTGTTTCCATAACCCATATTTTTTAATAAGCTGATGTTTCATTTAATAAGATAGCAAACACTTCTACCAGTAATCAATATAATTTTTTAATGACTACTTTATAGTACATTCTAGTTCTACATTATATTTTCATTAACCATTACCCTAATTTTGGACATCGCTATTGTTCTTGTTTTTATTAACCTAAATAATTCTTCTATTTGTTCTGTTATGAAAGAGTTTCAACACATAACCATATACATTTTTACTTTTTCTCATTACTCACTAGAAGAGAGGATTTGGGAAACAATGGATATACTCATTTTAAAGGTTATGCCCAAATATTTTCCTGAAGAGTTGTATAAACGTATCTATTATAAATCTCATCTGTTGAGGATAATATTTTCCAATTTTCCACAATGCCATTTTAAATGCTAAATATTACTTTTCAAAATTATTTCCCACAAGAGAAAAGTGGTTCTCAATTTTCTTATAAACAACATTTGATTTCTTAATGGGACATCATATTTTTAGTATATTTTGGATTGTTTGGATTTGTATGTGATTTTCATGTATTTAAAAATTGGATTATAGTTGAACAGACCACCATTAAGATGATTCCAACTCATAACCACCTATATTGAACAGAATAGAACTGCCCTTGTGGGCTTCCAAGACTATCAATCTCTGGGGGAGTAGAAGACCTCATCTTTCTCCTATGCAGCAGCTAGTGGCTTTCAACTGTTGCCCTTCTGGCTAGCAGCACGATGCATAACCCCACTATGCCACCAGAGCTGTTGCTCCATGTTCAGTCCCTCTTCCTGAAGGTTCTCCCTTAATGGCATCAACATTCTACCAAAGCAATATAGTAATGAAAAATAAATTATAGGACATTCACTCTGTGTGAATAGGTGATGCAAATGGTTAAGTGCTGGATTACTAGCACAGAGTTTCTCAATTTGAACCCACCCAGAGACATTTCACATGCACATGACAAAACTGAAAATGCCCTGGTGTGGGTCAGGACTAAGGTGGTCCTCAAAGTAACATTCTTGCTTTCCAGTACTCTGAAGAGGTCTCGTGCAGCAGATTTACCCAGTGCAACACTTCCTTTGATCTCTTGACGACTGAAGAAGGTTTACAGAGGCCACTTCCCCTAAAGTGAGCAGCTGATTTCTTCTTCATAGTCTGTGCTTAGTCTGAAAGCTCCACTGCGACCTGTTCACTTCGGGTGACCCTGCTGGCATTTGAAATACCAGTGGCATAGCTTCCAGCATCACAGCAACGCACAAGCCTCCACAGTTTGATAAAGTGACAGACAAGTGGTGGTATTTTCAATGACCTCATATGCATGTGAATGTTGGACATTAAATAAAGAAGACCGAAGAACAATTGATACATTTGAATTATGGTGCTGGAGAAGAGTATTGAAAATACCTGAACACGGCCAGAGAGCTCTTTAGATTCAAAGATGGCAAGACTTTGAATATGTTGTCTGGAGAGACAGGTCCCTGGAGAAGGACCTCATGATAGGGGAGCGGGCAGCATCGGAGAGGAAGGCCCACAAGGAGATGGGTTGACCCAGTGGCTGCGACAATGGGCTCAGGCTTAGGAACAATGGTGAGGTTGGTAGAGGACTTGTAGGTGTTTCTTTCTGTTTTGCATCAGGTTGTTATGGGTCGGAACGGCTCAGTGGCACCTAACAATAGCAACAACAACAGAAATGCTTCAGGAGACAGTTCCAGTAATCTGTTCCTGTAAGGTCATAATGTTGAAAATCCTATGAAGTCGTTCTGCTTTCTGCTGTGCACACATGAGGTAGCCATGAGGCTGAGCAGACTCCACAATAAACAAGAACAAAAAACGCCGGGGCCAGGAAATAGCGTAAGAGCAAACTGTTGTCAGAGTTCGATGATCTTCATCAGGACATGTCATGGTGAAGCAAACTTAGAAATGAGCCCAAGTTAAATAAAATATAGCGTATGATTGTGGAAGGATTTCACATTAGTGAAGAAGAAAGATTATTTGATAAATGATATTAAACATCCAACTAAGTTACCTAAATTGCAATTCTGTTCCCTTTATCTGTCTTCCATCTGTACAATATTTTAATGTTTATAAATTTAGTGCATAAGATTTAAAAATCTTATAAACTCATACATTCTCATTATAAAAACCATTACTCTGATTTTGAAAAATTGTATTGACCATTCTCATTCACTCATTCCTATAAATTAACTGAAAATGATTTTTGTCAAATTCACAAAATTCATTAAGAGAATTATTTCCCATACAATTTATCCATTAATTGGAAGAATTGACATCTTTAAATATTTAAATGTCTTGTCAAGAGAGATTAATTTCATTTTACTAGATTCCATCACCTTTTATTTTCAGCCTTAGTAGAATTATTTGTTTTTATGTATATGGAAAATTTTAAACAGTTATAGCAATTTAAATAACTATCCAAAATTTGAACACATTTGTACTTTTTTATGTAGCATACTGATGCCTTCTCTGGTATTTATATTTTTCAATGAAATGTTTTAGATTTTTATTTAGACTAATATCATTAATTAGAAATAATATTTCATATTAATTTATAAAACAGATACAACTATATCTGACTAGAGCTTCCAGAATAGTGTTAAATAATAAAGTCTACATTTTTGTTGTGTTTGTTACTTTAAGGGTAATATTTATTGCATCTTCATATTAGAATGAACAGGTACTGCTGGTTTCATATTGACCCACAGCGCTTGCTCCTTGCAGCTGCATTCTTAAATTCATTGCAGTGGCCACACCTAACTCACAGACAAGACTCACAGTTACCGGGTTTATTTATCAAGAAAGTTATCAGATTAAACATGTTCAGGAAATGATTATTCAGACAGGACAATTTCTCAGCTATTCCCACTGGCAGGCCTTTCTCCGATCTTCAGCTTCTGTCCTCCTCATGCAACATTACAAAGTTTTTATAGGGCCATCAGGACACACCACTCCAGTAGAAGCCTCACGTCAAAGATGCTCAGCTCCAGCTCTGTGGGCCTGCAAATCTACCCGCACTCCACTGCCAACTAAGTGCCTACAGGCACCCTACTCCACAAGCCAGCCTCCTACCACAAAGCACTCAGCTGCAGTCGTTCTGCAGGCTGGCAACCTCCTGGAAGCCCCTCCACCACCCTGTCTAGCTTTTGGCTCCTGCTCCTGCTGCTGCTACTCTGCTACTCCTCTGGGGCCCCAGCTGTCTCTTGGATCATGGAGGCTTAGTGCACATCGATTTTAGGGTCCAAAAACAGTTCCCCTTCTGACTTTTCTCTATTGCTGCTATTAGAATCCCACCCTAACTCCCTTTGTGCTCATTTTGTACCTAGCAGGATGATGATCACAAGCAACCTTGTTAACAATCACTCACAGCTGAAAGATGTGATCCAGCCAGACACTTCTTACCCAGATCCATCAGGATAAAGGGCATTGGTGGGAGTTAGCAAGGCTATGGCTGAAAGAGCCATATTAAATAATCTGTCACACCGTAGATATTGAAAGTCATTTTGTTTTGTAAATAACTACCTAGTACTAGGATATATGTACTGAGTTTTTTAAAACCAGTAAGAGATATTGAAATTTTCAATAGTTAAGATAATTATAAAGTAATCATATTATGACCCAGTAAGTGATTAAATTAAATGCATTATGATATTTCTTCATTATGAATTTCAAGAACAAATCCAATTGACTATAATGTTATTTGGTTAATACTCTACTGATTTAATGTGCTATATTTTATTTGGATTTTCAAAATTATTTTGAATATAAACGCCATCAGGGCTTGAATCTACCAGTCCAAGGATTTCAAGTAACCAGCAGATTTACCTTGTAGGTATTTGATAATTGCTATTAATAAATGGATAAGTACATATATTTAAGAGGTTTTCTCCATCTTGTATTTGCTCTTATTGCCAAAATGGCATTATTCCAACGAATGAATTTAAAGAACCTTCCTGAATATGGCAAGTTTAATTGATAAAGTCATTTCACTCCCTATCCTTTGCTACAAAACATTTTTAAATGATTTCCAAAATAAATCATTTTAAAATAAATAAATATCATTCTTTTAAAAATATAGTACTATAAAAAATATATAGTACTATAAAAATATATAGTACTATAATAAGAACATCATAACTGTTTCAAGGAGTAAGAAGAGCAAAACAAAGGCACTGCAGTAAATTTGACAGCTGATCACATGCACACAATATGGGAAAAGTAAGCAACACATACCAACGCAAAGGACAATCCTGAAAGGTACACAGCTATAAAAAGTGTAACAATGGTAAATATCACTATCCTTGTATATATGGAGTCCTGCAATAACTGTGTTAGTAAACAAAGTATGATAAGATACTGATAATTATGGAAGCTGATCAGGGGTGGGTGGGTATATACATACATAATAAGCTTGACAAAAACATAAGCTTGACAATGCATATATGTAGATATATATTTGTACCTGCTGCCAACATCCACGAATACTTGTATAGATAGGGGCTACAAAAAGTTTATAGTAAGTGGAATTAAAATATAATGAAAATTTCCATGAACTTTTTGAAGTCATCTTTTAGGATTGATTGCACAAGAGGCACAGTTTGAAAACCTGTTAGCCATAACTAAACACTGCCTGGAACTGAAATACAGGAATTGAAGGCAAAGGGAGATAGTCTCAGGGATCGAGATAAGTAGGCAGAAAGACGGTGTTCTACTTCTTACTTTGGTGAGTGGAAACTAGGGCCTTACAGCTTCCTAGTGATCATCTAAGTTACAACCATTGATGTCTTTTAGTCCAGAGCAAAGAAGAGTGAAGAAAACCAAAGAAAACCAAAGATGGAAATAATTGGTTCAAGAATGAATGGACTGCATGAATCACAGCCTGAGACCAGAAGAACTACATGGTGCCCAGCCACTATAAACAGTCTTTCTACCTGGACCATAATGGAAGTATCTAGATAGAATAGGAGAAAAGGGTCAAAGAAAATTCAAATTCATTTAAAAAGGCCAGACTTACTGCCCTGAAAGGGACTGGTCGAGCCTCTAAGAATATGACGCTTCGAAACCATTTTAACTTGAACCGAAGCTACTCCCAGAGATCCCCCGTTGTAAAAGACCAACCTATAACGTGAACGAATTCAACAGAGATGGAAAATAGAAAGAATACATAGAATAATTGTACCAGAAAAAACTAGTCAGCAGCCAACCATTTCAAGGGGTAGCATATGAATAAGAAATGATACTGAAGAAGAGTTCAGTGCAATGAAAGCATTCACCACAACCCAGGCTCCAGGAATGGAGGGAGCACCCGATGAAATGTTCCAACAAGCTGATGATGCACTGGAAGCACTTATTGTTCTATGCCAGGAAATTTGGAAGACAATTTCTTGGTTAACTGACTGGAATAGATCCATATTTGTATCCTTCCAAAGAAAGATGACCAAGTAGGATGCACAAATTTAGAGAAGCATCATTAATATCACATGCTAGTAACTTTTTGCTAAAAATCATCCAACAATAGTTGCAGCAGTACATTGACCAGGAGCTGCCAGAGATTCAGGTCAGATTCAGAAGACGATGTGGCCTAAGGGATATCATTGCTGATGTCAGATGGATCTTGACTGAAAGCAGAGAATGCCCAAAAGATGTACACTTGTGTCTCATGGACTAGGTCCAGGCATTTGTCTGTGTGGACCATACTTGAGAAAAATGGGAATTCCAGAACCCTTCATTGTGTGCATGCAGAACTTATACATGGATCAAAAGGCAGTTATGCAAACTAAACAAGGGAATACTGCCTGTTTTTACATCAGGAATGGTGTGCATCAGTGTTGCATCCTCTCACCACACTTATTCCATCTGTATGCTGAGCAAATCATCAGAGAAGCTGGATTATATGAAAAAGAATGTGACACCAGGAATGGATAAAAACTTATTAACAACCTACATAGGCAGAAGGCACAACATTGCTTACTAAGAATGAGGGAGACTTGAAGTACTGGCAGATAAAATCAAGGATTGCAACCTTCAGTTTGGATTACAATTCAACATACAGAAGACAACAATCCCTTCAATTGGGCCAGTAGGTAATATCATGGGAAATGGGGAAAAGATGGAATTTCCAAGGATTTTGTCTCATTTGGATCCAAAATTAATGCTCATGGAGGCAGCAGTCAAGAGATCAAAGGATGCCTTGCATTGGGTATATCTGTTACACAAGACCTCTTATAAGTATTGAAAAGCAAGGAGATGTGCCTAACCTAAACCATGGTATTTTCAATTGCTTCATGTGTATGTGAATATTGGGCATTGAATATAGAAGAAATTGATACATTTTAATTTGGTTCTGGCAAAGAATATTGAAAGTGCCATGGACTTCAAAAAGAACAAATAAATCTGTCTTAAAAGAGTACAGCCAGAATGCTCCCTTGAGGCAAGGATGATGAAACGTAGTCTTACTTATTTGGACATGCTGTCAGTCCCTTGAGAATGGTGTCACGCAGATGGCAGAGACAGAGAAAAAGAGGAAGACTTTGACAAGATGGATTGACACAGTAGCTGCATCTATTGGCTCAAACATAAGAACAAGTGTGAGGCTGGCATAGGTCAGGGCATTACATGATTTTGTTCTGTTGTACGTAGAATTGCAATGAGTCAGAACGGACCTATTGACATCTAAAAACAATAACAGCTTAAAGTGAACACTAACACCCAGGAGGAACCTGTTTCTCAGGATAATCCATCGAGGAGACTAAAAGAGCAGCATTTTCCCAACAAAAAGTTAAGAAGGGAGAAAGAAGCAGGAATATTGTACAAACAAACACGGGGAGCCCAAGGTAGAAATCGGGAAAATGGTGACATTTATGAGATTGCAATAAAAGCTAGGAGATAATCTGCCTAAATTGCTGAATGGGAAAGTAATGGGCTTTGCAAATTCTAACCTAATCCACAATAAGATTTTTCTTTACAAAGAGAAAAACAAATTGTGTGGCCAGCCACAAAGCTTTTAATGACAGAATAAGACCTTAGAGGTTGGGTGCTGAGTTCTTAAACCTAAAGGGATTAGGAGATGGGGTGTGTAGCCAATGGGAGGACAGGAGTCAGAACTGACCCATCTACAAAAGCCACAATTATACAAATA
>NW_022107431.1:68067132-68071294 GCF_000313985.2 Echinops telfairi | reverse complement strand
AAATCGCCAGATGCCATAAGCAAGATAATTGGCATATGTTAAAACTCAGATTGCAGAAAAGTCAGAAAGTGAGACAATTACTAATATGAAAAACAAGAAATTCAAAATTATAATGAGCCTGATACAATTAAGAATATAAAAAGTGCACTTGTAAAATAACTGTTTACAATTTCTAAACAGGGTGAAGTTAACTCCAAAAGCAAAACAAATTGGTTAAATATCTAAATAGACACCTTTGAAAAATAAATTAGCAAACTTTTATGTATACAGCTATACTTCAACAATATTTTATATATACAATTATACATTAGCAACATTTTATGTATACAACTGTAAGTATAACTATACACACACAAGGGAACTTCAAAACAGTTATGAAAAATTTTTATTCTAATTCCATTTTTGTACAAATTTTGAAGCACCCTCATTAATTCTGATAATATTTGATTTTCAGTTATTCTAAAATGTTACTATTCATTTTAGTTTTCATATAAATCTCACTGTAGAAAATAAAATAGTTAACATTGTGTCATAAGTACTTTGATAATATATGAAAAGTGCCTGACATTTAGAATATGATTTATAAATGTTTGCTATGATTATTACTCAAATTTTGACACCAACTACTAAAACTAAAACCCATTGCCATTGCCGTGGACTTGATTTCTGCTCACACCCACAGCTGTTCATCTTAATGGAAATGGGACAGCCTCGTAGTTTTCTGTCAGAGGAGCTGGTGCACTTGAACTGCTGAATTTCCTCTTACGGAGTCCAGCCTAATCAGACAGTGAGAAAGAAATTGAAGAATCCTATGAAGCTGATAAAATTTTCCTTAAGAGGTATTAATAATTAAACCAGCCAACACACGTTTTGGTGCCTCAAATGTTAGACTTGTTTATGATTATATGTGACCTGTTGATTCAAAAATGTGCACCAATTTCCCTGTTTCAGCTCTAGGTTTTGATACAGAACATACACCACATACCACACTTCACTCTGCTAACCCATTAAAAAAACACAGGCTATTTCCATGTAATGTTACCTAGCCTGCAATAGAAGTGCACACAGGCTTTACTTAAGGTCATTTGTATTGTCTAAATATTTAGGCCAAGTTAAACTTCACTTGGTGTCCTTTGATCCAAAGATATACTTGAACAGTACAAATTACATGAACTTGGAATTTTCTCCAAGTAGCACTTCACCTTTCATTAGGAACTGAATAGCTGGCAATTCCAATTTGTCATCTTAAGAGAGGCCAGAAATAAGAGTTATTGTAGAGGTGGGCTTTTTACTCTTGTAAAGAATTACAGGCTGGGAAACCCACCGTGGTAGTTCGACCCTGTCCTATGGGGTCACTTTGAAATGGAAGTTACTCGATGGCAGTGAGAGTGAGTTTTGAGCACAACAAACATGGAGCCCTGGGGCAAAGAGGGCTGAGTGGTTTCCTGGTAACCACAGGATGGACCATTCAGACTGAGCAGCCACTCTGCAAGAGAAAGAAGACACACTGCTCCCATTTACCGCCTCAGCAACCCCAAGGGAAGTTCTGCCCTGCTGTACAGGGTCACTATGAGCTATATAGAGATTCAAATGTCCTAAAATCAAAATGGGACTGTCAGAATTCAAATTCCTTTAGAAAAATTAAAATGTTCCAGTCTCGTTATAAGAGGGCACATCTTCTCCATTGGGCACAGAAACTCTTCACAGTTACAATTTTTCTTATAAAGAAGCTTGGAGCCAACTTCATCCCTGAAACATTTGTCTGACTTACCCACTGACTTTATATGCTAAAATGTGCTTTGAAGTGTTTACAGCATAATTTAAAGGAGAACATTTTAGGTCTTTAAAATATTAATGAAAATCGCTATGAAGTCTTGTTTTCGACACTAAATTGCCCTCACACTTCCCGAGGAGGTGCCTTTTCAATTTTCTTTTTTACTTTCTCCTCTTCCCAAGCGGTGTCTGGCTTTCCAGTCTATGACCTGTAATCTCTGTCTAAATGGCACAGCCTCCCACACCAAACAGCAAGATGTGCTGCCCTCTAATTGAGTCTGGCTCACAGTGAGCCAAGAGCACAGAGAAGAACTGCTGCTTCAGGTGTCCAAACCCTTCAGTCTTGTAAAGGCTGCAGAGTGGATGGTGGGTTCAAAGCAGCTCAATGTGTAACCAACTATCCACCATGTGTCCGTAAACGGCATCCCTTGCAAGGCCCTTAATTCCCAAGTCTTATCTCAATATTTATTACTTTTTTGTCTTGTGCTATAATTTGTGCACCTAAATTCTTGTCTTATTTAAAACTAGGATCATAAATTAGTAATTTAGTATAATTTAATAGCTGCAGTATAGTGTAACACCATATCTAAAAAGCTAGAGTTGATGCAGTCCTTACCATGCAATTTTTTTCTGAATCAGCAGCTGAAATAACCCCAGGGACAGGCCTGAAAACCAAGACACCAAAAAACAATTTTTCCTGTTAGGCTGGTAATTTGCAATAAAAATGTGAAAGCTGGAAATGGAGAAAATATGGTTTGGGTGATAGGAACAAAACTAGAGATCACATGACAGAAATTTAAAACACCAGGGATATTTTCATTGCAAATTCCTTTTTTGAACAACATAACCGCATGCAAGTACTTGCGAGATGGATTACAAAGGTATCAAATTTCTCTTTTTCCCTGACCAAGCACATTACCAAGTACGATGTCCTGGTCTCGGGATAAGTCTCTCCTGATAGTGGAGTACTTAAGATCAAGTCTCTCCATACTCACTTTGAAAGAGCATTCTGACTGCTCGTCTTTCAAGAAAGATTTGTTTGTTCCTCTGCAAAAATGTACTTGCCTGGGGTATGAATGATACTGTTTGACAATTTCTCAATTCTGTCGGGTCAAGTTTCCTCAGAATTGACATAAATATAAATCACTTCCCATTGGTCGGCCTGATAGCAGTATTTTTTCCCTTAGTTCTTTCAGCTGGAGAAATACTGAATATGCTCTTCCTCTTTCTAACTCTAAATACTTGCACATTTTGCTATAATACCTTACTTTGCATTCTCAGTCTTTCCTCTGAGATTTTCTGCTTCATGCTTTTAATTCATCTTCCTGGTCTTACTTAGTCTGGGAGCTCCACCGAAACTTGGTCGCCATGGGCGACCCTGCCGGTATGGGAAATAGCAGTAGCATAGTGTCAAGCATCATAGACACTCTCAAGTCACCACGATACAGCTAGCTGACAGAGAGCAGCAGGACAAGGACAAACCAGGTTATAACTCGGACCCGGCTCTCTCCACAGCCTCTGAGCCAGTATCCACCCATCGGGACCCGAGGAGCAATAGAACAAAACCGTGCCTGGTGCTGATCCATCCTCTCCAGTGTTCCTATGCTGGGCCACTGTTGCAATCACTGTGTTAATCCGTCTCATTACCGCCCTCCTCTTTAAGGCTGCCCTTCCACGTTACCAAGCGTTGTGTCCTCCTCTGGGGTCTGGTCTCTCCTGGCAACATGTCCAAAGTATGTGAGACGGCGTTTTGCCATCATCCTTGCTTCTAAGGAGCATTCTGGCTGCGCTTTGTCCAAGACTGATTGGCTTACTTTCAATATTCTTTGTCAGCATCACAATTCAAATGTATCAATTCTTCTTTGGTCTTCTTTATTCAGTCACATTCAGATAAGCCAATTGAAAGTACCAGTCTTGGGTCAGGCACACCTTAGTCCTCAAAGTAATATTCTTGCTTTTCGATACTCTTAACGCTGTCTTGTGCAACAGATTTCCCTAATGATACGTGTTTTTTTATCTCTTCACTTGCTTCCATAAGCATTGATTCCACATCCAAGCAATAAATCCTTGACAACTTCAAACTTTCGTCCATTTATCATTTATCATTTCGTCCATTTAACTCTTGGTCCAGTTGTGAGGACTTTGTCTTCTTCACATTGCGTTGTTGTTATCCACACTGAAGGCTGCAATCCTTGGGCTCCATAAGCAAGTGCTTCCAGTCCTCCTCACGTCAGCAAGCAAGGCTGCGTCATCTGCATCTCCCGGGTCATTCATAAGCATTCTTCGGATCCTGGTGCCAGATTCTTCTTCATGTACTCCTGCTTTTCTGATTACACGCTCAGCATACAGATTAAATAAGTATGGTGAGGAGACACAATCCTGACACCCA
>NW_022107431.1:68064542-68065903 GCF_000313985.2 Echinops telfairi | reverse complement strand
CTTTGATTGATATGGAAGTCTCATAGCATCACTCGATATGTCAATAAGGGTCTATTTAAAGAGGAATGGTATTTCACCTTACATTTCACAGATACCAATTGTAGCACGTTGTTGCTTAAAGAGGGAATTATACCAGTTAGTAGAAATGGCATTTTGTTGTGTTTTGGATTTTTTGTCATTTTATTTTTTTGTTGTTTTACTTTTTTCAAGAGAGACACATTTGTCTTAAAAATTAAATTTGTACATAGCTTGAGTTATACCTAATTAAATATTTGAAACATGCTAATAAATATACTTATTTCTTAGATATTATTAACTCAAACTTTAATTTATTTTTTAAAATTCAACATAAAAAAGATACCAGATGTGAGGGTTAGAGTTTATGTCAAGGAAACACTCTTAGGCGAAGCTAGAGGCAGAGACCAACCTGTCAATCATGTTACATCTTGATAACACCTCCTTGGGGGTGTGACCTCTGTATAAGAAAGAGATCCCGAGCAGAGCCAACTGCTCTTTCCTCACTCATCTTCTGCTGGAAGGGCTGTATCCTACGTCTCATCCTAGGAGATATCAGCAGACTGCTCACCTCAGATTCATTTACCTCTGCATCCACCAGCCTGTGGCCTTCCTGCTTTGTCACCCTGCAGCTCCATGAGTTATGAATGACCTGTGAAACAATCTTGCTTGCTGAAAATGAGGAAGGCTTGAATCACTTGCTGATGAAGATCAAGGATTGCAGCCTTCAGTATGGAATACAATTCAATGTAAAGAAAACCAAACTCCTCACCACTGAACCAATAGTCAACATAAAAATCAACAAAGATATTAAAATTGTCAAGGATATCCTTTTGCATAGATCCACAATCAATACTCATGGAAACAGCAATCTGAGATCAAAGAACCAATTACATTGGGCGAATCTGCTGCACAAAATCTCTTTGGAGTCTAGAAAAGCTAGGATATTGCTTTGAGAAGTAAGGTGCACCAGAATTAAGGCATGCATTTTCACTTGTCTCATAAACATGTGAAAGTTATATATTGAAAAGGAAGTCCAAAGAACAATTGGTGCATTTGAATTACAATACTGGCAAAGCATATCGAAAATACCTGGATAGGCGGAAGAAGAAACAAATCTGTCTTCAAAAATGTACAGCCAGAAGGTTTACAAGCAAGGATGCTGGGACTTTGTCTCATGTTCTTTGGACATGTTATGAAGAGAGACCAGTCCCTGGAGAAAGACTTCATGCATGGTCAAGTAGAAGGGCGGCTAAAGAGAAAGATTCTTTTTACCCCCTTTTATTAATAAATAATTTTATTGGGAGCTTTTACAAAACATCACAATCCATACATATATCCATTGT
>NW_022107431.1:68055309-68062955 GCF_000313985.2 Echinops telfairi | reverse complement strand
TTCCCACACTGTGTCTCCAGTGTTGTCCCCATAGCACCATGGGTCAGTGAGGGACATCAAGTCTCATAGTGAGGCCGGTCCTATGGTCCTCTCTGTGCTTTGGCTGCTCTGAGCAGGAATATCGTCCTCAGGGCTTGAGGCACCAGGAGGTGTTCCACCCTCTCTTAAGAGGAGGCAACTTAATGAGATAAACTGATATACTGACTGCAACAATGTACTCAAACATAACAGTAATGCTGAGGATGGTACAGGATCAAGCAGTGTTTAGGTCTCTTGAACATGAGACAACTGACTAGATGGCACCTCCCCAAAACAACAGATTCATTTGGGATTTAAACACAGATTGACTACCGCCAAAATCAGTTTTGGAATAAAAATAATGATATTCGTGGTAGAGAAGAGTTTTAGAATGCCGCGGGATAGATAGATGTCTGAGCAGAGAGGAAACTGTGTCTGTCTTAACTAAGACATAAGAGGAAGCAGCAGCAGAAATGGGTCCTGGAAACCTGAGAACTCTGTAGTCGAGTCAGCACAGACTCCTCAGTGAACAAGGTAAGCGCAGGTTGACTTGAGCTTACTTACTGATCTATAAGGAATAATCTCACATGGATTTCTATCAGCTCTTTGATGAAGTACAAGTACAGCAAGTCTGTGTTTGCCTTCCGCACTGGATATTCCATTCGCATAAGGGACTGCAAATTTGAAGAGAGTTTTTGATTACATGTGTGGACTGGGGAGAAAAGTACATGCTAGCCACACCAGAAGCAGAATCTTTGATGTGGTGAAAGATGTCAAATTGTCGGCTACAAATTAGGGGCACACAAATAAGCCCGTGCTCACCATGCTCATTGGGTGATCTGAAACTGGGGATACGGAAATGTGAGGTTACCTCAACCACAGAAGTAGCATGTTTGATCAAGAATCTTTTGCACTTTTTAATAGAAATTACATTTCTGTGATTTTCACAATGTAATTGCTTCTGTGTGTGGTTCTTTTTCATGCTAAACTTCACATTTCCTTGATGTGGTCAGTTTCTATGGCTTCAAATCAGTGGAATTCAAACAGGATTGAATTTCTTTCATCTGAATAATTTATCTTAAAAAAATGGATGTGAAGAGGGAGACTTAGAAATAGAAAGCACCGGATACCCAGAATCGGCTCTTGACTTCCAGGAGTATGGAGGAAATTGCACAATAAATCACTTTTTATGGATGCTATTGAGTTGCAACATTCGCTGCTTTTAAAAATTAATAGGTGATATAATGAACATTCAAAAACATCTCTTCACCGTCAGTTCGATTAATTCCTTGATATGAAGTGCAGATGACAGATGCGATATTTGAAACTAGATTTTCCTGCAGTTGCATGAGAAAAAAGCAAGATAGAGACCACAGTGGGCAATATCGTCTTTTAATTTTTCTTAGTTAATTTGTGAAAAAGATCTCTTTGCGTAGACATGCCCTATCTGATAAAATGAAAGTGCAATTATTTGTGTAAATATTATTGTAAATACATAATAGTGCCTCTATAGTCCAAGTGTCATCATTTTGTATTAATATTACATTACAGTAAAGCTGGTAATAAAGTGGTTCTTGGAAGAAATTGTGCATGGGATTTTTAAAATGGTGTTCAGCCAGCAGACAAGTTTATTAAAGTTACTGAATTATGTAGTAGAAAAATGGAGTTACTTAAATCCCACCCATGGCATCTGCAACAAAACTGAGACAATAAAACGGTTACAAGAAATTAGGGGGTCAAAATTTGTAATTTTTATGCTGATATGAAATCCATGAAAAGCTTCAGCTTTTTATAAACCATGTATTGCCATCCACATTAGTTTCTAGTAAATTCATGCAAGCCATGAAATCAAATGATAACAGTGTTAGAATGCTACCAGAAGAGCAAATGCAATTGTAACTATAGAAACAGCCAGGAAAATATGAAGATAAGTCAAAAATATGACTACAAAATCATAGAGACCCTTAATCAACAAAAGTATCAAACTGAAGTTCCCACTTCTGGATAGATCCTTTATCTAAGTCTACACACTTCTGAAGGTGCGGCGATATCTGTTTCCCTAGCACTTTCCTAGAAGAATTCTGCACATTTTTATTAACACCAGGTGCAAATGGCAGTTCAGGCATTCTAGAGGAAATTAAATTGTATTCCTCTTCAATGTTCTTTGAATTTGGGGAAGAAGAATGAGGGTTGTAAGATAGATAAGGTAAGCTTCCTAATGAAATTCTGAGAGGACAGCCCTTGCTAGGCTCCAAGAATAAGTAGGTGCATTCTTATGAAGGGGAAAAAAAATCTTCCCTGGTATAACTTTCCAGGCCTTTTTCACATCAATGAAATTTTCTAAAAACTTCTTCATAATAAGCACCCATGGTTTCCCTGTGTCCTTTGATAAAATCTTCTAAGTAAATGTTTGGGGTCATAATATTTGGAGCTGCCTTCTCTGTTTTGAATTTAACTGACCCAGCAGATTTCCTCAAAAGCCACTACGCCGCTCGACTCCTTTTATTTGAAGGCATTCTAACTGAACTACGACAAGTGTGTGACTGATCACCCTCGTCTGCACCCTGCACTGAAGACGGAGATGTGCTTCCACCTACACACTTGGTTTGGAACAAGCCCATGCACATATGAATGGTATCCTCCTAGCATTACTTTTTGACTTCTCTTCGAACAAGCAGAGCTCTTGGAGTATTAAATAAAATCTTCGGCAGAGGGAAACGACAAGATGGTATGCAGTTGTCATTTAAATCTTATCAAAAGGGCACTTGTCATTCATCTCCTATTATATGTACTTGAATGGCTGACATACCACTTTCCAGACCCCTGAACTTACATTGAGTTTTGTATTGTGTAATGGGAAGCAGTCTCCTTAGAGCACCTGGGTGAATGTGCAGTTTATTAAAGTTCGGCTAGTATGTCATTTGGTGCATGTGAGAGGAATGCGCAGTGGTTGAGAGGATGAGCTATGGAGTCAGCCTAGCCAGGGTTTGGAAAATAAATTGTACTATTGTGGAGGGGAGTGGTTCTCAACCTTCCTAATGCCACAACCCTTTTAGGCTCATGTGGTGACCCCAACCATAAAATTATTTTCATTGCTACTTCATAACTGTAATTTTGCTACTGTTATGAATTGTCATGTAAATATCTGATATGCGGGATGCATTTTTAGCATTACACATTGAACATAATTAAACCATAGTGATTAATCATAAAAATAATATGTAATGATATATTGTGAAATATTTATTTCTAATTACAAATAAGTGAAATTTTGTCCTTAAACATGGTGTAGCATGTGTAAGAGTCTTAATATAACAACAGTAAACTACTACGTTGCTACAGTATGCTTAAAAAGCTAACGTCAGTGTGAAGGTTGAGATAGCTTCTTTCTCACCAGTCAGAAATTCTCCCAGCAGTCTTTGCAAGAGCACAACAAAGTTCATCTTCCACAACAAGTCTTCCTCTCTATTTAGACTTGATAACCCACAAGCTGGAAAACCCTGTTTCACAAAGATATATTGTTGGAAATGGAAGAAGGCACAACATGGTCTCAGACAGAACAGGACCCAGAATTTTGTAACGGGCATTGTAGAGAAATCAGTTCTCACTGCATCGCTCTTAATAAGTTCAACGAACTCTTCTTGTGCTGTCTCAGGAACATCTTCAACTTTGATTGTGAATGAGTGAGGTAGTTAGTTTATTGTGCCAACCTCGATGATAAACACATGTGGGGTTAATTGAAGGGCTGAGGGATAAATGGCTCGGTGAACCTCACCTTTCTAGTTCTCAGGTTTCTTGCTTTCTGATGGTCAGACCAGGGTGCAGCTGCCTTAGCCAGTTCTCTGCTTTAGCTGGCAAGGGTCACTTCCTGCAAGACATCCCTGAAGAGAAGCAACATGGACCTACCCCAATGCAGCCCTGGGTGCTGGAGCAGCCGTGTGGAGACCCCTGCCAGCACTGAGATGCTTACACGATCACTGAATCGGCTTTCCTACTGCAATCGGCATCATTGCATCTGATTTGTGAGATGGAGGAGGACTTTGTGGATTGGTGTCAGACATATGGGTTAATGGGTTAATGCTGGACTTGTGGACTTGGGCAGCACTAGGTTGGGATGTTTTCTTGATATGCACTTACCCTTTATATAAAACACTCTCTTATACATATGTTTCTGTGGATTTGTTTCTCTAAAGTACCCAGACTAACACAATGGGCTTCTGGCAAGTGCAAATGGGGTGTCAGGTAGATTTGGAAAGTCTGATGAAATTTTGTCTGCAAGCATTCTTTCACAGAAATTAAAAAAACATTAACTTCTTGTGAACATGGTCTTTCACATGTTCCTCAAAGAAAGCAGATAAGGCTGGCAACAGGTAAATTTTATTTTCTGATGGTCTTAGGTGACCCCTGTGACAGGGTCATTCAACCCCCAAAGGGGTTGAGACCCGCAGATTGTGAACTGCTGACTTAGGATCAGAAATGGGAAGAGATGGGTGTGGTTTGAAATAACAATAGTTATTTTTAAAATTTCAGTCGATGACGAAAGCTACCGAATGAGGTTCTTGAACATGACCTCAGTCATGTGCGAGGGAAGAGCGGGAAACTTCCACCCTTGTGTTTTCCCTTGTTCTCACCGGGCTTGATCTTTCCCACAACTAGCAAATCTCAAGTAATTTTCAATGTTTTTCTAGGCCCCATCAAAAGGAAAAATAGTTGTGTTTCTAAAATTTAAAGCTCTCATCAAATTTAGATTGACAGGCTAATCGTCTTATTTAAATCCTCGTTTCCCAGCTTGGGCCTGCTGCAGCTGAACATCTGCAGTGAACAAGGATATCTCAGTCAGCATCTTGTTTCTCTCCAATTCTGCCCCAGCCACTGCACTTCCAAAAGAGCGTGTTCAGGGAGGACAGACGTCAGGCACAGACAACACCAGAACACCCTCTTCCGGTCTACTTGGCAAAGGCTGTCAGAGCACTGTGGGCAGCAAAGCAACCGCCGGTCATTCTCTCTGTGCTTGTTTTGGATGAATGAAAGATTCTCTGGCTTAAAATTTCCAGCTTCAACCATAACTTCCTGCAGGCAGGAAATACTGCTTCTGACCAAGCACACTCAGAGGCGTTCATGGGCATTCAGCAGTCTTCCCATTGCTCGTCCCTCCCCGACCCCCCCTCCCATGCCCCCCAGGATTTCGTGGTTGCTATGAGTCAGAATTGACTTGATGGCAGTGAGTGATTTGGAGAGATATATATGCACACATATCTATTACTTTATATATATAACATTATATATGAAATGCATATGAGATAGATGATAGATAGATAGATAGATAGATAGATAGATAGATAGATAGATAGATAGGTGATAGATATATAGGTGATAGAGCTCACTTTATATATTGAATTTTAAGTATTGAGTTGCAATCCAAGAGCTTGGCTCTTCCAACCCATGAACTGCAACTCAGAGAAAAGAATAGCCAGTCTGCTTTTGTTAAGGTTTGCGATTTCGGAAAGCCTAGGGGAAATTCAACTCTGTCTCATAGTGTTGCTATGAATTAGTATCAACATGAAGGGAGAGGACCAGTTTGTACTATATATATGAGGGCCCTTCAAAAAGTCATGGAAAAATACTATTTTTCAATTCCATTTTAATACAAGCTTTTTGAAGCCACCTGTACATGTATTGTGGTTCTAAATGAAGGAGCAGAGATACAACCAATGCCCTTCTCATAAAGAAAAAAAATATTCAAATGTACTTACTATAAATGATTATGTCTATACATTTATTAATAAAAGATAAATGTGAAAGGGAGAATATTACTGTAAATGTTTTAATTTATCAATTAAAATAAATTCAGCTAAATCTATATTAAAAAGGATCACTCAATTTCACATACACCTCTTGACTGCTTTTGACTTAGAACATAACTCAGGGTTCTGTTTTAAATAACCCCAGCTGGTTTAAATAGAAGGGATTTAATGGCTTCCATAACATTTGGAAGGGCTGGGGAAGAACAGCGTAGATGAGTTGTAAGGAATAACTTCTAGAACACTCTTGTTGATCTACAAGAAAACGTCTCCCTCTGCCCTGAGGCAGAGGGAAGCACAAGATCTATGAGTAGAAAAGGTAGCTACTTTCAGGAAAATCACCTTCTCCAGAGGGCAGGATAGATGCTCAGACTCTGGCTCGTTTACATACATGGAATTAGGGCTAACATTGGAACACTATGAAGTCCCTGGGTGATTCCCATGGTTGACATCCTTGGTTGCTAGAGGACACATTGGAGGTTTGAGTCTAGCCAGCAGTGACTCAGAAGAAAGCTTTGACAGTCTGCTTGTGACAGTTAGCCACTGAAAGCCCCGGGAAGCACAGTTCTACTCCCACCCGGCAGGTGGGCTGCCGTGAGTGGGGCTCAACGAAAAGGCAACTGGTGTGTTTGCTTGGGTTGGGGACCTCCTCTAGACACCAAAAAAAGCCAACCAAACCCATTGCCATCAAATTGATGCCAACTCATAGTAAGCCTATAGGACAGGATAAAACTGCCCCTATGGGTGTCCAAGACTGTAATTCTTTATGACAGTAGAAAGCCTGATCTTTCTCTTGAGCTGCTGGTGGTTTTGAACTGTTGACCATGCCATTAGCAGCGCAAAGCACAAAGGCTGTATGACCAGGGTTCCTCTCCTGCATGCAGTTGCTACCAAATATCCCTACCAAGGTGGCTATCAGCAGAAATAATGGAAGCAAGGGAAGAAGCCTGGTCTCTTACTCAGGTAAGTGAGTGGGATTTCACATTTCAAGACAGATAGTTTGCTTAGTCGAAACTCCATATGTCCAGAACCTAAGTTATAAGAGAGTCTGAAAATGTAGTCTTTAGCTTATTATTATGTTGCAAGGAGTAGAAAGAAATAGTATGAATTAACCTACTCTTACAGGTTTTTACTCTACGAGTTAGAGGAAGCAGTTGTAAATTAAAACTGGTTTACGTGCTTTTCTCATATATAAAGAGAGGAGCACATTATGACTAGGAATCCTACAAGTAGGTCTGGTAATTTGAATGTGGGTTTTCAATGTGCCATCTTTCTTCAGATGGCAGTATTCCTCCTGTGTGAGAAAGGCTTGGCATGACGAACCAGGAGCTTCCCAGTGACTTCAATTACAGCTGTTTCCTCCAGGACCCTTGAATGGGTTATGCACCGACTCATTATTTTTCCCATTTCAAGCAAATAATTAATTATATTCCTTTGGGAATATTTTTGTCTGGATGCATAATATACCTTTATTCGGAAAGTCTATTTCCCTTTGTACCTGCATCACTTTCATCCCTCCTAACAACTTGTGCACATGGGAAATACCAGCCCAATAGTAGAGTTGAGGAATCGAAGCTGAGAAAGACGAGGCCATTTATCAGAGTTAGACACCTGGGGGGAAAGAGCTCATGTTTAACCCTGGTTTGCCTGACTCCATTTCCATGCTCTTTAATTCTGGAGATGGTCACACACTTGCTGCTATCCTGTCTGGGTAACGACTGCTGCCTTCTTTTCTTTATGCCAGTGTATTTTACCAGCCTGCTATGTAAGTACGATCGCTTATGATTCTTTTCGTTTGATCACTCCGTTGGTCCTGCCAGCAACTGA
>NW_022107431.1:68051418-68054245 GCF_000313985.2 Echinops telfairi | reverse complement strand
TCTAGCCAGACTTGCAAGGTAGAATTCGTATCATGATAGTGGGGGTGGGGAGGAAGCATTTAGGAACAAGAGGAAAGTTGTATTTTTCATCATTGCTACATCGCACCCTGACTGGCTCATCTCCTCCCCAAGACCCCTCTGCAAGGAAGGAGCAATTTGGCTGTATTTCTTGCCAAACAGATTTGTTTGTTCTTCATGCATTTCAAGGTGTACATAGTATTCTTCACTCACCCTATCATTCAAAGGCAATTAAAGCGTTCCATTCAGAAATGCATGAATGAATATTTAATCACTCAATGACTTTGCTTTGTCTTATAGGTACTTTGGATTTCTACACTATTATACCTACTTAGTATTTGTGTGTAATAAAAAAATTAGAAGTGAACATTTCCCTAGTGAGATAGTACAAACTTCCCAGTCCATGGGGACAAAATTCTCCTTGCTTTCAACATTTCAAATGCTCTCCCTAGGTGGAAATATCTGAAGAAAGATCATTTTTGCCTTTGTATTTTTGTTCAACATTATTAATGCAAATAAAATTATATTATTACATTAAACTAGTCACTTGCATGTAACACCCAAGAGTAGAAGAGATTCACCTGAAAGTAGAAAGAAATACTCAGTGGAGTTTAACTTTTGCTTTAGTAAATAATTTATTTTAAATTTTTTTGAAGGGCTAGCCATTTTATCATGAAACAATGGATCATTTAAAAGTGATTTCATAACACAATAGTTGACATATTTTTCAGAACCTCTTAAGAGTTTTGCAACTTAAAATGATTTTTGTTTCAAACCTTTTATAATCACAAGTACTATCAATTTTTATTTCAAATTTTATATAGCTCTGAATAACCAAATACCATTTTTAATGACATGCACCTATTTTACCAGGTGCCTAATTTCTTTGGTCTTTAAATATTTGATAACTCTAGTTCTTTAATCTTTCCAGAAGAAAATAGTAAGTCTAAAATAACTATGCATCTACACAACACTTCTGGATATAAATTGAAAACTAACCAAGACATAAACTGAAAAGTTATGGATAGCGAATCTATCTGTGGGGTGTTATTACCACCTCCCTAAAGGTCTCATCTATACAAGTGCAAACATCTTCCCAAACTATAATGAGACTCAGTGTAAATCTCTTCAGGGTCATGTTTAACAGTCTATGCTTATGGAAATCATAAGATTATCTGTAACATTTCTTTGTTTTTTTCCTGTTTCTAGCTGAATTAATTCTGTTCTATTGCACAGCTGAGCATCTGAATGATTTCTAAAATAATAAATATGATGATCTGTGGGCTCTGAGAGGCTCACTTTAACTTTCCTGAAACTTGGAAAAACTGTTTATATTAATCACAAGGGTAAAAAGTCACTAGATATTTCCTGCAATGAAAAAAAATAGGCTGCCATATTACAAATCCTTCTGTATACCACGTTGACTCAAAGACTGAGGCCACAATACTCCACAAAATAATTAAATTTTAAAACTTAGCTATTTACAAAACATTACTTAGCTTTTTCTTCTAGGTAAAATAATGCTAAGAAATAAAAGGCAGAAATTATATTTAAGATAATAATGAGGTAATTAAAGGAACTAATAAAAATGGAACCATTACACTTTCTTCCATAATTAATATATAAAAACTTACAAAGGTATTGAAATGCCTAGCATGAAAGTTTTGTGCCCATCTCCTTTAATGCAATGAGAAAGATATTGCATCAGTCATGGGAGACAAAAGAGAATTTGATTTAAAATGACTTCACCTAGAAGCTGACGACTTAAGCAGGTATCTGAGGATGTAGATGACAGCAGTACTAATTTTGGAGCACAGTTGATAGGCGGACAAATGAGGTCTTGCTACATCAAGCCCCCAAATGTTGCATTAGGAGATGTATCGTTCTGACAAACCTGTGATGGTCATTCTGAGGTATTTGAGTTTTGTTTGGTATATCTTGAGGTGCTACGGAGTGGGGGTGTTATCAGCAACATTGCTCTCTTTCTTTCTGTTTCTAGCTTGAAGTGGGGAAATGGGTTATTTTGGTAAGTGAAATACAGGATTAATGAGCCTATAGGGACAGCAAGTCGAACAAGGGTGTCAAGAGGGGTGCAGGAGAGGGGGGGCTGATACAAGGGATATGATGTCAAAGTATCCAGGAAGAAATGGGATGTTTGGGAACTGACTGTGGAAGCAATGCTGTGATTCTGCTTGACGAGATTGAATGATGCATTACATGACATTTGGGTTCATTCCCAAGTCAGAATAAATTGAAAGCACCAAACACAAACAAACAAACAGATCCAGGAATGGTTTCGGGCTCACTCTAAATCCCAGCTCCAACATAAGAACAGCTAGTTCTTACTCAAGGCCCTGATTGATACTTGCCTCCAGGAAGGGAACACAAGGAGATGGTGCTGTAGCAAAATATGGTGAAGAAAACAGATGGTTTCCGGCTATCAGATAAAATAGTGTCTGGGGTCTTAAAGTCTTGTCACCAAACAAGCAGCCATGTCAGTAAGATGTCAACTAAGTCCACATGGAAGAAGCACACTATCATTAGTCACCGAAGGATTGTGAAGCATATAATCAGAAGGTGAAGGGAGGGATGAGTATCAGAGCCTAAAGTCTGAGAATCTGGTTTGCAGAAGACTATGGATGACAGTGGGAGCCTGAGATTCATTGGTGGAACTCTGCAGGACATAAACCTCTGGTGAACTCCCCCTCTCCACAACTGAGGGATAGGAGGAATGTGGTCACTAAATGGAGTGCATTGATAAATTGAGTAAAGAAGGTCAAAGGCAGAAGGCTGACTTGCACAGTTAAAA
>NW_022107431.1:68047812-68049875 GCF_000313985.2 Echinops telfairi | reverse complement strand
TTTACAATCCTTAGGTCACAGATGTTGGTGTGCTTTTTCCATGTGGGCTTAATTAACATCTCACTTACATAGCTGCTTATTTGAAATAAACCTTTAAGCCCCAGATGCTATTCTATCTGGTAGCTGGACACTATCTCATTTTTTTCACACTTTGCTAGAGCACCCATATCATCTGTGTTTCCTACATGAGGACGAGTATGGAGCAGGGCCATGTTGTAAGAACTAATTGTTCTTAAATTGGAGCTGGGAGTTAGTGAGAGGGCAAACTCCATTCCTGAATCTACTTTTGATCTACCTGTGGACATGCACGCGTCTTCCCTGAGATGCATCTGCTCCCTGTCTCCTCTCCTGACTTGACATTCCATCAGTGGCCCTCATCCCTCTGATAGGCATTTCGGCCTGTCTGGGGAACTCATCATAAATTTGCATGGCAGCCAATTATTTTTAATAAAAGACCATGACCCAACGTTGGTCAATTTTTAATAAGCAAAATTGTTAAAGGAATAAGTGTAGCATAAAGAAATATATGTTGAGATTAGTTTTATAGTCAATGATAAATTACTGAAATGAAGCATCATAAATATTTTTTACAAGTGAGAACAATTTTATTTTCATTTCATGCCTTCTAATTGACTTATTCATGAAATATTTCAGATGGCTGGAAGTGAAGACTGAAGTAATTTCCATAAGAGCGAGGCCCACCTCATCAGGCAGCACATTCTCGTGACTGAGACTCATGTTGAAACACTGATCTTTCATACAATATGTGTTATACTCATCTCTATTTTCTCAACATGATATTTCAAATAATACTACCAAACTTTTTTTTCCACAGCAGATGGTCTAAAGATAAACAGATAAAGTTTTCACTAAATAATGTTAAGAGGTTAAATCTAAAATAATGTAATAGCTTTGTAGAAACTCGCAGTTACAGTCAAGTTAGTTAAAACGAAATAGGTTTCTTTATTGATTTGTTATTCACTTTTAACATAAGGTCTACATTCTCACAGAAAATTACTTAGAAATGTAAAGTTTTTATCTGAGTTTTTCATTTATTTCCCAATCCACTAATAGTTGTGGCATTGGCATGGTATATCGAGTTTACAGGGGGAAAAATGATGGTGATTAATAACTTGACCTGAAAGGTCAGAGCAAGAGGGAGAAAAGAGTGTTGCCCTTGGAGCCCAGGCTTCAGAGTCACTTAAGCACCATGGCCATGACCTTAGTGTTGTTTTAGGAATCTGAGTCAGCCCTCTGACCTCCACACTGACAGTGACGGTAGCTATCTCAAAGAGTTACTGTGAAGTAACTGGTACCCAAACCAAAGCAAAATCCCTTGCTGTAGAGTTCCTTCCAACTCATAGTAACTCCCTGCGTGACGACGAGTTGAAGCGCAATCTTTCCTTTCCTGGGTTCCACTCTTAGGTGGGGTTGAACCTTTAGCAGAACAGCAGTTGTAAACCACCTGGCCTACCAGTAGTAATCCTGTAGGTAGCGCAGGTGCCCAGTAATCCCTGGCAGCGGTACCATACTTGTTAGTTAAAGGTGAAGATCAATCAGCAGTTCATAGTAATTGTCATTGTCAGAAAATGGAGTCTATGGTTTGAATTTTCTGCCTTACAAAATAATGTATTAAAATTCATATGTAGACATCTTAGAATACATCTCTCTCATTTCACACCTTCCTTCTGTTTTAAGCCTATGATTTAATTGAAAACAATCTATGATTTCAAAAAAATAGTAAATCCAAATAAAAATGTAAGCTAAATTACTGTAGAGAGTGCATTTAAAATTTATACTAAGTCCTTATCTGGCAAAGTATTCTAGCTTAGATAGCAATGTGTGAACACAGCTCTCAAATAATCAGGGGGAAAGGAAATGTGAGGAGTGTGTACAAAAATATTTGCATTGGTCTGTCAAAGATTTTATTCAGAATTCAATCCATTATCCTTAACAGGAACTCTGGTCAGTATTAGTCTCAGGTAAATTTGGAAGCACTTTCCTTCCTATTTAATAAGAAGTGCTGTCATCCCTAGGCCCACCACACCCACATGAACCCACAG
>NW_022107431.1:68039133-68047402 GCF_000313985.2 Echinops telfairi | reverse complement strand
AGATCATAAAATACAAAGCTAGTTTGGTTATGCAAACAATTTCATTTTTAAATGCCCTGTAATCAAATTACAGCTTCTTAGGTAAATAAATGATTACCTTGTTAGTTGGCAGTATAAACATGGGCTAATAACTCATTGACTTGGAAGGTCTTTCAGTTTTGACCAGCACACATTGTCTTTGACTATACAGGAGTGGTGAGTATATGGGACAGGAATCGTGGTTACACATTGTTTTAACTGCAAGGCAGCAGTCTCCCCACAAGATAAAGACCAGACTTTCTACTCCTGTAGAGTCTTGGAAACCAATAGAGGCAGTTCTCTCTACCCTGTCCTCTAGGGTCACTGTGAGTTTGAATCCATGGTAGTGAGTTTGGGTTTTGATGGTACACTGGAACATTTGTAGTTGAGTTCAATTTTGAGATTAGTTTACAGGATCCCCTCGACACTCCAAGTTCTGGGACTAAGGACAGTGTAGTTACCTGTTTCAATACCCAGGGAAGAATCACTGGGTTACCACCCAAACAGGTAAAGGCATTTATTATATGGAAGTAGGAACATGGTCCTCTTCTTTCTAAGTTACACCTTAATTGCAAAAACAAGCACATCTATGATGGACATGTACAAATTTGAGTGTATCTGTCAATTCCTGATTATGTCACCCTTTAACATATATTATTAAACACTCACAAATCACATAATGAATTAAGTCAACATTAATACCATAAAGCACCTAGAGATTCAGAGATGAAATTTTAAGGGAATAGCATTCTGTTTGGAATTTTAAAATTATTATTTCTAAGTGAAAAACTTACATTAAGTGAAAAAAATATCTCTTGATTGTTGCTATTTTGAAACTTCCACTCAAACATATAAAAAAGCACTTTAACTATGCTTCAAGAACACAAGTAATGTCAGTGGATATGACCTTTGATAAGACAATAGATCTGGAATGATTTTATATTTTGGCATTTTGAACACCTTAAGTGGGCAGTAACAGGAACGGGAGAAGCAGGCATTCAACCCTGAAAAGAAAACAAAACTAAGTATTAGAACCAGAGAGAGAACAGACTCACTTAAACTTAATGACTGGAAAAGCAAGCAGACTGAATCCAATCTTTTCATTAAATTGCCTAACTTCAATTACTCTAATTGGGTTCCAAGTGCCCTAAATATATTTGAATAATGACTGCCAGCTCCGTGCTGGCAATCCTCTTGTTCCAAGGTGGCCAATGTATTCTCAAGCCACGAGTCTGTGTGGCGATTCCATCCAGGCCATGGCGCCTCACAGATGGGAAGAAGGGTTCCACTTCCCTCAACTGGATGCAGCTTCATTCACAGGAGATAGCGACAATATGAAAACCAACTAGAGCAGAACTGTGTCTAAAAGCAATTAATAAAATGATATTTAATGCAATGTCTACAAATGCTCTAAAGGACTTCAAAAGTTATGTATAATCTTATTCTCTAGATTATAGGAAAATGTATCTACTTTGTCCAAAGTGATCACTCTCTATTTTCCCATAAATTGTGGGAAGTAATCTGTACATGGAATAAGACACCATTGATCCCCTTGAAAAGGATTATTTTTAATCTATTAGAAATGGTTCACATTTTTACGCAAAATAAGGCGACTGCTCTGTCCTTATAAACCTGACACACATGAACTTTTTTATAGGCCTGCATGTTCAGAGGCAAGGCCCAGAACCTATTTGGTGGGAGGCACTGACATTTTGATTGTAGGAAGAAGGAAATGGCAATAATTTCTCAGAAGCTGGGCAGATTATAAAAGAGATATTGAAAATGCGACCCAGGCTGATTCTGTAACGCTTCTAACACACAGAGAGTCGGCAGCACTCTGATAAGATGTCCCCCACTGAATAAAAGTACAAGGATGGAATAAATCAAATGCCCACCACGCTGAGCCAGCAAGCACGTGGAACCATTCTCCTCCTTGTTCTTGATGGGGAACAAATTACATGACCCCAGGCAAGATGAGGAATCCGTGTGTGATAACCCCCCAAAACTCGCTAACCTTTTCAAATTCAGTAAGGTACTTTATGATAACAGATCTCCAGCTAGATATATACAAATTGCCTGAAGCACCCAGTAATGGTTCTGACCAGCCGCATGCTTGCTCTGTCCTCACAACTCTGACTTTTTAACAGCATAGGCTATATTGATTCTTTATCATAAACATACCCACCAAATAGAACCCATTGCCATCGGGAAAATTCAGCCTGAATCCAATCTTGTAAAGGATGGATCGGGACTGCCCCAAGGGTTTCCAAGGTTGTATATCCTCACAGACGTGGACTGTCACCTCTTTCTCCTGACGACGACCTGTCCGTGAGCAGACAATTGCTTTAAATATGGCTCCACCAGTACTTCTTATACGCAACTGCACAATTGGATTTGTTAAGGAGTCGGTCTAGCGTAAGGGCTGGGAAGTCCATTAAACGCATGCCCATTGGTCCGAGCTAGGGAAACAAAGGGGTGGCACACTGCACATGCTCAGAGGTTCAGGTTTCCCGCCAGGTACGCATGGGTGGGCGCTGCACCTGGATTGGTCTGCCCAATTCAGTTCAGCACATGGGGTCGACTGGGGTCGTCCACCATGCCTCCCCGTGGAATCATTGAAAAGGCAGGAGCCTGGAGTCGACCGTGTGACTTTGCGAGCATGTTCGTGAGGAGCCTGTGGGTGCCTGTGTAAACCTGAAACTTCTTCTAACGCTCATAAAACTCACTTGGATCACAAACCAGGCTTCGGCATGAATTCCTTTTCACGCGGAGCCAAGGACCAAGGTATATCTATCCCCAGAGAGATCTAACAGATTCACACAATAATCTTTTACTAAGGTTGTCTCAAGATAACAGTAGAGTGGTGCCATCCATTATCTTGAGACAGCCTTAGTACATATTGTTAGATACCTTGCCTCCTATTTTTAATTAAAAAATCCACATGTCTAATGATGTTTATACTCCTGTAAGAAGTGAGACTCTCGGAATCTCACAGGGGCAGTTCTACCCTATCCTACTGGGTTGACATGACTGAGGATTGACTTCATTGCACTGAGAAGTGTCTTCAAATTACATTCTCCATAATCCTCACTTTGTTGCTTACTCTAAGTAGCCATGAAAAAAGCAATCAATATATCTATCAAGCATGCTCCAAAGCCTAACAGTATTAAATTCAAATTCAAGTGTTGCTACTTGCTGAATATATGTGAGTACATTCCTTCGCATCGCCTTGTCTTAACTAGTGTGCTCTACTTTATCTCGGTGACACACAAGACCATTAGTGAGGGTGACACAGGACCTGGCCGTGCTGTGTTCTGCTGTACATGAGGCTGCTATGACTAACATCAGCTGCAGCACTCACTGACAAAATTCATGATGAAAGAGTTTATTAAGAAGTTAACTGGTTATAATGACAGTGAGATATGCTCAGGATAGAGTTGTTTATCAAGACATGTCATAAAATTCTTTCAAGTCTGTTAATAATTGCCCAAGTATGCTGGAAGCCTCAACTCAAAGGCATTCAGCTTAAGCTTGGTGGGTCAACAAACCCAGCTCCTGGAATTAAGTGCCCACATTCCAGAGGTACCACATTCCAGTAAGCCTCAGCCCAAAGGCAGAAAGCTCCACTTCTATGGATCAGCAAGCCTGGTTCCCCCAATGAAATGCACTGAGACATCCCACTCCACAAGCCCGCCTCCTGCACAAAAACACTCATTTACTTGTTCTGTGGGTTGGGAAGTCCACCATTCTGTTCCATGCTCTGGCTCCTGATCCTGCTGAGATTCTTCTGATGTTACAGTGTCTTCTGATTCCAGGAAGTTCGCGGCTCAGGGATCTTGCATCCAGAGGATGCACTCAACTCTGGGCTTTTGCTGGTAATAAGATCCCTCCTCCAGCTTCTCATTGTACATGCAGCAGGATGGCATTCCAGGTGAATCCTATCAGCATCTCCCTTCAAACATTTACCAGACAAGGTAGAAAAGGTAGTTTGTTGATGATTAAAGGCTTTGGCTAGAAGAGCCACATTAAGTAATTCACTCTCCCTGCAAACACTTACAGGCTTCAATGTCTGTAAGATGGAGCTAATATTTCTATTTCATGGCTTTATTGTGAAGAGTGAGTGAAATATTCAAAGTAAAGCATAGCACATAAAGAGTCCCTATAGTAATATCTCAATAAATATTAGTTATCCTTAGTAGTTGGTTAATATGTATAACCTATTATCCTTCATCACAAATTATGGGTATTTGTAAAATAAAATATCCCACAAAAGTCAGGATCTTTGAGGGTTTTTTTTTTTCCTTTTTCTTTTGTCTTACTGTGGAATAAAAGCATCTAATTGAAGTAGCATTGTGTTGTAGACTTAGCTGCAGCAGTGCTAGAAAATTCTTAAATGAATGATGAGGGTAAAGATACTTGATAACATTTTTCTTTTAGATCCCTTGCTGCTAAGAAATGACAACATTGGAATACAAAATGTTATGGCCACCATGCCACTATAAAGCCTTCTGGCACAAAACCAGGCAGCATACCCATGTTTAGGAATGAACTAAACTCTCCTCTTCTTTACTCCATAATGGGACATTTCAGTAAGTTTCCCTTTTAGGAAGAGCTGAAGGAGAATAATGTGAATGAAGGAAAGTATGGGATCTAGAATCAATGTGAAAGCAAAACCAAACCAAAGCAAAGCAAGTCAGTCGTCAGATTTACATCACATGTATCCATTATAAAGACAAAATTACATGAATAGCAGTTCCATGAAGTAAATAGGCAACATCCACAACGTGTAACACCCAAGAACTTGGAAGCTATTTAAGCACAAACAAAAGTCACTCATCTGTCCAAACAACAGAAAAAGAAAGAATTAGTAACTCTGGAAGTCAAGGGGGAAATAACCCATGAGCTAAATAAACCCTAAAACCAAACTCTGCTTTGTTGTTGTTGTCAGCTACCCTCTCCCCTCTCCCTGGACTCAGGGCAACCACATGAACAACAGGATCAGGTCATTGTGATGCATAGGTTAGCATTAGCTGGCTTTCAAAAGTAGACCATCCGACCTTTCTTCTACAGCCGGGTTTTTAATTAATTAATGATGCCTAGCTACTCCTGTAGCAAGGCCTGGTTGCATAGTGGGACCATCAGGCTGCTAACTGCAAGGTCAGCAATTGGAAACGACCAGGCACTCTGTGGGAGAAAGACAAGTCTTTCTCCTCCAGGAAGGAGCTACAGTCTCAGAAAACCACAGGGACAGTTCTACCCTGTTCTTTAGGGTCATTTTGAGTCATAAATAACAATGGCAGAGGTGTTTGTGTGTGTGTGTTTTTAAGAGAAGGTAATTCATTTGAGTTGAACGTGACAGACAATATATAATTACAAGTAATTTGTAATACCGAATAGGCAAAACGATTTAGAGTAGGGCACAGTGTTATATAAACCTTTACTTATGAAACCAAAGGTCAACCTTTAATCACTTCATTCTTCTCTTGCTTCACTCGCCCACATTTTTATTATGACATTCAGTTATTCAATTAACCTGAACCAAGAAATACATGTTTCACTTATTTATTAACATCTGTCCCTATTTACTTTCAAAATGCTACTTAAGTATGAGATAGAAGCACTAAGTGAGGCAAAAGCCCATTAGATTTTCAAAAAGAAATCAGTATTACTTCAATTGCCTATTCATTGATAGATAATTTATAGTACTCAAGTACAAGAAAGTCAGTCTTTTCTCCCAAGTAGGACATAACTCATTGATTCCGCTTCCTCTTTCAGTTATTGCTGTCTTCAACGGCTATTTGTTCATAGAAGAAAACAATGATTTTGTGCCTTGGGGTTGACAAGTAAGCACCACAGCATGCTGAGGGCACAGTAGATCTTCAGGGGATGCGTACTGATGTCTTTTAAAAGCAGATTTTTTAAAAGGTGATGGTAAATAGTTCACATTTGAAATGACATAAATTCTAACATCATGTTTAAGCCCCCGAATTGCTGCTGCTGGGGTCAGATTTTCATTGACTGCACAAAGGGCCGTCACCTCCTGCCCAAAGAGCTGTCTGGTTCCTGCCTCTTCCAAAAGCAACATGGCAGCTCTCAATGATCAGCCAATTCAGACTCTTCTTAAGGAAAACAGATCCCCCAGAATAAGAGCACAGTAGTTGCAGTTGGTACTGTTGGCACAAGCTGTGCCATCGGTACCTGTAAAAAGGCCTTGGCAGATGAACTTGCCCTTGTTTATGTCCTGGGAGATAAGTTGGAGGAAGAGGTGCCGGAGGTCCAATGCAGCAGGATTTTCCTGACAGCTCAACTGTACTGTGACTTCAAACTCCAAGTTGGTTACGACCACCACCAGAGCATGTCAGCAGGAGCGAGAACACAGTCTTAATTTGGTCCAGTGCAACGTGGGCATCTTCAAATTCATCGCTCTTAATATCGCAAAGCATAACCCCAAACGCAAGTTGTTCGTTGTTTCTAATCCTGTCGATACCCTTATCTACGTGGCTCAGAAGATAGGTGGCTTTTCCATGAATTGCATTATTGGTAGTGGTTGCAATCTGGATTCTAGGTGGTTCCATTACCTTAAACTGCCAAGGACCCATGGATGGATGCTTGAGGTGAATGAAGATTCTAGTGTGCCACTTTGGGCTGCAGTGAATGTTGCTGGTGTCTCCCTGAAAAACTTGCACTCTACTTTAGGCACCAATGGACACAAGGAAGAGTGGAAAGAAGTGCCCAAACAGGTGGTCCACAGTGCTTATGCAGTGATCAAACCGAAAGGCTCTACTTCCTCAGTCATAGGACTGTCTGTGGCCTTGCAGCTGCATCCTGATGGTGAATAGTACTAATCATGTGTAGTTCCAAAGCGGTTAGCATAGCCTTGTTCTGCCACCTCAGAGACATCACTGCCAATGTTCTCACTGTGTGTTAGGTAACTTTGGGCACCTTCCCTCAAACATCCCACGTGCAATTTTTTTTTCCAAATCACATCCTGGGCTGCAATGTGTCAATCCATTAGTGCATTTCTTGTTCATAATTGTCCTGATGGATCTTTTCTTGTGTACAATATTTATCGAACTAGTATAAATTACCATATAATGTAAAAGATCTACTTATAAACAATGCAACTATCTGTTACACCCACTAAAAAGCCAAATAAACCATGAAAAATGATAGAAAAATAAATAAATAAAAATAATCATTCCTGGCCATTATTTTTATTATTAATAATACTAGACAACATTTGTATACTAGATTATTTTAAAACTCACAAAGATCTTTCAAGTATATTATCTTAGGCAATTTCACAAATACTTTAAAAAATTGGCCTTATGTTCCCATTGTACAAATGATGAAACTGAGAGTCAGTAAACACTTTTCTATAAATCTATGAATTTTAATTTGAAAACACAAGATTGAGGGTCAGTGGTGCTAACATCCAGGAGTTGGGCTCTGTTATCTAGAGAAACAATTCAAGTGATACATGATTTAAGAAAGAACTTTATACCAAGAAGCAATTTTATATCAAGAAGGTGTCCCAGTCCAACTCTTGTGCATGTGTCCAATATTAGGCAGAGCTCGCCTCAGAATCATGTCGCTGCAGACCAGTGATGCAGGAAGGTAAAGGGGAAGCGGGAAGATTACAGGACAGTGAGTGCAGAGTCCCATGCAACCAAGTAAGGCCACACCCCCAAAGAGGCTGTGACCTGATTGATAGTTTGGGCTCCACCCCTACACTTTCACCCACACAGGTACTGCAAAAATGGGCTCTTTGCTCTATTGTACATAGGATAGGGTTATTATGATTTGTAACAAATTCCATGTCACTTAACTACAACAAGAAATAGAAATTACAACCTTAATACTTTCTAAATGAAAGACATGTAATTTGGGTTGAGTTAGATAGTGAAATGAAAGTGTATCCAGAACAAATCCTTCATGTTTAAAAATGCAATTGTAATAAACTAGATTATGAAATATCACATTCATAATTTAAATATGAGGAAGTTAAAGGTAGTTACACATATAAACAAATGAATGGCAACATAAAGCTTCAGGGCAGCCTATATCAATTTAGTCCTTAATTAAAATCTACAAAATGCTATATTCTCATATCTCTGTGAAATAAACTATCTCACAACATCATGTGAGTGATCCTGGTATTAAAAATGATTTTCTGAGTTATCAGTGATTTTTTAAAAAGAACATTTGATTCTCAATATCTTTCTCTGAGAATTCTATAGCTATAGCTGAA
>NW_022107431.1:68035305-68037670 GCF_000313985.2 Echinops telfairi | reverse complement strand
TGAGAACCCCAAAGATTCCACAATGAGATTGCTGGAAATGACAGAGGAACATGGTAGAATGACAGGATCGAAAATCAACAATCAGAGGCCAATTGAATTGCTATATACCACTGATGGGATTACAGAAAAAGAGATCAATAGTGTAGAACCCTTCACAATAGCCAAGCACAAATGGAAATTTCTAGAAAAAAAACAAAGGATCTGTATGAGGAAAACTATAGAACATTATTACAAGAAACCCAAAGGAATTTTCACAAGAGGAAGAATAGCCCATGCTCGTGGATCAGAAGACTCAATATTGTAAAGATGTCAATCCTGCCGAAAGTTCTATATAAATTCAATGCAATTCCGACTGAAATTCCAGCATAATTTTTCAAGGAAATGGAAAAAATGACTACAACTTCATATGGAAAAAGAAGAAGCCCATGATTGGCAAAGAAATCCTCAAGAGTAACAAAGTGGGAGGGCTGGCATTACCTGACTTCAAAACATATTATACAGCAACAGTTGTCAAAGCAGCATGGTAGTGATACAACGATAGATGAACACAGTAGCATATAGACAACTGATCTTTGACAAGGCCCCAAAAAATATCAAATGGGAAGCAGATCCCCTTTTCAACAAATGGTGCTGGAAAAACTGGGTATTAGGCAGCAGAAGAATGAAACAAGACCCTTCTGTCACTCCATGCACAAGAACAAATTCGAGGTGGAGCACCGATTTTGAGGTAAACCCCAAAACTGTTAGCATCATCAATGAGAGGATTAGGACAAAGCTAAGAACCTCAGCATAGGGAATACATGGCCTATCAGAAATTAGGAAGGATACACAGCCAGAGGAAGATAAAATAGATGAGTGGGACCTGCTAAAGACAAAACACTTGTGCACATCAAAAGATTCCATCAAAAGAGTAAAAAGAGAGCCCACAGACTGGGGAAAGATATTTAGTACTGACATATCAGACAAAGGGCGTATTACTATAATCTACAGAATTCTGGAAGCTTACAAGAAAAAAATGAATAGCCCACTGAGGAGGTGGGCAAAAGACTTGGGCAGACGATTCACAAAGGAGGAAATCCAAATGGCCAAAAAACATATAACAATATGTTCCCTATCCTTAGTCATCAGGTAAATGAAAATCAAAACAACTATGAGATACATAGCCTAATTAAAAAAAAAACACAGAAAGCAGTAAATGGAGGAGGTGCAGTGAGATAGGAACTCTCATTCACTGCTGGTGGTCTTGTACATATATACAGCCACTGTGGAAAGTGATTTGGCAATACCTAAAACAGATGGAAATTGAGTTACTATATGATCAGCAATGCCATTACTGGGCATATACCCAGAGCAAATAAGAAACAGACCATGACGAGTCATCTGCTTCCCAATGTTCGTCGTTGTGCCGTTCACAATGGCAGCAAATTGGAAACAGCCGAAATTTCCATCGGTAGATGAATGGATTAAAAAACTCTGGTATATTCACACTCCATCCTGAAGTCCTTCAGGCTAGCTTCTTTCTCAGCCTGGAGTGCTCTTGTGTCTTAGTGGGTTACACATTGGGCTGCTAACTACAAGGTCAGCAATTCCAAACCACTATCTACTTCATGGGAGAAAGATGAGCCTCCCTACTCCATTAAAGATAGACAGTTTTTGAAGCCCACAGGGACAGTTCTACCCTACCCTCTAAGGCAGTGGTTCTTAACCTTCCTAATGCCACGACTCTTTAATGGAGTTCCTCATGTTGTGGTGACCCCCCAACCATAAAATTCTTTTCATTGCTACTTCATAGCTGTAATTTTGATACTGTTATGAATCAGGCGACCCCTCTGAAAGGGTTGTTCGACCCACAAAGGGGTCACGACCCACAGGTTGGGAACCGTTGCTGTAAGGTCACTATGAGTCAGAATGGACTTGGTGGCAGCGAGTTAGGTGTTGTTTTTGGAATGCTCATCCCATCAATGTCTACATGAGTAACCTCTCTCACCTCTTTTAAGTCCTTGCTCAGATCACACCCCTCTAGGAGGTCTTCTCCTCCTATTTAATACCGGCCCTATTTATTACAGAAATCGAACTGCCTACCCGGCAGTCTCCTTCACTTTCCCCTACTTTCCAATTTTCAATACTAGTTATTGCTGTTGCTTTTGTGAGGTGTCATCAAGTAGGTTCCAACTCATGGCGACACTGTGTATAACAGCAGGAAACATAGCCTGGTCCTTTGCTATCCTCACAAGTGTTCTTATATTTGAGCCACTGTGTCAATCTACCTCACCAAGGCTCTTTGCTGCTGGCCTTGACTTTACCGAACAAGATGTCCTTCTCCAGGGACTGGTCTCTCCTAACAATGTGTTAAAAGTATGTGAGA
>NW_022107431.1:68001535-68034510 GCF_000313985.2 Echinops telfairi | reverse complement strand
GAGTAAAGAGTTACAGTCTTGGAAACTCTAAAGGGCAATTCCACCTTGTTTTATAGAGTTGCTATGAGTCGGCATCTATTTATGGAAGTAAGTTTGGGATTGATTTTGAAAATGCTGTATCATTTACTGATTAAGATTGTTTACTTGATGCTTAAATTCAAATTCATAAAGAGATTTTTGCTTTTTCCCCCTGTTATTGAAAAGTTCCAAGCACTTTTCACAGAAAAGTAGCTCTAAGCATACACATTAAATTTTAAAATTGGAAGCACCCATCAAGAAATCAAAATAAGAATTGTTTTTGGTTAAATATGTTGCATGCTATCTCTTTAAAGTTTTGGAGAACAAGGATGTCACTGAGAACTAAGTTGTGCTTGCCCCAATGCCTGATATTGCCAATGGCCCCGTTTGAGTGTGAAGGTTGGGTGTTAAAAAGAAGCTAGAAGAAAAATGAATCAATTTATGTGAGTTATGATGTCGGTAAAGAATATTGAAAGTACCATGGACTGCCAGAAGAATAAACAAAGCTGTCTGGGAGGAAGTACAGCCAGAAGACTCCTTAGAAGTGAGGGTGGTGAGGCGGCATCTCATGTACTTGGACCTGTTGTCAAGGACAACAGTGCCTGGAAAAGGACATCATGCTCGGTAAAGTAGAAGGACAGCGGAAAAAAAACAAGCCAGACCCTCAAGAAGAAGAATGTCCACACGGCTGGAACAAAGAATTCAAACCTAACCAGAATCAAGAATCGCACAGGACTGGGCACTGTTTTGTTCTATTGAACTTGGGTTGCTGGGAGTCGAAACAGACTTGACTGCACTAACAAGAACAACCAAAAATGTTTCCAGCTCCAAATTATTTTGTATCCTTTCACTGTCTGAATATGTATCTTCCAGTAGCTAGTCTGTCAAATAATCCTAATGGACACAGAGTTACCCTGATTTGTTTGTTGTTGTTAGTTGCCATGGACTAGATTCTGAGTCGTGGTGAAGCAGAACAAGGGCATACAGCATGCTGTCAGATCGGGACAGTTATGTGTCAGGATTGTAATCTCTCACCATGCTTATTCAATCTATATGCTGAGCAATATTTAAAGAAGCTGGGCTATATGAAGAAGAATTGGTATCAGAATTGGTGGAAGCCTTGCTACATGCAGATGGCACAACCTTGCTTGCTGAAAATGAGAAGAATTCGAAGTACATGCTGATGAAGATCAAGGATTACAGCCTTCAATATGCATTGTAACTCAATGTAAAGAAAACCAAAATCCTCGAACTGGATCGATAGATAGCATCCACAATCAATGCTCATGGAAGCAGCAGTCAAGCAGATTAAGCAACAAAACGCATTGGATAAACTGTTTCATGAGATCTCTTTAGGGTATTAAAAAGCAGGGATGCTACTCTGAGGACTAAGTTGAGGCTGGCCCAAGGCATGGTATTATCAATTGCCTCCTCTGCACATGAAAGTTGGGCACTGACCCCAGAAGAATGAAGAAGAGTCCATGTATTTGAATTGTGGTGCTGGGGAAGAATGCTGGAAGTCCCATGGACTGCCAAAAGGACAAGAGATCTGTCTTGGGAGAAGGACAATCAGAATGCTCTTTAGAGGCAAGGGTGGTGAGAACGTGCTTCACATACTTCAGACATGTTTTCAGGAGAGAGCAGTCACTGGAGAAGACATGCTTGGTAAAGTAGCAGGGCAGCACCCAAGAGAGAGGCTTTCAGCAAGATGAATTGATAGAGTGGGGGCCATGGTGAGCTCAGACCCAGGAACACTTGCGAGGAGGGCGATGCTCCGTTTGGTTTGTTGCATAGAGGGGTCGCGATGAGTCAGACTGACTAGATGGTGTCTTTTCCCCAGGACCCCCAACATCAATCTTCTTTCAAGAACTCAAATACTACTCTTTTTTTCCTACTAAAATACATGAATAAATAGGGGATTTATTTTACCTTACTTACTATAATGGGTGAGTTTTAAAAATAATTTCAAGAAAGCAATTTTCTTTGTAATATTATTAATTGAAATTTCCTTTTTTTTTCATTTTGAGCCATAGGGAATACTTATATTGTCCAAAAAACTCTAAGCTCGTTACTCATGCCCTATATCTAGTGAAAAATGTGAACTTCATCTTCTATTTTTTAATCTGGATTTTAGCTTTCAGAAACTTGAATATTGTCTCTGTTCCAACTTCCGTGCCCTCAATAATCCCACTTCTCAGGACCTTTCGCCTTCAGGCCTGCTTTTCAGCTCCTTAATAATCCTTCTACGTTCCCTGGACTTCACACTACAGAGTTTCGTCCGTGATCATTTCAATTTTGCAACTACTGTCCAGCCCCGGCTGGTGGCGGAACAGCATTTTTTCCTCATGAGAATGCAGTGTACAGCTAGCTACATTAAGGTGAAGCACATAAAAAATCCTATCTTTTTCCCTAAAATAAAATTTCTAAAATGGTATTTTTAATAACACATAAATAACAGACTGCTTCAGTCCATAAAATTCGTAACATAATGAGAGTAAAACAAAAATAAATCAATTATACACACACATTCGAATGAACATTCACATACAAACCATAGGAGAGAGTGAGCAAGGAAGAGAGGAACAAGAGAAACACTATCCAGGTAGTATTTGTCACTAAAACATGATGTGTTCATATTATCCAGGGTGGAAGGATTTTCTTATTTTAATGAACAAAGCAGAGTAGAGAAAGAGCAGGATTTTGGAGTTGTGATTTATTTCTGAAACAGAAGGATAATTACACTCTCCAGCCCAGTAAATCTCAGTCTTCGTTGAGTTGCAAGCAACTACTGACAGGAGCAATGGAATAGTTGCATCCAGGCAGTACAAGTGATAAGAAAGACATTTGAATACGAAAAGATTATCCTTAAAGATTTGAGAAAACTAACATGGCAGTGTGCTGGCAGAAACATACAATCAAACTCATGAGCTTCCTCAAAGCTCAATTTCTTGGCTGTTACTTGACTATTTTTCATACTGATGGATGTTTTGCCCTTGGGGTGCACTGCTTTGCACATAAAGAATGATTTTTACTTTGTTCCTATTAGTTTGAAAGACAAGACAGTAACACTGCCAAACACAGTCCAGTGTGAACACTGTATTCAGAATAAACCCACTTTCAAAAGGCCTATTCCAATGATAAAAAAACAGACAATTTTGTGTGTGTGTGTGTGTGTGTGTGTGTCTCTGAATTTGTGATCCCTGCAGCATGAGGGAAAGACGTCGGAAGGTGTCCCCTGAATAACAATGAAGTATTGGAAACAATGACATTCTAATCACTGCTTCAAATGTCAGTGCAAGGATGCCATGGGCAGCAGCCCCGGAACATAAGTTAACGGCTTTACTGTAAAACCACAAGGGAGCAATTAAGGGGAAACTGTTACTAACCTTCATGCATTCTACTGCTCAAGTGTCTAGAGAAAAGGTCTAATTATATTTCTAACCTTTCCCAATGGGCCATGAATGACTCTCTAAATACAGGCTGTTGTGTAAGAAAAACTATGATGAAGATATAGGATTGACATATAACTGAAATTTCTGATCTAATACACTCAGAGTAGAACACCAAATTATGTTGGTAACTAGATTTTCACCAGTTTTCATTAAAACAGAAGCACTAAACTCTCTCAATTCTCTTGAATTGAGGAAAATATAACAGTAAAACATAACATTCAATGTTAAGAATATCATATAGTAGTAAAAGAATACATTATATCTTATCTAAAGGTATAATTATTTTTTAATTAGATATATTTGAAGGAAGAACTAGGAAAACTTTGGAATGTCACCCAGTGACCCATTAGTGACCCTTTAAATGTAGCCCATCAGTGACCCATTAAATGATGGTGATAAAGGAGAACCAGTTGGTAAGCAAAATTTCTATTTCACAAAAATGTTCAAAAATTGGAAACTACAGGCAATGCAAAATCCAATATGACTCTTGGGGATACAGCCATTCAATATGATGTTTAGGGATACAGCCATTCATTTGTACTTAGTTCTAGGTAAGATACCCCTTGCAAGAGATCCTATTCATTAAAAACAAACAAACAAACAAACAAATATTTATTGACTAATTTGTTCAAGGTAAGTATATTGAGGATAATACGAAGTTACTGCCTTCAAGACACAGTACATAGACATTTAAGAGAATAATAATTAAATAAATAAGTAAAGCACAAGATGTGAGAATTGTATGATGGCCTAGCAAAACAACTAATTTTTATCTATAATTAAATCATTTTATTGGGGGCTTGTACAACTCTTATCACAATCCACACATACATCCATTGTATCAAGCACTTTTGTACATTTATTTCCCTCATCATTCTCAAAACATTTGCTTTCTACTTGAGCCATTGGTATCAGCTCCTCATTTCCCCCCCTCCATCTCTGCTCCCCCCTCCCCCATGAACCCTTGTTAATTTATACGTTATTATTATTTTGTCACATCTTACACCGTCCGAAGTCTCCCTTCACCCACTTCTCTGATGTCCATCCCCCAGGGAGGAGGTTATATGTAAATCCTTGTAATCTGTTCCCCCTTTCTCCCTCACCTTCCCTCCTACCCTCCCAGTATCACCAATCTCACCACTGGTCCTGAGGGTTCCTCTGTCCTGGATTCCCTTTGTTTTCAGTTCCTATATGTACCAGAGTACATCCTCCGGTGCAGCCGGATTTACAAGTAGAATTGGGATCATGATAGTGGGGGGGAAGAAACATTCAAAACAAAGTGGGTGCATAAGCAAATGTAGTGAAGAAAGCTGATGGTGCCCAGCTATCAAAATATATAGCATCTGAGTGTCTTAAGGGCTTGAAGATAAACAGGTGGCCATCTAGCAGAGAAACAACAAAGCCCACATGGAAGAAGCACACCAGCCTGTGAGATCATGAGGCATTAAAGGGATCAGGTATCAGACATCAAAGACCAAAAAAAAAAAGTAATAGCATTGTGAATGAAGGGGAGTGCAGAGTGGAGACCCAGGGCCCATCTGTGGGCAATTGGAAATCAACTGATATTGAGAAGAAATCCAACAAATCCTGAGATAGGTGATTCAAGAGAACTTCCGGGAGAAGCTGGGGGAGATGGCCTTGATGGCCATCCAAATGGGAGTGCCCATCCCCAGGGAATTTCTTACTTTTGACACTACTTGACTCTGAAAGAGAAGAATCATTGACTCCTAGTTTCAATCAAAGAAAAAGCTAAAGATCTCATAACACCCAAAAGGCCCTACATGATCTCCCTCTCTACTTCTTCTCCTCTCTGCTCTCCTCCCCCCACTCACCTCTCTTTTACTACTTTCCACATTGCTCACTTTTCTTGAGGTATATTTGTCTTTTACACAAACATGCCAGATACTCAAGCACCTCATTATCTTTGGATATTTCCATTTTTCCAGATGGTTCCTCCTTCAAACATATTAATGGATACTGGATGCATCAGCTCAACTCTTTGCTCACACATACACTTCTCAATATAATGCTCAATGACCATTCTATTTGAAGTTGTTACTCCTCAAGCTACACACCCTCAGCCTCTTCTATTTTCTTCTTTTCCCACCCCAGCATTTATTGCATTCTAACACAAGAAAATATACATGCACACACAAGCATACACACAATGCATTTTATTTTGATTATTGTTAATTTCCTGTTTCCTCCTCACATAAGTGTCAAGTGATCTAAAGTCTTGGTTGTTCACTGATATATCTCAATGCCTCATACAGTCCCTGGAACATGATAGATGCTCAGTAAGTGTTTGTTGATTAAGAGGCTTGAAGGAAGAAAAATTTCCAATATATAAAAGGTAGGAAACTTTAAGCAGAAATGAAACACCTTTTGCTTGTGCTTTAGAAGACATTGAATTTATCCAGAAAGATGAAGAAGATGGATCATGAACACCTGTCTTTGTCCCTCTAGCCCCACTGCAACCTCAGTTCAAACCACCCAAGTAGCCTTCAGAATGATGCCCAAAAGCTCCTTCTGCCTCTTCGATCTTCTTCATAAAGAATGATCAGAATAACCTGCTTGGTTGGGTGTCTAACACAGATGAGAGCATGCCTCTGCACTGCATAAAGGTTTCCAAAGCTTTCCTATTGAACGTGAGGTAAAATACAAACCCTTTACCATGTATCATAGAGCGTTGCCGAATTTGCTCATGGCCCGGCCTCAGTCTTCCTACATGACACTTTCCTCACCTTCCGTAATTGAGAAACCAGGGGAGGGAATTACAATACGGGGCCTAAATGGGGCCTTGTCTGATAACTGAAGACAAGGATAGTCCAACTCCAAGTGAGTCTTTTATTAAAACTATTTTATTGGGAGTTAATACAGATGTCATATCATTCCATAATTCAATCACATCAAAAAGTATTGTACAATTGCTACCACAATCAGTTTCAAAACTATTTTCCCAGCATTTTTATTTGCAAGTAATTTGCATATCATTGAATTCAATAGTTCAATCATCCAATCATACCACGGAGAATTGTACAATCACCCCACATCAATTTTAGAGCATTCTTATGAGAAAGAGGTAAGATGTCTTTACTCTCCAACCTCCGTTACCCACTTCTAACACCAGCAATCCCTCCCACAGTCCTCTGTGTCTCTGTTCAATCTGATTCTCCTTTGAAGTAGCCATGCCCAGCTCAACAGACAAGAGCCATGATTGGGGGTGGGAGTGGGGGGTATTGGAAAAGCTAATAGGTTACAAGGTGTATTAGTCTAGGTACTTGGAGAAACAAATCCACAGTGACTCATGATTAAGAGAGTTTTATGTAAAGAAAATGTGCATCACGAAAACATCCCAACCCAGTGCTGCCCAAGCCCACAAGTCCAACATTAACCCATTAACCCAACACCAGTCCACAAAGTCCTCCACCTCACAAAACAGAGGCAATGATGCCGACTGCAGGAGGAAAGCTGAGTCAGTGAACGTGTAAGCATCTCAGCACTGGCAAGGGTCTCCACATGGCTGCTCCAGCACCCAGGGCTGCATCAGGATAGATCCATGCGGCTTCTCCTTGGGGATGTCTTGTAGGAAGTCAATCTTGCAAGCTGAAGCAGGGAACTGCTAAGGCAGCTGCACCCGGTGCAACCACCACAAAACAAGAGACCCGAGAACTAGAAAGGCGAGGCTTCACCACCCATTTATCCCTCTGCCTTTCAACCAGCCCCACATGTGATTATCGGCCAGGCTGGCACAATTAACTAACTCACAAGGTAAGATAGAAAAACATTAAGTATATAGAGTTCCCTTATCCTAAGTGCCTGTCCTCAGCCAGGCCAACAGACATATCTCTCTCTTCCTCACCACCCATATATATGTTCCCTTGGCATTGCTCGGCTCAGGTTAATGTTGCAAAGTGCATGTATTGACAGGTGATCAAAGAGCACCCCACTCTGAAAGCCAGCCTTTCTAAAGCCACTTAGCTTTACTCATTCAGTGGACAGGGAAGCCTGCCACTCTGTGACTGACTCATGGTCTCGGTGCTATGCCATCTCTGATGCCTTTCAGAGCAGGGATCATGCCAGGCACAGTAGCAGCTGCCTGTGAAAGGCTTAAGTTCAGCAGTGCTGAGCTGTAGTACACTATGTTGATCTGGTATCCGCATTAAGGTCAGCATCAATATGGTGACCACCCAGAAGTGGAGGACCACCAGGTTGCCTAAGAAGTCTTGAACCAACCCAGGTTGGAAATGGAGCAAGTCAAAACTCCCATCCCAAGGATCAAGGAATTATTCCATTGCAGCTCTTCTTTCTAGATGGTGCTGAGATTCTTCATTTCTACTTCTTAAATGACCCACGTAATACAGAAGGGAATGGCAAAGTTGACCAATTCTTCAATGAGAGCCCTTATTTACATATTCCCACCCCAATTTTGGTGGGAATTATAAAAACCATGGCTAGAAGAGACATGCCAAGTAGTATCAATTGTTATGGTTCCGTTCCTACCTTAAATGCTTTGTAGATACATAGTTATCATCTCTGAAGCACTGTGCGCAACTACGCAACCTCACACACCAGATATTTCATTTGACTCACTCCTTCTCATTTCATCATTTGTGTTTCAAATGAAAACCTTGAAGCCCTTTTCTGAAAATTGTTCTCCAGCAACATTATATGTATATTATTTCCTTGATAACCTCATTGTTTTGTGTGAGGTTTTGCTTGTTTGATTTATTATGCATTCATGGTCATTTCTGTCTAAAATATTGCCACCAAATCAATCCCTGCTCCTAATGAACCTTTGCTCTCTATTAATTTGTAGTTCCCATGAGGACAAAAGTAATGCTTGCCTTATTCACCATAATCAATTCTATACCTAAAACAAGGCTTGAAAAAACACATACATTACATAATTTTAATATAGATAAAAGTATGATGTGTGTTAATTACATATTAATATGAACTGCATTATATATTATGAGTATGTCAGTAAATTATGAAAATATGACTTGTATTTATTTGCTATACAGTCAAATGATGTTAGAAACACGATGCGTGAAAAGCCTTGGCAGCATGGTGGGTGACACGTTGGACGATCGAGCACAAGGTCAGCATTTTGAAAGCACCAGTCAGTCAAGGAGCAGGATGATGCTTTCTACTCTCATAAAGAATGGCAGTCGAGGTAACACAAGAGGTAATTCTATTCTGTCCGCCAGAATCACTACAAGTCTCAATCAGCTCATTGGCAAGTAGTTGAGATGAGTGTGGAAGAAAATTCTAGAGAAACTTTTAACAGTATGATGGGGGGGGGGGAGCAGGCAGAGATAAATTGTCATCAAGTCAATTCTGACTCAGAGCGACCTTATATAGGCTTTCCAAGGCTATAAGTCTTTATGGGAAGAGAGAGCCTCCCCTTTCTCTCTGACGGATGGCTGCTAGCTTTGAACAGCCCACTTTGCAGTCCAATGCTTATTGGACTAGGGCATAGGGAATAGGGCATAAAATACAGATTCCTCAGAACGTAGGAAGGATTTAAGTGATCCCAAATGGGTTTCAAGCAATTTCTTAAACGCAGAATATATTTATGTAAAGAAATATTCAGATGAATGTAATTTTATAGAAAAAAATATATCGTGTATAAATGAAAGTCAGTTTGCAACTCCCTATTTCAAAAGAGTCTATTCTTCAGGGATTTTTCCATTTCGTTTTGCAGAATCAAGTAGCTCAGTTATTTTGAGTAAGCATAGGCACTTTTAAGTGGTTATTCAAACTGAATTGCCGGAGTCTTTTAGGGTTTAGTGCTCACTAAATGTTATATAGTCCCAGGAACAAATGGATAATAAAATTGCAGAGACTCACAAAATTATTAACATTTTATTCTACAGTGAGCAAGAAAATAGCATCAAGTATATTTATATAAGGTAGAAAGATTATCTTAAGATATATAAGTCATCCACATGCCTGAAGTATGCTCAGGTATACTTTGAAAATGTGGTTTCGTTTCTGTTGACATATCATAAAATAGAAGATTAAAATAATGTTGACTGATACATCTAAATATTAAATAGGGAGCCTAGTGGCCTAAAGGATCTTATAACTGCAATTTGTTGCTTAGCCAATTTAAGTTTTTCCAATAAAGAGAAAAGCAAAAACACCTTCCAAACATATTTTTCCACTGATTCAATGAGCAAGCATGTGGCATTTCATCCCCAGGGATTAATTTATGTACAAAAATACTGCAGCGATGATAATAGAAAAGATCTCTTTCTAAAGAGACCTAACTTGTGTGCCTAAAATAATGCAAAACCTAAACATAGCAAGCAAACTCACTGCCCTCAAGTTCCTTCCAGCTCACAGTGGCCCTACAGAATGAACAAGGGTCACAAAGACTACGAGGGGCTTCCAAAGGATAATGGAAATGATTCCATTTGCTCTTCATTCCATTTTCCATGAAGGAGGGACATCTCACATACAATCTAGCTTTGCCTTGCGCACTAAAAGAATATTTGGGGATTTCAGTTAAAGAGTTGATGTCTTTTTTTGAAAATCCAATGCTTTTAAAATAATTAAAATGCTAGAGACGACAGCAGATAAAAGGCATACTCATTATGAACCAATTATCAGGTAATGTTCTCCTCATTTCAATTATCTACAACATATTTTGGTATTAAACCCTTTCTTGGTATAAACCTACAAACATGTGAACTCTTTAGGCTTATCTGAACTTTGATATAAAGATTGTGTCTATCTTATTGACTGTCTTCTGTTCAATTTCTAGCCATATAAGGCATTAATAAATATCCATCATTTAATTTGAAGAAACACACACACATGCACATGCACACATACACATAGAGGAATGGGTCCTTTAAGGAGATTCTAGGAGTTAGGTCATTTTTGGTTAAGGCTTCAAAAGAAAACTTTGACATTGCTACCCGTTCAATAATGCACCATCACCAACATCCTTTCAGAGCTGTAGCCATAGAATTTTTCGGTTTTATATTGTTGCTTCTCTCTTTCAGGCAATGATTCCAAAATCAAGGCAGACAAGCAAAGGCCAAGATAATCTCTGTGGTGAAGTACATGTCAGCCAGTGTTGGTGTCCACCAGGTGAACTATTCCCCAGAGAGCCATCCTGAACAGAACAGTCCCGTAGAGGTCATAGTAAGCCTACCAGTTGAACCTGACCAAGGCAAGTCAATAAAAGAGCCTCCCTGAACAAAGCACAGCATTAGTGAAGGGTCTTGATTTAGGAGGAGGGTATGTTAATTGAATGAAGTGTTTTCCCTTCCCTTCAGTCGCAGCTTCCAGACTTTAAACATTCAAACTAAACCAAAATCGGCTGTTGATTGGTCAATTCTATCTCACAGTTACTTTTAGGACAGGGCAGCGTAGCTCCATTGGGTTTCCAAGGCTGAATTCATTCCAGACACCGATTACCGCCTCTTGCTCTCATGAAGCCTCTGGTGGGTTCCAACCAACCTTTCACTTAGCCACCAAGGGCTTCATCCCTGTACCACCAGAGCACCTTGACACCGCTCTCAGAAATCAAGCTCTGGATTTTTTTTAAAAAAACGGTAAGAAGAGATGATCACGGGAAAGATTAGATAATTATAATGAAAAAGGATGAACAAAGCAGAAAGATAAAAGAGGGAGCAAAACTAATATTTGAGAGCATCTCAATTCTGGATGTATGTGAAACGCTTTTCTATATGTCTTATTAATCCTCACAAGAACCCTACCAATTGCAGCCAACGCTGACAACGGAGACATTTTTCCCAAGAAGCTAAGGGAAAAAAAGTAATCTATCTATTAGGTGACCATTCCAGGAATTGAACACAAGTCTTACAAAAGCAAACTAAGTTTCTTCCACAACCACGTCAACATTCCTATTTCACAGGCTGTGCTCAGAGCAGAGACAATGTTGATGGTTCCAAGAGTCAATCGAAGAGGGATTTTTATTTATGCCATCAGTGTTTAAAAGCATTAATTTTCCTTTAGTGCATCCCTTACCTGCCTTCAGTGATCACAGTGGTAAAATCATTTTTATTTTAAATAAAATAAAATACTCTGGGCAGAGATGCTATAGCTTCTGCCTATAGAGAAGAAGTTTGGGTACAGGGCTGGTTTACTTTAAGAAGCCCTGGTGGCCAAGTAGTCAGCATTGGGCTGCCATCTGCAGTCAGCAGTTTGGGACCACCAGCCATTCCTCAGGAACACAGTCTCAGAGACTCACAGGGGCAGTTCCGCCCTGTTTTACAGAGTCCCTGCGAGTTTGCATCAACTCAATGGCAGTGAGTTTTGGGGTTTTTTATTAGATTTTACTCAGCCGAATCTTTAAACTTAAACAATATGATACCTAAAATCATTGAGACTATACAATAATCCCTTTTATGTGTGATGTTAAATCCAGATTTCAGGGGTTTTTGCCTTGCATTTAATTTCTTATGAGTTCAGTTTGTGTCCCCTATTCCTATGTTTCCTCCCACTCAATCCTCTGTAGTTTTCTTTACCGAAGTAACAACTTCTTCACCTTTGCAAAACTCTAGCTGCTTTTCCCCGTACAGAGGAAGCAGCAGGCAGTGTTACCAGCAAGTGAGGTGGAAATTTTATATGTCAAACAGGCTGGTGGGAAAGGCCCCTGGAGCCAGAAGAAGATGAACGATGCCTCTGTGTGCTCATTGCCTTGCTTCACAGCAGCTCTCGGAGTAAGCATTCATTTTCTTCGGGGGCAGTGCTACAAAGCACACTTCTGGAACATTCTTAAGCGTTCAAGTCAAACCTCAGTCTTCCAGCATGTCTCTCTCAGGAGCCACAGAAATGAGTTTAGGCCATGCCAAGCAGAAAACTGACTTTAAAGTATTTCTCACGTTCGGTCTCTCTATGTCCTTATTTGTGTTTTTTGGAGTGGAAAGTAAAACGGAAGGGAGAGCAGTGTGACTATTACATGAGAGCTTGGAGAAAGAGCATCTTTAATGGGAGAGACCCTGCAGGTAGGCAAAGCAGGGAACGCAAGTGTTAAAGCCTGCAGACACAGTCTTGCTTTTCATCCTACTCTGCTTTCGGCAATGACCTTGATGGATATACACAGTCTAGATGCATTCGCTGCCCTTTTTTGGAGGGGGTGTAGGATATGTTGACTTTTCCAAAATACTTTCCATCTACTTGGCAGCGATGTCAGAATGATTAGTGAGATGGAGAAAACTTCAGAAAACACTTATCTTCCTGCCTTATAATGACAGAATGAGTATAATTGAGACAGTATCCTGGGTTTTCATAAAATCCTTGTCGTTTTACAACTTTAAACTTTAATAACATAGATTGTAGTTTTGATTGGCACAGACAGTAGATGGCATTTAAAAGCAAATTGATTTTTTTCCCCACATTTGAAAAATCTGAACGTCGTTTGTCCTGGTCAAATGTAGTTATTTTTTCATTTGTCATAGAATCTAAAATAAAATTATTTGTGTACAATTATGTAATGTCATTGCCCTGCACTTTAATGCATGTTTTGAAGTCTCCTTTGGATTTTTTAAAAATCATGCCTCAATGTGTTATGAAAGGTGAGTGGCATGCATGATTTTGTGAAAGCCTTATATGTAAAATATATCACTTTGGAAGGAGTATATGTATTAGATAAAATGATAAAGGAATCATGTTTAATGAAACGTTAACACAAAACATTTTATTTTTACTCTTTAATAATAATTTATTTAAACTATCTAAACTGTATATCACCAAAGTAATTTGGACACCTGTCTTGAATGTGTACTAGTCTCCTCTTGCTACTACAACAAATTACCACAAATTTAGGAACTTAATAAAATATTAATTTATTATTTTACCTTTCCACAGGTTAGATGTCTGATAGAAATCTCACTTGTATCAGAGACCTGAATTTCTCAAAGTTTAAGGGAAAATATTTTCCAGCTTCTAAAAGCTACCCATATTTCTTGGCTCATGGCTCCTTTCCTCAGTTTTCAAAGCCAGCAATTAGGGGGGTCCAGTGTTCTCATGTTACCATTTCCATAGCTAACTCTTCTGCCTCTTCTATTTTTATGCACCTTCATGTCATTTATATTTTTGTGCGAATTATAGTCTATACCCTTTTATGTATACATACAAAGTTATATATATAACTTTGTCCTCCATACAGTCCTCAAGATAGGTCTTTGCCCACATTGCAAAGGTAAGGAAGCCGGGGCTCAATGAACAGGGAAGTTGGGGGTTGAATATTAACCCTTCAGTTCTCAAAGTCCATACCCTTCTCTTACATCACCCTGAGTCCAAAATCCAAAACCATTGCACCTCAAGGAACACATGAGACTAAAGGAGAAATTTAAACCTAAGTTTAAAATAGGTAATAGAGCTTCTAAATAGCAATTCACTTCAAGCAAAGTGGTTCGTGTGGTCATAGAAGTAGAGATTTCTAGCAGCAATGCTCCCGAAGAGACCCTTAAGCAAAAGGACAAGTCCGGTGGTTCAGTGCTGCCAGGGGCTCCTCAGGGGAAGGGTCAGCACTTGTCCACCTCAGACAGACTTGCCCTCCCTGCTTAGGATCACTCCGAGTTGGAAATGACCCCCTGGCTGTTAATCGGTTGGGTTTGGTCCCTCCTAATAATATGTTGAAAATAGGTGGGGAGAAATTTCACCAGTCTTGTTTTGAAGAAGCACCTTAGCTGTACTTCTTTAGATCAGATTGCTCCATCTCTGGCAGTCCATAGTATATCGAATATTCCTTGCCCACACCGTAATTCAAAGCCATCAATTCTTCTCCGGTTTGTCTTATTTAGGGTTATGCTTTCTAAAGCTTATGAGATCATTGACACATCACGGCTTGGGCCTGGCACACCTCAGTCCTCAATGTGACAACATTGCCCCTTCACGCTGTAAAGAGATCTTTTGCAGCAGACTTGCTGAAGGTGAGAAGTTACGTGACTCTGTGACTGCTGAGCCCATGGACATTGACTGGGCTTCCAAGTAGAACGTAAGCCTTGGCCATGTCACACGCCCCTGCCTTGATCATGATGCTGTTGACTGGCCCACTTGGGAGGAGTTTTCTTTTATTCACATTGAGGTGTAACCCATACTGAACACAGTCGTCTTTCGCTCGTCATCAGTAACTGTTGCAAGTCCTCTTTGCTTTTAAGCAAGTAGGATGTGCACTCTCTATACCGGAGGTTCTTAATGAGCATTCCTCTACTTCTGCTGCTACACACTTCTCTAAATAGTCCGCGGTCTTGGATTCTTTGTGCAGCAGGCAGATTGAGTAAGAATGAGGAAAGAATGTAGCCGTGACACCCATCTTTCTTGTTTTTAAACTGTGCTTCACCCCTTTGTTCTGTTTGAGGGCCTGCCTCTTCTTTGTGTGGGGCTCCACCGGAGCACAAGAATGTGTGCTGGAACTCATTATCCTTAATTGGTTCTGAGCCACACAAAGGCCTTTGCATAGTCAATACACCACAGCTAAGTGTTTTTCTAGTATTCTCTCCTTTAAGCAAAAATCCGCCTCAAATGATATTTCTTATTCCATATCCTCTTTGAAATCTAGCTTGAATTTATGATGGTCCCCTATCGATGTACTGCTGCAACTGTTTTTTCATACCTTTCTGTAAACCTCTACTTGTATGCAATATTAATGAAACTGTTCAATAATTTCCACATTCTGCTGGATTATTAAATATCATGCTTACTAAAGTGACTCACACGCTGCCATCAAATCAATGGTCAGTGAAAGACAAAGACCCTCCAGGCTATGGCCTGGCATCATGCCTGCAACAATGGGCTCAGACCTAACAGTTAGGGTGAGGACGCAGAACTGGGGGACAGGCCAGTCTTTTGCACCGAGGGCTGCTGGTGGCCAGAGCTGACTTGAAGAAGGCACTGGACAACAAGAACAGCAGCAGTGGCCATTAGAGTATCTGAGTGGGCCCAACGTAGTCACACGGTTATAAGAAGTGGAAGAGGGGGCCACCCTCCCTCAAGGAATGTGGGTAGTTTATAGAAGTTGAAAAATGCAAGTAAACAAGTTCTTCCCTAGAGCCTCCAGAGGTAAGACAGACCTTCTGATACCTCGATTCTAAACCATTTCAAACCCATATCAGACATCTGTATCCAGAATTATGGTAAGATACAAAATAGGGCTTTGTGGTCATTTGTTACAGAAGCTACAGAAACAAATCTCGTGGGCATCAACTGAATTCATTCAGAACTAAAATAGCTGGTCACTAGAAAGGCAGCTTGGGTTCATTTGTTTCTGTGGCTTAGAGGCTTGTCTGTGAGGAGAATGGCATATGCTAAGAGTTCTAGACCTAGTGGGACAGAGAAGACAGGAGAACTGGGAGAATATCAAATATTCAACTTTATGTGCACACACACATGCGCACGCATTTCATTCTCACTTGGATTTCGGATAATCTAATACCTTATTTCTTTAACAATAGCAATATGGAGAAACTGGCATTTTATTTACATCGTACATGATCAAATAGTAATGGGTGAAGCAGTGAAAATGTTATTAAAATAAAATAAAGTTTAAAACGAGATGTTTCAGCTTCTGGTCTAACCCTCAATGGGGAAATGCTGGACAGAATTTCCAGTAGGCTGAAAAGCAAGCATCCCATTGAGGGTGGGTATATGCCCCTCTATAAAGGTATATTCTCTCCCCAGGAAGATCTTTAAATTCTTTTTTTAAATGATGTTGAAAAGAAATGATTTCACGTAAAATTGGTCTTCCTCCCAATGGAGAAAGAATGGTGGAGTGATATCTACATCTAAAAGAGTGGAAACAACACCAGTTGTCTTCATCTTAATACTTTCATCAGTGGAAGGGACAAATATACCAATACCTAAGTATTAAAGTTCACCAAATAATAACCCACTTGTGGTAGATCATTGTTGAAAATAATTGAAGAGGAAAAAAGGTGGTGGGAGCTTTTAAAACAAAAGACAAGTTAATGCAAGTGGGGACGTGGGCTAATGCCCCAGTGGAGATGCATCTGGCAGTGCTAACAAATACCTCCACAGTCCTGATTTCCCCTGTGGTGATCTCTGAGCGCTGGGCCTGGGCAGCTGAACCAAAATGGATGGCAATAATTAGATTCTGATGAGTGAAGGGCCCACATGAGGGCCAATGTTTCTGGAGAAGTTAATGAAAGGAGAGGAAAGAGCAAGATTTCACAAAGGATGTAAAATTGATGCAGAGCCTCAAAGAGTTTTCTAGATGGCCGGCTCCCCCACTCACTTAATGGCACATACAGAGAAGGGACAAATCTAGCACATAGAAATTTGATCACAACTGGAGAATTTTAATACGTGCACACTTCCAGTAGTAAGATACAGGGTCACCCAGAGCTATTATTCAAAGTCAGTGTCAGACCATTTAATTTTCTGCTTCAGTTCCTTTCTGCTTCTCCCCCTCCAACCCTGGCCTAATGGCCATACCCCATCTTCTCTTTTTTGCTGTCCTTCTGCCTATTTTAAGCCTTGTTTGTGCTCTGAATGGAGTTTTATGACTGACATCTCCAGGTACAATATCTATTCTCTTTAATGAAACTTTCATTGTAGTGAGTGCTAATAGCTCAACAAGCATTTTATAGCCCTCGTAAAGAACACGTGAAGAGAAGACTCGGATGTACTTAGCACTCGGCTTGGTAAATAGAGAAAGGGACCTGGACAGTATAGTTACAGCTGTGAATGATTTGTAGTGACTTTCATGTCAGCTGGTTTTCCTCTTTTGTCCCTTACTGAAACCCAGAATCTATTTTAAGTTAATTCCAAAAGCTAAGTCTGAAACAAATTGTATAGTGACAGGTGAAAGATGTAAGTAGAAGAATGCTGCCAGGGGCTACCGTATGCCAATGTGCTCATCCACTTGGACAAACGACAATATCAAACGTCTGAAACTAAACCAGCTCGCCGTTCACAGTGAGGGTACGTTTTGCTTCTTTTGGTTTTATGGTCACTTCCTAATTCAGGCAGTGTTCTAATAGCTTTCTAAAAACCATCCTCTCCTTTCCTCTACCCACACTAATTTCCAAATTGAAGAGATTTATCTTTTCCATATATTTTGATCATCCATGACTTCAGTCTCTGTGCTAGCACTTGTGTATATAGAGATCAAACTTGTTAGTTTATAGGTGGACAGAAACTGAACTAATAATAAAAACATCTCTTTCTGCCATTAGGTCAACAGCTGCCTCAAGCCCATGAATAAGCCTTACAAGTTTAAAGAGTAGTTGAGAGAGAGAAACAGAAAGGAATGAATGTGTTTTTCAAACTCCTGTTGTAGAAAAGATTGAATAGAGAAGCATTCATCGAAAGAAATGTCCATGTATACTGTGACTGTGGTTGGCACTTGTCTTAGGTTGGGTTCTCTAGAAAAACAAATTTATACACACACACACATGTTTTAGGTATAGATGTGTGCATGTGTGTGTTTTTGTCTATCAGTTTGTCATATTTTGTTGGCTTGTATGATGCTATAATTCTGGAAGCTATGTCACTGGTATTTCAAATACCAGCAAAGTCACCCAAAGTGAACAGGTTCCAGCAAAGCTTTCAGACTAAGACCAGACTATGAAGAAGGAATAGGTTGTCCACTTTAGAGAAATCAGCCACTAAAAGCCTTATAGACAGAAGTTTAACACTGTTAGACACTGAAACCTAATGAAGAGAGGCAGTTTGAGAATTATAGTTTGTGTCCTGGTAGGAAAAATTGAGAGAGAACTTGGATTTTGTTGAACAGATAGCTGTCTCTACTACAAGTAAATGCTACCCAGAAATTAATTTCCATAGTTAAATCCTTCTCACTTGCTCTTTCATCTTCAACTCTTCCCCTGTAGACATCACTATGAGTGGATGCCCTTGCTTCAGATTCCCTAAGCTCCCACCATCATACCACACTTTTATCATGATGTGGTAGATGATCTCTCCACACCCTTGGGTGGTACTCGGTTTTATGCTGGTGTGGTTGGGTCAGGATTCTCCATGATTTGGCAGATAAGGCCTAGTACTGTTCCGCGATGTGTCACAACGCAATGGAATCAACCCCATAACGGGATCTGCTGTGAGTAGCCAAGCAACTGTAGGAAGTTAGGATGGAGTGCAAGTCCATGCTCTGGTCACAGCCCTGAAGCACCTGAAAGGAAGTTTCCCTGAGGGTGTGGCCTACTGCTGATATGAGTAGACGCTGTAGAAAACCATTTGCTTTTGGCTAGGTCTGCATTCTGCATTTACTTGTTAAACTTGTTAACCTCTGGCTCTTTGAACTGTAGTTAAGCCATATTGCCTGCTAATCCCAAGAGTTATCTCAGGCCTGCCATCTTACCTGCCATCCTGACGGTTGACCTCAGAATCTTTAGCCTCTCCTGTCAAAAGTCTTGTCAGAAAGCTGCCCTTGGGTTCATGACCTCTGGTGCTCCTGCTGATCTTGGGGTCATCAGTCCCCAAAGCTACGCAAGTCGAGAAGCCTCCAGTTTAACATCTCACCCACAGAAGGGGAACTGGATTGGACTTGCCCACTTCTACAACTGGATCAGCCATTCCTTTGACATAAATATCTCTCTCTCTCCCCCTCTCTCTCTCTCTCTCATACACCTGTATATCGGTATCACTATCTATGCTTATCTATATCATCTACCTCTGTACCTATATAGAGAAGAGAACTAAGCCTAACATGCCGGATCTAAGGCAGCTCATTTGGTTTTTTTTCTCTTTGTAACGATAACCTGTCAATCCTGGTCTGTTTGCCTACAGCACTTTAACAACACTTCCTTTCAGTCTGAAGTCATCTATTGAATCATTCGCATCATCAGCCAAAAAGAATTATGCCATAATCTTTGCACATAACATTCATAGAAATATAAAGCACATATGTATACAATGTACATGGTACACATAAAACACTGATGCACAAGAGGGTTGTGCAGGGGGTTGCAAAAATGATATAATGTGTGTTAATTGTACAAAAACATCCATTTAATTGGTTCATTTTCCTACTTCAGTTTAGAGGAATTTGATCATAATAGTTACTTATAATCCCAATTATCCCATTCTTTCCATTCACACTTATATTTACTTCAATCAGTCTTACAATTCAAAAACTCTTGTCGGTGTCAAAATTTAACCCTGCATTCCTATAACGAATAGTGAGATGCCAGTCTTTATTTTACATACTGCATTTAATTACTATACTTTTCTTGAAACACCTTTTAAATGACTTCCAGAAAAACTTCACCAGCCTTCCAATCTCTTCTCCCTTTTAATCCTGCAAATGCTTCTTCTCTCTCCCCAAAAATCCACTGATCACCCATCAGTATTCATTCCTAGTTCTAGTCCTTTAATTTTTATCTTAGGAGGCTTCAAAAGGTTCGTAAATGGAATCAAAAGATAACAAAATGTTTTCATCATTACTAAACGATGAAAAATACAACCTTCCTCTAGTTCCTAAATGCTTCCTCCGCCCCCCACTATCATGATCCCAATTCTGCCTTGAAAGTCTGCCTAGACCAGAGGGTGTACACTGGTGCAGATAGGAACTGGAAACACAGGGAATCCAGGGTGGATGATCCCTTCAGGACCAGTGGTGAGAGTGGCGATACTGGGAGCAGAGAGGGAGAGTGGGTTGAAAAGGGGAACCGATGACAAGGATCTACATGTGACCTCCTCCCTGGGGGATGGACAACAGAAAAGTGGGCGAAGGGAGACGTCAGACAGGTCAAGATATGACAAAATAATAATTTATAAATTATCAAGGGCTCATGAGGGAGTGGGGAGTGAGGAGGGAGAGGAAAAAATGGGCCTGATGCCAGGGGCTTAAGTGGAGAGCAAATGTTTTGAGAATGATGAGGGCAATGAATGTTTAAATGTGCTTTACACAATTGATGTATGTATGGATTGTGATAAGAGTTGTATGAGCCCCTAATGAAACAATTAAAAAAATAAACAAATAAAATAAACTAAAAAAAAGATAACAAAAATTTCCACAAATTTTTGAAATTCTCTATATATGTTGGTTTCTCCCAAATTCATATCTTCAACTCAGAACCCCCCTCTGAAATACATCTTTTCAATTACCTACTTGGCTTTTTCTCATGGAAACACAACAGAAATCTCAAACCTAACATATCTAAAAATTAACTCCTGGTTCCCAATATCCACCAAACAAAGAAGAAAATCTTTCTTCTTCCACAGTCTTCTACCAATCTCAGTAATGAAAAATCTACAATTCTAATTGCTCAGGTCAAAAAGGAGTCTGACCCATAGGGCTGGCCCCACCATGAGGCACAAAATTCCTCACTGACCCATAGCACCACGGAGGCCAACACTGGAGACACATGGCATAAATTGTGCCCGCCCTGACCCCACCACACTGAGGTGAGATTCTGAGGATGTGCAACAGAGCAGCAAGGGGAGCAGAGCAATGAAGTCCCCAGGGAACACCAAAAATAGACTGTGGGACCAGGGCATGGTGCCCCATCAGACTCAACTGGAAAACACTCGTAAAGGACAACAAATAGACCTTGAACTATTTATAGGCTTTTCTTTTGTTTTTTGTCGTTACCTTTTGGTTGTTATGGAAGCTATTGTTTCATTTTCTATTGTTGCTTGTGGTGCTCAGTCTTGTGTTTGTGCATATTGTTATCTCTGCATGTCTATCTGAATGGTATAGATGGGATAAGCAAGCCGGAAGAAAGGACAACTGTAAAGACAGTTGGGGGGGGTGGCCATGAAAGAGGGGGAGGCAGAGGACAGGAAGCGGGTGTTAACAAACTCAGGGACAAGGAACAACAAGTGACAAAAAAATTGATGGCGAGGAGGGTGTAGGAGGTCTGATAGGGCTTGATCAAAGGCAATGTAATGAGGGGAATTACTGAAAACCAAATGAAGGCTGAACATGATAGTGGGACAAGAGGAAAGTAAAAGGAAATAGAGGAAATAACTAGGAGGCAAAGGGCATTTATAGAGATCTAAATACAGGCATGGTTATATGTAAATATATTTATATATGAATATATATATTTATAGGTTTAGTATTAAGGAAGCAGATGGACATTAGGCCTCTACTCAAGTACTCCCTCAATGCAAGAACAATTTGTTTTATTAACCTCGCATTCCATGAGGCTCACCTTCCCGACATGATCGCTGGAGACAAAGCAGTTACATAAGCAAATGTGGTAAAGAAATGTGATGGTATCCAGCTATCAAAAGATATAGCATCTGGGGTTTTAAAATCCTGAAGATAAATAAACGGCCATCTAGCTCAGAAGCATCAAAGCTCGCATGGAAGAAGCACACCAGCCTGTGTGATCATGAGGTGTCAATGGGATCAGGTATGAGGCATCAAAAACCCAGAGCAAAAAACCATAATGTGAATGAGGGGGGGAATGCAGAGTAGAGGCCCAAAGCCAATCTGTAAGCAATTGGACATCCCCTTACACAAGGGTCGCGGGGAGAAGATGGGCCAGTCAGGGTGCAGTGTAGCACCAATGAAACATACAGCTTTCTTCTGGTTCTTTAATGCTCCTTCCCCCACACTATCATGATCCTAATTCTATCTTACAAATCTGGCTACACCAGAGCATGTACATCGGTACAGATAAGAGCTGGAAACACAGGGAATAAAGGACAGATAAACTCCTTGGGACCAATATTGAGAGTACCATACCAGATAAGGGTAAGGTGGGGGGAGAAAAGGGGAACTGATCACAATGACCTATCTACAAACCCCTCCCAGGGGGATGAACAATAGCCAAGGGGGTAAAGGGAGACATCAGACAATGTAAGACATGAAAAAATAATAAGAGTTTAGAAATTATAAAGGATTCAGGGGAGGCGGGGAAAGAGGGAGGGGAAAAATGAGGAGCTGATATCAAGGGCTCAAGTTGAAAGAAAATGCTTTGCAAATGATGATGATAACATATGTACAATGTGCTTGACACAATGGATGTATCTATAGATTGTGATAAAAGTTGTACGAGCCCCCAATAAAATTATTTTAAAAAGTAGGAGTCTGACCCTTTCATTTTTCTCATTCTCAGTTTAGCAAATGATATTGGCTCTACCTTCAAAATATGTGCAGAATACTTCCTACTTCCTTTCTATTTCTACTTCCCTGGTCAAATTACCATTCTCTCTCATCTACCATAATAATAAGTGGAGGGCAGTGAGAAAGAGGAAGACCCTTAGAGAGATGGAGTCACACAGTAGCTTAAATCCTGGGCTCAGAACCAGGACCAGTTGTGAGGATGGAGCAGGGCCAGGCTGTGTTTTGTTCTATTATACAAACCAACTTGATGGTACTTGGCAATGAACACTACAACCTACATTATTGTAGGCTCTCTGTTTCTATCCTGTTCCTCAGGAATCTATCCCGAATGGACCAATCCAGTTAGAATCTAACTCTGATTCTAACACTGTTCAGCTTCAAAATCCCACACTGATTTCAAATCTCATTTATACTAAGCATTAGACTCACGACACTGGATGTGTGGCACACCTCTTCACTTTCTTATTTTATCTTCCACTCTGTCACTCACACTGCTCCATTTGAACTGCCTTATTCGGAATTCCTAAACAGGCCCGCTCAGCACACCACTACTGCAAGGCATTTACCCTTGTTGATTCCTCGGCCTAGAACTCTTTTCCCCAGACACCTACAGGACCGGCTCCTTATGTCTTTCAGATCTCTGAGCAAATATCACCTTAGCAGTGAGATTCTTCTTGACATCCCTATAAAAATATCAAGACCCAAGCAACCCAGTACTCCCGTTATACTTGATCCTGTTTTCTAGTTCACTGAAGTGCTTATTTTTATCATGTGATACATCATACACCTTACATATATTCCCTCTAAATGCAAAGAATAGGTTTATCTCCTTGATTTCCAGTTTCCACAAAAATAATGCTAAAAAATAGCAGCAGTTAAAATCTAAGATGAAATTCACTATTTATTCCTTTTTATTTTAGACCACATTTCCAGTGGGGTGCTATTGAAGGGGAATTAAAAAGTTGCAATAATCATGTTAATTTTTTAATTAATTTACTAGACGGGAGAAGTAGCAGATCAATTGAAAAACCACAACAGATGAAATTCAAACCTTCAAAATTTAGTTGATCATGCAAAGAAGTGCTCTTGTATTTTTCTCATGTTGGGACTTCTGGATGATTCAAAAGGTGGTGTACCTGACTCCTACTTGAGAGGATAAGGCTCTAGTTCACCCAGAGGCACCTCAGGAGAAAGACCTGGTGATCTACTTCTAAACGATTAGCCAATGAACTCCCTGGGAGCACTGCTCCTTCCTCAATTGAGTCAAGGGAACACCCCTCCCCTGCTGCCCCACCACCACCACCTCATGTTAAATTGCCTTAGGAAAATAAAACAATTCTATGTAGAATCTGATTTAAGAACACTCAGGACTTCTGTATGGAAAAAATTATAATCAAAACCTAAAGTTATTCTATAAATAAATAAGTAAACAAACACACTCCCATCAAGTCCACACAGACTCATAGGGACCCTACAGGACAGACTAGAACTGTCGCTGTGGCTTTTGAAGACTGTCACTCGTTCCCGAAGTAGAAAGTCTCATCTTTCTCTCGCAAGCCACTGTTGGTTTAGAGCTGCTGAACTTCCGGTTAACAGCCCAGTGTGTCATCTCCCACGCTGCCCACTGTGCTCCCAGTGATAAACTGGCATTTTCCTTGTGGCAGTGAGTTGTTGTCGTTGTGAGGATTCCTCCAAGCAAAGCTGAGAGGCCATTTAAAACAAACAGCATCCACTACTGCTACCACTAGTATACTTGATAGAGTTTCTTTCATAGATTTACCGTGATCCGACTTGAATTAAAATAGTTATATTTGTAACTATATTTTAAAACAGCAAGCTGCTATTGCATAACATTAAATTTTCTATTAAGATTGCTATCAAGAAATCATATACTTCACAGTCATAAAGTATTTAAAGTGAAGCCCTTTTTAAATAAACAAGAGTTGTAATATATACAATTTTATTTAGATACAAAATCAAATCTAAAAAAAAGAGATAAAAAGATTGAATTAAGTTTGTAATGGGAGCATTTGTCAGAACCATCGTGCTATTAACAAAAAACAGAAGCAATTTCTTACAAAGGGCTAAAATTTATTATAGACCCTAAATTTTAATATCTTACCTGATCTAAGTAAGAATTCTGGTGTTGGAGGAGGCTATACAGTGGACTGTTAACCGGAAGGGCAGCTGTTCAAAGCCACCAATGCCCTGGGGCTTTCTATTCCCATGTAGACTCAGTCTCAGAAATCCACACAGGCAGTTCTACCCAGTCCTGTAGGGTTGCTGTGAGTCAGAATGGACTCAATGTCAATGATTTTGGTTTTTTAATTTGCTTGAGTTTTTGTTTTTGTTTACTTGATAGAGAACTAAGTAAAAAACAATTAAATAGAAACATTGGTTTGTTAATTAACCAGTCCATTAAAAATGCTAAGATTAGCAGGAGCCCAGGTGGCATAGTGAGTTACTTGTTGGGCTAATAACTGAAAGGTTCACAGCTTGAATCTACACTAAACTGTTTGGTGAACCGCAATGTTTCCTCATAGTGACTCAACAGCCAAGTGTTATTGATTCAATTAATCCTCCCCAAAAACAAACAAAAAGTATTTTTATCATAAGCATTTAATCTGTTGTAGGAAGTTGAGGAAGTATAAGCAAACACTTCTTAATGTAGACAAAATGAAAAAGAGAAAGAGAAAAACCAATTTACTGAGGGGGGAGCATTTCTTTGTTATCTTCTTCTCTACGTCTGTAGGAACAATTTTTGCCTGGTTGTCTCTTTCCTTATTGGTAAATTGCACCCACCCATCCACACTTTTTCTGACATCCATTGAGATCTGCATGGGCAAACATTACTAAAGAAATTGGACACATGGAGGGATCAGTTAAAGTTACATTGGGCTTGCAAAGGAAATGAATCAAAATGAAACAAACAATAAGAACAAGTTTGTTGCATCATACCCAGCATACCCAAATTTAGCATAATAGCTGGATATTCTACATTTCTGTTACATTTATGATTTTAATGTTATGATATGTAAGAGTTGGGAGAAGTTGATTTTGAGAATGACCAGATGATATATTTATTTATACTATAGATATGTCTTCTCCTGTAAGGCACTGTGCAAGATGAATGTGTACAACAATAAAATACATCTGGAAGAGTCTGGAATCGTCAAACACAAGGAAAAGAGCGGAGAGGTTCAATTCCATATGATGAGGAATATTACAGGAAAGCTAATTACAAGGAACTAAGGGTGAACACCCACTTGTCTATCAGTTTGTGATGGCTCGTGGGTTGCTGCGATGCTGGAAGCTATGTCCCTGGTATTTCGAAGAATGTCAAGGTCACCCATGAGGAACTGGTTTCAGCTGACAATCCAAACTAAGAACAGACTAAGAAGGAAGAAGTTGTGTTCTTCTTGGATATTAGCCATGGAAACCTTTAAAAATTGCAGTGGAACTTTTTCAAATACAGTATCAGAAGTCAAAAGCATTCAAAAGATGACTGGATCCTCAGAATAAAGTGGAGGTTAATCACACGGTTAAAATAAAACTTCTGGGACCTTCATTTGTTGAGGAGCACCATTAAGACATGACAAAATAATAATCATTTATAAATTATCAAGGTTCATGAGGGAGGAGGGAGTGGGGAGGGAGCGAAAAGGGCTTAAGTAGAAAGCAAATGTTTTGAGAATGATGATGGCAACAAATGTACAAATATGCTTGACACAATGGCTAAATGTATGGATTGTGATAAGAGTTGTATGATCCCCCAATAAAATGGTCTTAAAAAAATAAGAAGAAATAGCTTCAGATTATTAATCAGAAGATGGAATGAATCAAGTATAAATCTAGGAAATTTGAAAATTGCCAAAAATTAAATTAAATGCATAAAGATCAACATCCTTGGCATTAGTGAGCTGAAATGAATCAGTATTGGCCATTTTGAATTAGATAATCATACAGCTTACTGTACCAAGAATGATACACTCAAGAGGAATGGTGTTACACTCATTGTCAAGATCTGTCTTGGAATAGAATGCTCTCAGGATAAGATAATGTCTATGAACCTTCAATGCAAAAGTTACAAACAATGATAAAAACAAACAAACGGAAAAACCCTCCCTGACATTGAGTTCATTCCAACTTACAGCAATCCTGAAGGACATGGTAGAACTTCTGCTGTGGATTTTCCGAGACTGTAACTATTTGTTGTTATTGTTGTTGTTGTTGTTAGGTGTCATAGCGTCCATTTGGACCCACAGTGACCTTATACACAGCATGCTGAAACACTGCTCAGTCCTGCGCCATCCGCACAATTGTTCACATGCTTGAGCCCATGGTTGCAGCTCCTGTGTCACCTCATCTCATTAAGTACCTTCCTCTTACTCACTGCCCCTCTGCTTTACCAAACACGCTGTCTTTCTGCAGGGTTAGTCTCACCTGACAAAGTAGCCAAAATATGTAAGACTAAATCTCACCATCCTTCCTTGTAAGGAGCTCTCTGGTCAGACTTCTTCCAAGATAGATCGGTTTGTTCTTTTAAGACTCCATGGTATGTCCTTTAAGTACTTTTCTCCAGCATCATAATTCAAACACGTGGATTTTTCTTCCGTCTTCTTTATCCAATGTCCAACCTTCATATGAGGCAATCGAAAATGCCACGACTGAGTCAGGCACAGTCTTTACAGGAGTAGAATGCATCGTTTTTCGTCCACCAGAAAAATGGTGGTTTTGAACTGCTGCCTTGAGGTTAGTAGCACAATAAGCCACCAGAGCTCCCTATGTTGCAAAACAAGAGTTGGAAACTATAGCCTTGGTAACAGAAACAAATCTGGAGATCATATGATCACAGTTTGCAAGATCAAAGATGACTTCATTGAAAATACTTATTTTCAAGGACGTAAATAGTTATTGTATGTAAGCCTCACCAAATGGAATACACAGAAATAAAGTGGGAAGAAAATGTGGAGAAACTCACTATCATAAGCCAAAATAAGATCAGGGGGCAACGTTGGAATACGCCATCAATCACTCATAGACAAGCTTAGTTTGGAGCTGAAGAGAATTAAAACAAGTCCAATGGAGCCAGAATATGACCTTGAGTATATCTTACGTGATTTTTAAGAACATCTCAAGAATAGATATGATGCATTGAACCTAAAGACAAGATCTTACAAGCTGTGGAATCCCACCGAGAGCATCGTCCATGAAGAAAGCAGAGTCATTAAAAAGATAGCAGAGAAAAGGCCAAACTGGATGTCAAAAGAGCCTCTGAAACTTGCCATTGAACATAGAGTAGGGAAATTAAATGTTGAAAGTGCAGTGGACTGCCAGAGGACAATGATATTTGTCTTGAATGAAGTAGAGCCAGAATGCCCTTTAGAAGGGATGATTGTGAGACTGCCTCATGTATTTTGGACATATTTTCAAGGGAGCCCAGTCCCTGGAAAAGGACATCGTGCTTCATAAAGTAAAGGGTGGGAAAAGGCAGGGTCTCAGCATGGTGGACTGACACAGGGGCTGCAGTAATGGACTCAGCTACAATAATTGTGAGGCTGGCAGAGGGCGATCGGTGTTATTTTCTGTTGTACATACATAGCATCGCTAGAAGCGAGAAGTCAGAGCTGACAGGATGCCACCTAACAAGGATGCCCAAGGAGTCCTCGTGGTGCACTGGTGACCTGCAGGAGTTAAGAATGTGGCTACTAACTGGAAGGTCAGTGGTTTGAACTCATCAGTGGCTCTGTGGGAGAAAGCTATGACCAGCTGCTTTCCTAAAGATTTATCGCCTTGGCAACTGGATGTAACACTGCTACTCTGGCACACAGGGTCACTGTGAGTCTGAATGTGCTGTAACAGTAAGTTTGGCTATTTTACTTTGGTTAAGGACACACAGGAACCCTACAGGTGCAGTGGTGAAAAGCACAGTTGCTAACAGAAAAAACAGTAGTTGGAACACTTTTTCCATGGGACAAATATCTGGCACTCAACTTCCACCAATATTTGCCCAATGAAGCCCTATCGGGCAGCTCTGCTGTTAGGAGGTCACTGTGATCAAAAGTGACTCATTGGACCTAACAGCAATGAAAATAACAATAAAATCAGTTGCCATCCAGTTGCTTCAAACTGATACTGACCCTTTAGGAAAGAATAGAACGGTCCCAAAGGGTTTCCAAGACGATAAACTTCATGTAAACTAGTGGTTTCAAACTGCTGACCTTGTGGTTAGCAGTTAGGAGTGTAACTACTATGCCATCAGGCCTCCCTACAATGGAAATCATGCACATATGTCGACGTGAAGAGGCAGAGAACTCGGGAACAACCTTGCAGATGTCTTGCTGTGATTGGACTACCCATAAATTGTCAGATGAGAGCCCAATACAGTCTATGTGCTTAGTAGTCAATTATATTTATATGATAGTTATCTCTAAGACCCATTATACATGTATGCAATCTGTAAATTCTGTGGGAAAGATAAAATAGAAGTTCAATGAGGTTTTTTTTCAGAGGAATAAAAGAAAAATGGTGATATCCTAATTTGGTATGTGCTTGGCCAAATTTCAATGGATTAGGATGTTTCCTGAACAAGAAGAATATAATATTCAATGACCTTTACAAATGAAACATAGTAGCAGAGCAGTTTGCTGTCCTTCCTATCAGGCAGGAAAGAGGCTGTGTTTATAGCAGGTATGGGAGAGACTGTGTGAAAGGTCAATATGGACCCATATTACAAATATTCTTCAATCAGATTTATACTTAATTTCATCGACAATGGAGATCTGTTAAAAAGACATAAATATCAGCCATTTTCTGTAGAAAACCGAGTCCAACTCACTTAGTTTTACTTTCATTTTCCTGGGGAAATTATTGATAATTAGAAACTGAGTGATGTGTAATAGAAAAATATTAGTTTAAACTTTCCCTAAAGTGGCTTATAATTTAGTAAAGGAACAATCTACAAACACATGATTGATTAAAAAGCAAGAGTTTAAAATACACTTTCATTTGAATGCAAAACACTATACTAGTGCACATTGGGGTTATTAAGTGGTCAAAGGATTGTGCATGTGTTAGCAAATGATGTCATTCCATGACTGTCTAGAAAAGTGAGTAGATCTGCCTGGGAGAAACATGGACAGAATGCTCCGCATCAGAGAAGGTGGCAAGACTTCATTTGCTTTGGACTTGTTACCAGGAAAGACTAGTTCCTGGAGAAAGACATTATAATTCTTAGAGATTTGGCAAAAAGAGGAAGACTTTCAAGGAGATAAACTTACACAGTGGCTATAACTATGGTCACTAATTTGTTAATAATTGTAAGGATGGCATAGTACCTGGCAGTTTCCTTTCTGTTGTATTAAAGATCACTATGAGTCTAAATCTACTTGAAGGCAGTTAACAACAACTACAACAAAAGTTACTATGCTTAGGACAAACGTGCCAGAAGACTTTTAAAATAACAGTAATAATATATATGCCAATTATTACTATAAACAGATGTAAATATATTTATATATGATGAGGGGGAAGTAGATCTATATACATATATTTATAGGTTTAGTGTTAAGGAAACAGATGGACAGTGGACCCCTACTCAAGTACTCCCTCAACAAAAGAACACTTTGTTCTAACAATTCGGCAGTCTCAGATGCTCACCTTCCTGGCATGATCGCTCAAGACAAGGAGTGCACAAGCAAATGTGGTGAAGAAAGCTGATGGTGCCCGGCTATCAAAAGATGTAGTGCCTGGGGTCTTAAAGGCTTGAAGATAAACAAGCGGCTGTCTAGCTGAGAAACAACAAAGCCCACATTGAAGAAGCACACCAGCCTGTGAGATCACGAGGCGTCGAAGGGATCATGCATCAAAGACAAAAAAAAAACAAAAAAACATAGAATTGTGAATGAGGGGGAGTGCGGAGTGGGGACCCAGGGCCCATCTGTGGGCAATTGGACATCCCCTTGCAGAAGGGTCGCTGGGAGGAGATGAGCCAGTTAGGGAGCAGTGTAGCAATGATGAAACATACAACTTTCCTCTAGTTTTTAAATGCTTCCTCCCCCCCACTATCATGATCCCAATTTTACCTTACAAATCCAGCTAGACCAGAGCATGTACACTGGTACAGATAGGAACTGGAAACACAGCGAATTCAGGACAGATGAAACTCTCAGGACCAATGGTGAGAGTGGCGACACTGGAAGGGCGGAGGGAAGGTGATGAGGGAGAAAGGGGGAACCGATTACAAAGATCTACATAGAACCTCCTCCCTGGGGGATGGGCAGCAGAGAAGTGGGTGAAGGGAGACATTGGATGGTGTAAGACATGACAAAACAATAATAATTCATAAATTATCAAGGGTTCATGGGGAAGGAGGGAGCAGGGAGGGAAGGGGAAAAATAAGGAGCTGATACCAAGGGCTCAAGCAGAAAGCAAATGTTTTTAGAATGATGAGGGAAACAAATGTACAAAAGTGCTTGACACAATAAATGTATGTGTGGATTGTGATAAAAGTTGTACAAGCCCCCAATAAAATGATTTACTTATTTAAAAAATAAATAAATAATAGGATTGGACAAGTAAATCCCAAGAGAATCCATGGATTTATTTATAAGAAATACAAGAAGAAAAGTTGGTGGTCTACATCCATCTTAATGAATTTTCATCAGCAAATTGTTAAAAAGAAGAGAGAGTAATATTGTTTTCACATGTTTGCTAGTTTTTTTGAAGTTCCGTTTAGGTTCCCTCACGTCAGCCTTATGGTAATTCATAACGGTGCCATACCCATCCTTCATTTCAAACAGTGCCGGTACAGAAGGGTCGCGTCAGTTTCCATTGGTAGGGAAGCTGACGTTGGAAAAGAAAGAATTAGCATTAGGCTGGATTCTCAAGACCTCCACTTTCTAGTACAGTGGTCTGTGCACTGGCAGAGAAACGGAGCTTGATTTTAGCTGAAGTCAGTTAACCCCACCAGAAACCTCAAGAACTTGGCTCTGAAATCTCATCCTTTACAGTAAATAACATTTGCATGTGTACAATGCTAAGTACATTTTACAACCCACAGGAAAGGCAAATTTTATAATATTATACAACACACATTAGAAGTAATTTAATTTATGGCATATTAAGAACACAGTAAAGCCCACATTTGTTCTTCATATGCTGTAATTGTCACTTTTGGAGTTTAAACTTCTTCCAAAGGATTTATTTTGAATTCCCAAAAGTAATTTTACAGCAGCATTTCAACATTTGGGAGTTCTATATATTTTAAAGTTGCTTAGTTTGACAGGATCTGTGGAATAGCCTTCCATTTTAAAATATACCAATCTGTCTTCAGTTTTATCATGTGGCTACTTATAAATAGTATTTTTAAAGCATTATTATTTAACTCCTTACATGCACTTTATTCTGAACAGCGTCTCAATTTTTTCTTTCTTTGAGAAATTTCTCCTTTTTAGAAAAAATAAATACATTGACCAAGTGCAAACACTCTTTTAGTGCAGTATATTTTTAGCATAATGACTAAGGAAGTTGGTAAAAGGAATTTGAGATTTAATTTTTATTGCCTGTTTCCCTTTTGTGATGCATGAAGTATACAGATATCGAATTTAATATCGAGGGGGAAATAAACTTAATTTTCTTTAAGACTTGTTTTGTTAATATTTCCAAAGTAATGTAGATAGTTTTCACTCGGACATTCAAACGATTATAAAATTTAGCATGATGCTTCCAGATGGGAACAGAAAAACAATAAATATCCACTAAAATGGCCACTTTCCCTTCCTGGTAAAAATCCACTACAGACATGGTTTCACAAGAATGAAAACACCATTCTATGATGCTCAGTACCTTCAGCCAAAGACTCCTACTTTCTTCCCTGGTAAAGCATAGAAGTACTTGCATTTCAAAGCTGCTGTGAAGATGACAAGTGCTGTCTGTAAAGTATCTATCACAAAGTCTAGCTAGTGGCACATCGTGTCTCCTACTGTGTTCCATGTTAGCATTCTGAATATCACATAGAATACTGGATCCTGCTGCATCAATTAGGTGAACATGTATGGGATATTTACTATGTGTCAGGCATTAAATTGACCATCTATCAACAAATTTATATGTCAATTTAATGAGGTCCCCAAAGGTCAGCTTGGCCATGGTCCCACAGTCATACATGTAATTGAGCCAGATTAGAATGAGGCACTGACTCCAGAGCCCCTGCTCTCTCCTCAATGGTCACTGAATACGACTTACTAAAGGTGAGGATTGAAGAAGCTGCGATACAGGCAAATAAAGTGACTGGCTTTGATTTTATTAAGTATATCGTCACCATTTAGTTGGCACTGCTAGAGATGGGAATGATATTACCTCACTTCCACTACTTAGTCCATGGAATGTGTAATTTGTCCAAACTTTTACTTTACAGTCCACTTGGCTGAAGTGAATTAAACTTTCATGATAGGGGAGTT
>NW_022107431.1:67999432-68001239 GCF_000313985.2 Echinops telfairi | reverse complement strand
TTTTTTAACATGTCTAAATAACTAATTTTTTTCTGAAGTTTCCAAAGCTTGGAACATAAGATAGCTTTCTCACTGTACGAAATAGGTGTCAACAGCAATGGGTTCTTCTCAACGGGTCCAGCTCTCTGAACCTCTGCTCCAATAATGGATTATGGGAATAATTATTGAATTCCCATTAAGTTCAAAACACTATTATTTACCACTTGGAACAAGAAAGGATATGGCATGTTCCCTATTAAGTTCAAGGACTCAAACAGAAGCCCTTAAGGAAACATGAAGAAAATGTTAAGATGTTACAGGTCTCTGATTTCACTGGTGGCTGAGCTTAGTCTAGCTCCTCTTTTCTCTTGTTACAGCATCCTATTCAGAGAAGTCTTTGGGGTGCTTGTTGCTCCCATAAAAGAAACCAAACCAACTATAATACACAGGAGATCTGTAATCAACAATAGTTTCAAACACCACAATTGCTAGGATGGCACAGGACCAGACAGGGTTTTGTTTTTTTCTGTTGTACATAAGGTCACTATGATTCAGAACCAACTCAATGGCACATAATAACAACTAATCTTCAAATATATTGCAGAGAATGATGAGCTTCTCTACATACGCAAGTTGTGAGTTTGATTATATTCTTTGTAAGTACTATATACTCATGCTATCCAAGCAGGTGAGAGGCCTAAGTAGGTGATTTCTGTGTTATATACAGATGGTTGTCAGCTATTGTCTGTTTAACCATGAACACAGTAGACTTTGACTCCTACACTTGGCTACACATCAGAAATACCTGCAAAACAAAGAAAAATACTCGTGTTGGTCATAACCCTGGAATCCTGACAATTTGGGTGTGGATGAAAACTCAAAATTTTTGTACTCTTAACAAGAACCCCAAATATTTCTGATTCACTGTGCTGGGAAACAGCTGGACTCATATACAATTCAAGAATCTTCTTTTCCTGTAGCTCCAAACCATCTGAATATCCTAGGCAGCATTGGAAGTCCTTGATGCAATCCCTAAGAGAGACCAGGGAGGTCAATGATTTTGGTCCATTCTCAGAAGAGAGAGAGTGCATCCTGCCTCCAGGGATAAAGCAGGGAAGTCCCAGAATCCTAATAAGAAGGCCTCATCCACAAGGAGGGATCACCACGCTGTGACCCGATTGACAGCCTAAACTCCACCCCTTCATTCTTTTATCAAGTTGACATGAAATTGTGTAACTACCACACCACTCACCTAGGTATTTAGCCCTCAGATCAACCCTATCCTCAGACAAGAAGAATTTGAGGTCTCAAATTAAATGTCTCAGGTGGTTTGGCACAGTTAATCTTTCACTATAATTAAGTGCTGGGCTGCTAACGGAAGAGTTGGCAGTTCAAACCAACCCTGTAGCTCTTCAAGATGTTTATACATACACCTGGCAGTATAATCCCATAAAGATTATAGCCTAGAAATCTTTATGAGGAATCCTTAGAATCTTCAATTCTGCTCTGTCACATGGGGCTACTAAGAGTTAAAATCAACTCTACAACAACTGACAAAGAAAAGTTAGCAACAATCATACTTTAGACTGGCTTTATTACTGCCTCTCACATCTTCAGGTTTATTTGTTAAGACCTCATCTCCTATGTCACTCTTCCCAAGACTGTAGGATTTACCAGAGTTTAAGAGAACAAAGTGGAAACGTAGTCCCACGGCTGGATCCATCACCAGCCTGGATGCCTCCCTATAAGGCCTTACACTCTGAGACAATGGTCCCAGATCGTTTTTCTACACATCTTCATCTTGTTTAAGAGCCTAATTCCAGACTAT
>NW_022107431.1:67997333-67999190 GCF_000313985.2 Echinops telfairi | reverse complement strand
AGCATCCTATTCAGAGAAGTCTTTGGGGTGCTTGTTGCTCCCATAAAAGAAACCAAACCAACTATAATACACAGGAGATCTGTAAGACTTGAGAGAGATGAGTTTATGAGGAAAATAGTGTTACATAACTGTGAACTTTGTCATATTACGCCACTGGTAAGCGACACCCACTGAAAATCATATCAAACACTGTCCTAAAATCTCAACTCTGGCATCTATCTCATCTGAATCTAGTATTTCACTATCATCCCAGTTCTCCCAATTTCAGAGGCATAGTAAGCAGCCCTGGTAGCCTCATAGGCTACACATTGAACAGCTAACCACAAGGCCAATGGTTCCAACCTACCAGTTTCTCTATTGCAGAAAGATGAGGCTGTCTGTTCCTATACAGAATAAAAGTCCCGGAAAGCCGGAAGGGCAGTTCTACTCTGATTGATTCCCTATGCATCAGGGAATTGTCTTCATGGCAATGGCTTTTTTGTGTTGTTTTGGTACAGCAGAGCAACAGGAATTCTGGTGGCACTGCTGGGTAAGTGCTGACCGCTAACCTGCTAAGACAAGGTGGAAAGCTGGGGTTGTCTTCTCTCATAATGATGTATAGCCTCTGAAACCCTGTATGGGGTCACTAGTCAGAATGGTCAGAATGGCAGTGGGCATAGTAAAGGATCCCTGATGGCACAGTGGTTTAAGCATTGGGGTGCTGACCTGAAATTCAATACAAACTCCGTGTATGCGTGGAGGGTCGGGTGGGAGAACGAGCTGATCAACTTCTGTCCAGAGTTATAGCCTTGTGAACACGAGGGACAGTTTTCTCTCCTACAAGGCCTCTGTGAGTTGGAATCAACTAGACAGCAGGCTGTCAGACAGACCAAGTTTAAATGTTGGCTTTACTTCTTGGTAGTTGTGTGATATTGAACAAGGGGTATTCTTTCTCTCTACCTTAGTACTTCATCTGTGACTTTTAAAAATAAGAATTATTTTTTAAAAGTTAAGGATTAAATAATTATGTATTAGGAGAATTTTTTTAAAAAGCACTGCTATTGGAGTCCAATTCATATGTACATCACTATTCTTTTTTTTATTAAAAGATCATTGGGGGGGGCTCTTACAATTCTTATTACAATCCATACAGCAATTTTATCAGGCATATTTGTACATATATTGCTATCATTCTATTCTAGACATTTACTTTCTGTTGAGCCCTTGGTATCAGCTCCTCTTGTTTCCCTCCCCCCCCACCCTCGTGACCCTTAACAGATGATAAATTATTATTATTTTCATATCTCCCACCGACTGCTGTTTTCCTTCCCCTATGGTTTCTGTTGTTCTTCCCCCTGTACAGGTATGTGGGGTTATGTGTTGATCATTGTGATCAATTCTCCCTTCCTCCCTGCCCCCCCAACCTCCCCCTACCTTTCTGGTATCACTATTCCCACTCCTACTCCTTGATTCCATGTGTCCTGAGCTCTTATCTCTTACCCATACCTGTGTACAAGCTCCTGTCTAGCCTGAAGTGAAAGGCAACACTGGGATCATAATAGTGGGGGATGAGGAAGCCTCAAGGAACCAGAGGAATAGTGTGTGTTTCTTCTGTGCTTTACTGAGCCCTGGTTGACTCATACCTTCTCTGTGAACCCTCTGTGGGGGGAAGTTCCATTGTCTACAGATGGGCTTCGGGTCTCTGATCCAAGCCCCCTCATTCTCAATGATATGCATGGTTTGTTTGTTATGGGCCTTCTGATGCTTGTTACGTGGTCCTGATGACACCTCATGCTCGCACAGGCTGGTGTGCTTCTTCCATGTGGGCTTGTTGTTTCTCTGCTGGATGGCCGCTTGTTTCACTTTAAGCCCTTAAGA
>NW_022107431.1:67964207-67997233 GCF_000313985.2 Echinops telfairi | reverse complement strand
ATCACAGAATGCCAGTTTGTTAGGACAAAGTGTTCTTGTATTGAGGGAGGGTATGAGCAGAGGCCGAAAGCCCATCCCCTACCTCAGTATATTTCCATAAATATATATGTACATAGGCTAATACCTCTATTTTTATGGATTAATGTATTCACAAAGGGACACACCTATGCTTATACCTCTAGCCATAGCTTTACTTCCTAGGTCATTCCTCTGTTTCTTTTTACCTTCCTTTTGCCCCACAATCACACTCGCCCTACTTCTGCCTCATAGTACTTCCTCTCAGCTAGATTGTTGTTGCTCCAACACCCACAGGATCTCTATATCTTTCTTGTTGTTGATATTAATTCCCTAATTGTTCCCCTGACTATGGCATCCTTTGCTCACCACTCCCTTCCCCCACCCCCTTCTCCTCCCAAGTCTCTCTGGGACCATCTGTCCCATTGTTTTCTCCTCAAGCTTGTTTCCCATGCCTGTTTTATGTAAGTAGCCAAATCAACAATGATATAGACCAAACAAAAATAAAACAAAAGATTGAAAAAGGGAAAGGGGTAAAAAAAGAGAAGGAAAAAAACATGTAATTCCAAGTCTGTCCACTTACCTTGATGACTATCTCCCCACTGGTTTTGGGGGAATTCTGGGAACTGCCCCTCCTAGCCTGAAGTCTATTTTGGGGGTCTCTTTAGGAGCTTTGTGGCTTTTCTTTGGTCCAGTTGCTGATCTGTCATGTTCCCTTCTTGATTTGCCCCGCTGCCGGGGGTTCAGACCGCAGTACCTCCCACCGTGTGTCCCCAGTATCGCCCTCTGTCGCAGTATGCTCCAGTAAGGGAACAACACGTCATGAGCTGTTGCTGGCCTACAGTCCTCTCTGTGTCTTGGCAGATCCATGCACGGAAGTGTGCCAATAAGGGGTATAACTCAACCTTCTCTTTCTTTCTTTTCCTTCTTGGTTTGCTTCCACATGGGCGTGGTATCCCAGCGCCTCACCCCAACCTGTATGGTTTGTGTTGTTCTCTGTCACACATATTTCTAGGGAGGGGGTCAAGTTTGGCTCTGGTTTCAGCTGACTCTGTAGCCCATTATTTTCATGCATTCCTCCATGTGGTTACATTGCCCTCGTGTTTTGGTGTGCCATAATGGGGTCTGTATGCATACTCCCAATTCTGTGGAGACATAACCAATATTCTCCACTAGAGTTGGTTAGGGCCCTGCTCCCCACATCCCATCATGCCACTTTTTCAGCCCCTCACCCCACCCCCATTTTCTCCTCGGACTTCCCCCCTTTCCCCTTCTTTGTATTGGATTAACATGAGACCTCCACCAGATTGCCTGTACCTCAACCCGTATAGTGTGAGATAAGTGACTGTTTTTCTATGCCTACTGTGCTGCTTACACTTACCTCAGGGGAATCATGTTGTACTTGTCCTTTTGTGATTGGCTGATTTTGCTTAGCATAATTTCCTCCAACTCTTCCCATAAAACTATATGTTTCGTGTGATCATCAGTGCTTTTTAATGATATGTAGTACTCCATTGTGTGTTTGTGCCAGAGTTTACTAACACACTCTTCTATCAATGGAAATTTAGGTTGTTTCCAACTCTTTGCGATTGTGAATTGCACCACAATAAACATGAAAGTGTTCACACGGGTTGTGATTTATTTCTTACCTCTTCTGGGTATATGCCCAGTAGAGCGATAGTAGGGTCATAAGGTAGATCAATTTCCATGTTATTCAAATATAACCAGATCAGTTTCCACGTAGACTATGCATATCTACATGACCACCAGCAGTGGAGGATAGTTCTAATCTCACCACATCACCTCCAACATTTGTTGCTCTCTGATTTTCTAATTTGGGCTAACCTCAAGGGTGTTTGATGGTATCTCATGGTCGTTTTAATTTGCATTTCTCTGATGGCTATTGATTGGAAGCATTTCTCAGATGTTTACTGGTCATACAGGTCTCCTCTCTAGTGAAACTTTTCAGTTCCTTTGCCCATGTCCTCAGGAGGTTAACTCTTTTCCTCTTTTTGCAGGCCAGAAGGGTATTGTATATTTTAGTAATAAGCCCTTAGTCTGTTGTATCATTGCTAAAAATCTTCTCCCAATCTGTGGGTTGCCTTGTTACCCTCTTGGTGAAGTCTATCAATGCACACAAGTGTCTTATCCCTAGTAAATCCCACTTGTCGATTTTAGGTTCACCTATGTGTGTACACTTCCCTATTGCAGTTAGCCCATATACTTCCTGGGCCAAGATTCTTACTTTTATTCTGATTCCTTCATTGATGGTCTTGATAGTTTGGAGTTTTATTTCTAAGTCTGTGGTCCACCTTAAGTTTGTTCTTGTGCATAGGGTGAGGTAGACATCTGGTTTCATTTTTCTACATGTGGATATCCATTGCTTCTAGCATCACTTGTAAGTGGGCTTCTGCCTCCCACTTGCTGCATTTGGGACCCTCGTCAAAGATCAGTTGTCTATATGCTAATGGAGTTATTTCTGAGTTTTCTATTCTGCTCCATTGGTCTAAGTATGTCATTATGCCAGTATCACGCTGTTTTGACGACGGTGGTTGCATAGTAGGTGTTAAAGTCATATAAAGCTCCTCCGACATTGTTGTTCTTCTAGAGGAGTTCTCTGCTAATTCTGGGCTTCTTCACTCTCCATATGAAATTGGTGGTCAGTTTTTCCAATTCTTTGAAGAAGATTGTTGATATTTGAATTGGGATAGCGTTAAACTTATAAAGTGCTTTGGGTAAGATAGATATCTTTACTATGTTGAGTCTTCCAGTCCATGAGCATGATCTATTCTTCAATTTGTGGAGGTCACTTTTGGTTTCCTGTAACAGGATCTTGTAGCTTTTCTTGTATATGTCTTTTGTGGTTTTTTTGGTAAATATATTCCTAGATATTTCAATTTGTTCTTGACTATTGTGAAGGGTACTGCCTTCTTGATCTCCTCTTCCATGGTCTTGTACAATGTATATAGCAAATCAATAGATTTATGTTTGCTAATCCCATATCCTGCCACTCTTCCATATTCCTTTATCACTGTCAGTACTCCTGTTGTGGAACTTTGGGGATTTTCAATGTACATAATCATGTTGTCTACAAATAGCAATAGTTTTACCTCCTCCTCTCACGGTTGGATACCTTTAATGTCTTTCTGCTGTCTTATGTTGTTAGCTAGGATCTCCAGTACAATATTGAATCAAAGTGGGGACAAGGGGCATCCTTGTCTCATCCCCTTTTTCAGTGGAATTGTTTTCATCTTTTCTCCATTGACTATTATGTTGGCTGTTGGCTTTTCGTAGATAGCTTGTATTAACTTGAGGAATTTTCCTTACATTTCTATCTTCTTGAGTATTTTAATTAGGAATGGATGTTGACTGTTGTCAAATGCTTTTTCTGCATCTATCGATATTATCATGTAATTCTTATACGTTTTTACATCAATGTGGTGTATAATATTGATGGATTTATTTAGATATTAAACCATACCTTTATCCCTGGGATGAATCCTACATGATAATGGTGGATGATATATATTATATACTTTTCTATTCTACTGGCCAATATCTTGTTAAGGATTTTTGCAGCTATGTTAATTAGAGATATTGATCTGGAGTGCTCTATTCCTGTGGGATCTTTGTCCTGTTTGTGTATCACAGTTATATTGGCTTTGTAGAATGAGTTTGAGAGTTTGCTATATCCTTTTCTATGCCCTGGAGTAAGTTGTGGAGGATTGGTGTCAGCTCTTCCCTCAATGCTTTGTAGAATTCTCCTGTGAAGCTGTCTGGTCTGGGAGCTTTTTATGTTGGTAGCTTCTTGGTAACCATATCTAGTTTTTCTTTTGCTATGAGTTTATTTAGGTTCTTGACCTCTATCTGGGATAGTCTAGGGAGGGATTGTTTTTCCAAGTATTTTTCCATGTCTTCCATGTTGTTGAATTCATTAGAATACAGATATTCATCATACTTTGTGATTATCCTTTTAATCGCATTGGGGTCGGCTGTGATTTGCCCTGATTCATCCTTCATCCTGGCTATTGATGTTTGCTCCTTTCTTTCCTTGGTTAGGTTTGCCAGTGGTCTGTCGATTCTGTTGATCCTTTCATAGAATCAGCTTTTTGCTGCATTAATCTTTTGCATAGTTCTTTTGTCTTCCCACTGGTTTAACTCTGTCCTAATTTTTATTATTTCTTTTCTTTTGGTGTAGGACGGGTTGTTCTGTTGACTCTGTTCTAATTGCAGGAGGTTTTGTGATAGGTTATCAGTCATAAGTCCCCCTTCTTTTTTCATATATGCATTTATGGATATCAAACTACCTCTGATAACTGCTTTCAGAGTATCCCATAGGTGTGATACATTGTGTTCTCATTAGTTTCTCATAACTTCCTAAAGTCTTCTCTAATTTGGATCAGTACCCATTCATGTCAGAGAAGATCGTTATTCATCCTCCCATTGTTTGTCCTTGTTTTTCTGGTCGTCCTTTTATTAATCTCCAACTTTATGGCATGTTTATCTGAGAAGAAAGGCTTTATGGCATGTTGATCCGAGAAGAAAGGCTGAGTAATCTCTATGTGTTTGAATTTACTCAGGTTCGACTTGTGTCCTAGCATGTGGTCTATTTTTTTAAATGAGCCAGGAGCACTTGAAAAGAATGTGAATTTGTGCTTGGATGGAAATGTCTATATATGTCTATCCGGTCCAGCTGCCTAATTGTATTACTCTGCAGCCTCCTTGCTGTGCTTCTTTCCCAGTGATCTATCTTTCAATGATAGCAGTGTATTAAAGTCACCTACTGAGATCATTGAATCTATGAATTCTTTTTTCCATCTTTTGAATAGTTTGATGAATTTTGTAGGTCTCTCATTAGGTGCGTATATATTTATTATGCTCATTGGTTCCTGGTTTATTGATCCCTTGAGCATTATATAGTACCCCTCATTGTCTCTTTTTATGATTTAACCTTGAAGTCAATTTTGTCAGAGATTAGGATTTCAACCCCTGCTTTTTTCAAGTTATTGTTTGCCTGGTATATTCTTCACCAGCCTTTTATACTTAGTTTATTTTTTTCTGTGAGCTTAAGATGCAGGCAACAGATTGATGGGTTATGTTTTATGAGCCAGTCTGCCAGCCATTTTCTTTTAATGTAAAGACCATTGACATTCAGAGCTATTGTAATGATCTGTGGATTCATTGCTGTCATTTCTTGCCTTTTGTTTTGGGTGTTTTCCTATCTCCCTTCATATCAGTGTGCTATATTTATTTGTGTGGGAGGCTTCATTCTTGCCTTCTTGTTCCTCTGAGTCCTTGTTACCTTGGTAATTGTTATTGACACATTGGCTTCTGCATGGAGTTGAACTATATGGTGGTCTCATGCTTGTGGTTGGTGAATGTTAGTCTTCTGACCATAGTAACTGGCAAGGATCTTCTGCAGAGCTGGGTGTCTTATAGCATTTTCTTTGAGTTTTCCTTGTCCTGGAAGACTGTTATCTCTTCTATCTTAACAGATAATTTGGCAGGGTAGAGGATTATTGGGCAGGTGGGTTTTTGTTAAAACTTTTGGAAGATGTTACTCAACTTTCTCCTCCTCTTCATGGTTTCTGCTGATAGGTCTGAGCATAATCTGACCTGAGCATCCTTGTATATGACTATCTTCCTTTCTCTTGCTGCTCCTAAGATTTTCTCTCTTTCCTCAAAGTTGGATAATTTATCTATTATATACCTTGGTGAGTTCTTCCTGCGGGTTAGTCTAATTGGTGTCCCCTCTGCCTCCTGTATGAGTTTCTGATTCTCATTCATTAAGATGGGAAAGTTTGCTTCCAGAAATTCCCTCACTAATTTAGCTGTCAACTTCTTCATTGTGTCTTGTTCTGGTAGACAAATTATTTGAATATTGTTTCTATTCATAGCATCTGTCATTGATCTCAGGCTTTCTTCTGCCTCTTTTATTACTTTGTTTGACTGTTTTTCTCATTTGCTGAAGTCTGCCTGATTGTCTTCAGGATCACTGATATGGTTTTTTTAACACCTCTAGTCTGTGTGTGAGATCCGTGATCTTGTATATAGCTTCAGTTACCTCATCTTTTAGTTCCTGTATTTCACTTTGATGCATGGACTTCACCCCTCTATCACGGACGTCATATCCTCTATTACTGCATCCTTGTCCTGTGTTGCTTCCCTCATCTTCTGTATTACTCCAAGCAGCCTTTTGAAATTTTCGTTTTGTGGCAGATCCATGTCTGATTCTTCTATGAGCGTCACTAGCTCAACTGTTGTGTTTTCTCTTTCTTGTTTTTTTGTTGAGAGTGTTGGAGTATGCTGATGTTGACATGACAATTTCCTAGAGGTGGCCACCATGTCTCTGGTGGGCACCACCAAGTGGCCCTGAATTCTTTCTCTGTGTGACTGGTAAGGGTGTTTTCGAGGATTACCTTTGGCCTACTATGGTGGTGGTTTGGACTGCAATGTAGGCAGTGTCCCATGCTGATTCAGGTGGCCAACGGTGGTGAGGGGCCTCAAAGATTGGAGAGAGGCTCGTGACTATATGTATGCCCCTGGGCAGAGTTGGTCTGGGATGTCCATCCATGATTTGTAGCCTTTTTTTTTTTCCCCCTTTTTAAAAGGCACCTAACAGAGGACAATGGTGGGGGAGGCCTCCCTGTCATGGGAAGGGTTGCTGAGCAGAGGCAGGAACAACCCATTGCCACTGGTGAAGTTGCCAGGAGAAAATCTCTACAGGGTGTGGATGCCAGGCACTGTGGGGAAGCTGTCGCTGTTGCCAGCAGGACTCACCATGTGGGTATGAGACAGGTCACTGTTGTGGGATGGAGGAGCTCCAGGTGCAGTGATAAGACTAAGGGCGGCCAATTGTCAGTTGGTGGTCCTTCTGCTCTGGGGTCTGAGGTAGTGTGGCTAGCATGGGTAGCGGTGGTCCCAGGGCCCAGGTTGCTGATCCCCTGGGTTCCGGAGCCAGGCTAGATGTGGAGGAGGAATGCCTTCAGGACCAAGGATGTACTACTCTTTGCTGTTCCTCGCGAGTCAGGAAGGGTGGGGAAGTGTTGAATGGCACTGCTAGGGAAGTGGCTGGCTCTGCACCCTACAGGCAGCATAGATGTAGCTGCCACATGGATGGAGGAGTCTCACTCAATGGTTCAGAGGGCCCCCACAGCTGCAGGTAAACAACTTACTAGAGATGGACTTCAGATTGGCGCCTGGGGTCCTGGGTGGGTGGATAGTGGGAGGGACCAGAGCTTGGTGGCAGGACTTTTGGCTCGTGGAGGGGAACCACGAGGGGAGCAGCTCCCATAGGGCAGTGCCACAGGCAGAAAGCTGCTGTTTAGGGGTCCATCTGCAGTTTGGAGAGTCTCAGGAAGGCATGGCAACCAGGCCAGGGGCTAGAGGTGGCAATCGATGGGTGGTGATTTTTTGGCATGCAGAAGCAGCATGACTGGCATGGGCCAGGAAAGCCCAGGCATTACGTGGCTGATCTCTGGGATTCTGGATCAAGGCAGATGTAGGGAAGGGTCTCCGCCCGGACAGAGGAAGCTTTCCGGGTTGTCGTTGGGGGTCTTTTCACTTACCAGCATCCTCCCACTCGTCTTCCTGGACATCAGGGCTCACTGTTCACCATGGAGCTCCCAGTATGGGCTGCTTACCTGAGTGTCATCTTGCCTCTCCTCCTCACTGTATTCTTTAACAACAACAACAATGAAATATGGTTAGGCATCTCTCTTTCAATAGTGATGGCTTGCAGACAACTTCAACGATGCATTTGTGTAAGTGCCATTACTCAAAGCGGACATCTCTAAAACAAGTTTACAAGAGAGTTAAAAGAGTGCTGACACATATAAAACAGCAGGAAGAACTCAAAGAAGAGGCTACAAAGGTCAGACCATCAACCACAATAAGAAACTGTGACTGAGGTCCAGACACTAGTGGAAGAATACCATAGAATTACTATTGGTGCTGTAGCTACTGAAGTTCGGATTCTACATGGCTTTGAATTTTCCATTTTAAGTGAACATTTTGGCTTCAGCAATCTTTTAGCTTTGTAGCTAAAAGATCAGTAGCTCAAAGAAATGATCTTTCCATCTGTCTTTGAAGGGAGACTAATGAAGTCAATCTCATGGAATTTATCATTACAAGGACAAGTCTTGGAGGTACCAAGACACTCTCACAAGTAAGGTCCAACCAAAACTGGCTTCCAAAGAGAACTGCTTGTCCAGTTAATTATCAGGCAAAAAGGTCACCTTTTGTGACTGTTTTTTGTGGAAATCCTTGTCAAATAGTAATCTTGATATATTTTCTTAAAATATATAAGCCAATCAAAGTGACATGTTAGGACAAATTTTTAAGAAAATTTAAAACTGCCTTGGTGAGAAAAAGATCAGGAAAACTGCACCCAGAAACATTTTCCATCACAAGAACGCACGTGGTTCTACTAGGGTAGGAGGATCTTCCCATGAGGATTTTGTTGGTAAATCTTACCCCATCCACCTTACTGCTCTGACATTTTCCCTCCAGTCTTCCTTTTATTCCCAAATGTAAAGAACACTTAGCAGGAATAGCATTTGAGTCCCTTGAGGATACTGAGACTGATTTTTGACAACGTGTTAATTGAAGAATTCTTCAGTTAAGAATTTGAGGGATGGAAATGCCATCTAGATGAAGGATATGTTGAAAAATAATGCTTTCACATTTTGATAGTTTTAATAAAGAGTTCTATGTCTTTGTAGCAATACCTTTTCACTTACAACCCAAGATTGGTTAAAACATGGCAGTTAGTCTTGTGGTTTTAGGGGGTCTTCTCCATGTTTACAGCAATTAGATTCTGCCAAGCCCTCTGCTAAGTCTCCAACATTCATCCATACTGTATTTCTATCTTTTGCCCAGTAGTTTTAGCCTCTGTTCTTGTTCAGGCATCCATGATTTGATCATGATTCCAGAGATTTTTTGATCCAACGTCTTCTCTTGAATCCACATCTTTTTGTGCAAACTCTTTTGCAGTAATGAGTGCACTCAGAGGGCTCACCAGGGCTAATAAGAAGTAGAAATCATAATCTAGAAAAGGATAAAAAGGGTTATAATCAGAGAAGAAAACACTGACAAACCCAGCTGGGTTAATATAAGAAAGCCAAGAAGGGGGCTGTGGCACACAGGGCCTTCACATGGTTTAGGTAAAAGATCTCACATCCAGAATCAGGCAGTGATATTAACAAAGGTGCCAAAACATAAACACATAAACAATATCAACAAAAGTGCGTAGTATCATCTGTTTTGTTCAGACTCAATGTTTGGAAAAACCAGTACATAATTTTTATGAGAAACTTAAAGGCCAGATATATTTTGGGAATGTGGAATTTTTCAGATTTTAGGAAAGGAATACAGTTTACATAAAATATATGACATAATAAATAACCCTGTGGGCTCTGAGCCCAGTAACCATACACTGTAGTATTTCAATATCAAGCATGCAAATATTCCCACTAAACCACACACAAACCACATAAAGAGCATGGTATGTACATGAGTCAGAACAAGTTTTATCACCAAATAATTCATGGGGAAAAAATAATTACTTAGAATTTTGGACATTTCTGCATTGTGCATGTAAGATTTGGGGTCACTAATCAGAGCTTCAGCCTGAAAGGTGGTTTGGAATCATCTTACAAGAGGTTTGAGTGGTTGGCCTCAGAGTCAATTTTCATTCATGGGATGAGATGATATCCTTAACAAAGAGCATTAGATACTCAATTTTCAGTTATTTACATGTTGTTGTTTTTACCTTATGACTTTAATTTTTATTTTAGATATTAGATTAATGTGTTAATCTATTAATCAAGTCCCTCTTTGAATCATTCCATGGCATGCAACAGAACTAAACTGCCACTTAATTTCAATTCTTTGTACTGTTATTTATAATTTTGCTGTTATTAGCTGCTATATTATCAGGCACTGTTCTTGGCCACTCCATGCACAGCACAGCACAGCACTGCCACATCCGGCATCATCCTCATGGTTAGATGTGGATATCATTATTGGGTCCATGTGGTTTTCACTAGCTGACTTTTTAAAGTAGTTTATCTGGTATTTCTTCCCAATCCATCTTGGTCTGAAAGCACCCCTGGAACCTGTTCAGCACCATCAGACCATGTGAGTACACAACATGATGTACACTGACTGGAAATTGAACCCTGATCTCTTGCCTGGAAGGAGAGAATTCTATCACTGAATGTCCTCATTGTAAAAGGATATACATTAAAATTAATTCTCAAAAAAATAAAAAATAAAAAATAAATAAAATTAATTCTCTTTAGTTTGAAGTATTCTCTGAGTTAACATGTGTCTAGTTTGACATGAATTAAAAAACAAACAAACTCACTGTCATTGAGTTGATGCCAACTCAAAGGGACAGATAGAACTGTCCCCTGTGAAATTCGGAGACTGGAACTCTTTATGGGTGTAGAAACGTCCATCCTTCCCCCGCTGAATGGCTGGAGATTTTGAACAGCTAAACGTACTCAGCAACCCATGTGGAACCACCATGCCATCAGGAAACAGAACAGCTCCATTACTCTCTCCTCAATTTCCATCTTGCCGTGACAATGTATGTTTACTTGAACATCATTTAGATTGGTGTGAGGGATCCCGAAGTTTGCCTCCTTGGGTCCCTCCAGGACATAGAACTGGCTGTGGAACTCAACTAGACTTGACATCTGTTGTTGGCCGAGACACATAGCATCATTATTTCTACATTGTGTGAGTCTCGTTTTCAAAAGTCGCTGTCCACTAAACTTTGTTATTCAAAGGTTACCTTGAACTGGACTTTTTTTGGTCAAAAAGTCACTCAAATTATTGATACACATTGTCTTTTTAGAAATAAAACTGAGACTTATTTCATTCACTGTGAGATTCTTCTAGCTCAAGTCTGCTTACATACAGTTTCCATCACATTACCGCAGGTTTGTCCAATTCACCCAAAGATGCAGTCCCCATGTTTTTTAACAATTTCATTTCACTCAATCCAGGCTATTAAAATAACCAAGCCAGTATTTAAGGATGAGTGGATACTTAACCTCCACCTTAAGCGGTCAGGTAAGTAGGGTAAGTGATAACCATACTATGACTACAGAACTGACTTGTGACTACTCTGTGGGTTGGCAAGTGCAAAAGAACAACTCAGACATCCCAGCACTAAGCTGCTCAAGGTTCTTTGCTGTATAACTCCTTCAAAGGACACTTATTCCTGTATTCCTAAATTTATTGTGCCCCAGTCTCATACGGCTTAGGCACAAAACTCTTCTTGGCTACACTGGCCCTTCTTTTGGCTCTTTCCTCTCATCATCTCCAGTGCACTTCTTAGAAAACTGCTTAAATGTGAACTTCAGGAATAAAGGTATCCTGATCAACCTTGTAAAGTTTTGAAACATAATTCTAACAAACAAAACAAAAATATAACTTAGAATCTCCCGTCAAAAAAAAGTATGAGAATTTGGGAAGATTAAACACTTTTCTCCTTGTTATAAATATATTCAAGCTTCAGAGTATTTTTTTTCCTTTTCTGATGTAGCTAAAACTAACTGGAGTAAAAAAAACATTCCGTGAATTTTCGAATGTATGTGGGAGGGTATGTGAAGGAGGCCTTTCAAGGAAGGACAGCTGAAAGGTAGGCGCAGAGTTTGAATGAACTTATCTCCTGATAAGTTGACAAGGTTTTATTTCCCCAGAGCAGGACAAATGACATGAGCGCTGTGTGTTCTCTACCAGTAGAGTTCTTGTCACAGGTTTTTTAATCACAGCAACCCAAAATTCTCATATACTTTATAGGCTATCAAATTATCTAGTTTTACCTCTACAAGGCAACTGGGAGAGGGGCTTACAGGTGGGAAGGAGATCATAAATGAACACTGGACTGGAAACATCGCGATTAATTCAATAATTGTTTTTTATGAAGTGGTATCTGAAGCGACTGCTAAATTAAATAAGCCCCAGTAGTACTGTAGAGTTAGCAATGTCATCTCTAACAGAGGGAAGAATGTAAATCTTATAACAGTTTACAGATGTTTTTCTTTAAGTTCTCCAATCCACAAGTTCTGACAAAATGAGGCCACCCTGGAATTGTCCAACAGCAGTCTCTGTGTAGCAACAGTTCCCTACAAGCAGCAAATCCTCATTAATCCCTTTGGAATTCATTGTAGTGGCACTAATCATGCCAAACTCATTGGGTATTAATATAAAGGTTGTCTGTAACTCCATGGGAATCTGGAACAAAACTCCGCAAATGTCCTGTCTCCATTCTTCCGAACAATGAGGACAGGGCTGCAGCCTGACCACTCCGTCATCCAAGATGAGTGCGTTACTCATTTTTATAGTGCCATTAAGTACAATCCAATTACAGCAATGTCGTTGTCACATGTGAGCGAGAACTAATTAGCAATTCCATCAAGCCCAGTGGACTCAAGAAAACAAAATGATTTAGTATTATTTCCAAGTCTATTCCCTCTTTCTTCTATGGCAATGACACCAGGACTAAGACTTCTGGCAACAACAACTAGACAGTAAGAATTCTTTCCCTGAGAGCATGAGACTGGAGGACCGCACCGTTTCTTCAGTGATGCCATTTGCCTTGGATCTAGATCTGTTTGTGACTGGCTCTCACCTCCTCCGTGGGCAGCTTGATCAGTCCTGTTCCCAGGGCTGTTTCACAATGGAAGGAAAGCGGTTTATTTCCCTCAGGAGACCCTGTGCTCCCCAACACAGGATAGCTGAGACACTTAAGATAGAACTGCTCCAGCAACGGAAAAGGGCAGTAAAGAAAGTTGGCAGAAGAAGGCACGCTTCACAGTCAAGGGCCCTCAAGCCCATCCTCCAGTTTGAGAATTCTACTAGAAGGACTCACAGAACCGAGAAATGCTGTTATACTCATAATTATGGTTCATTACAGACAAAGGATTAAAGGATACAGATTAAAACCAGTAAAGGGGAAAGACACATAGTGCTAGGTCTAGAGAAATCAAACTCTAGCTTCAGTCCATCTCTCCCATTGGAAGTCGCACAGGGAGCGTGTATTTCTCCCATTGAAAATGTGTGCCATCCAGAGAAATGCACCCAAGTCTTGGTTTCCCGACTTCTTCTTACAAGTTAGTTATGTCTTGTGGTCCGGTCAGGTAAACATTGATATGCTGACAGTAATTGTTGGTGGTTCAAATCCACCAGCCACTCTGTGGAAGGAAGTTGAGATTGTCTGATCCTATAAAGGTTTGTTGCGTCAGAAACCCTATGCAGGTTCACCGTAATTCAGAATTGACTTAGTGGCGGAGAGCTTTGTTTGTTGTTTTGGTGGGGGTGCTCGTGTTATAGTGGAACACCCATGTGACTAACACAAGATACTTGATCTCTAATTCCTCCAGAGGAGAACAGAAATGTTTGCCATAAATCACGTCATTAGCATAAACTATTTTTCTGGTCCTAGGTTCCCAGTATATCAAAATACCTTGATCAGTCAGATTATTCCAAAGACTCAGACATTATCTTCTAGGAAGCAGGCAAGAGCTAGTCCATCCTTCGGAATGCACAGAATTTGAACACCCAAGCATGCTAAGTTCATCCTCCCTGCACAACATCCCCATCTCGTGTATCTAGGTCCAAGAGTGGCAGTGTCTTGGAGAAGGCATGAACTGCTGAATCTCCTTTGAAATTTATAGTTACAGTTTAGTCTCCATCCATCAAACACTTAAATATGCTTGTTTACCTATTTCAGAGTCTCAGAGGCTCACAAGAGGAGGTATTCAGTTACTAACAGAAAGCTTGGCGGTTCAAATGTGCATATGGATATGCCTTGGGAAAAAGGCCTGGTATCCGCTTCTGAAAGATCACAGCCTCCACTAACCTCAGGAGTGCATGCTGCTCTACAATACCTGAGGTCACCAGTAGTCAGAAATGAGTAGAAGGCAACTTGTTTGGATTGGGCACACCTGTCACGATGAACAGAAATCTTATTTCAGCTACTCTCCAGGAAGGAAAGTTCAAATGCCAACAATGAAGCATTAAGAGATAGATGTTAAGTAGGTGACAGTCCACTTGGCTAAAGAGAATGGTATGAATTCAGTGATTTGATTCAAATGAATCTTGACTGAGGTGGGAGATCAATTCCACAATTAGCATCTTGACCAATAAATGGCTCAAATTCACAGATGTATCCTCTCGGAGCATGGAAGTAGAGAAGTGTTATGGAAGACCTCTGACAGGACAGGGAAGAGTAGATGTATGACTCACAGAAGACAGGCTGTGAAGCACTCTATTCGATTGATAAAATGAGCCAGCATCTCTGGGTGGACACTTTTGCACTGCGCCCACAATATTATTCTTGATTTGCTAGGAAGAAAGCAATTTACTCTGTCGCTTTCTGGGGACTTAGAGGTAATTGGCCTTTCATAGTTATGTGATTCTGTGAATGAGCATAAAAGTGAAAGCTGACAAAAATTCAAACAGGAAATCTGAATCTGCCTATTTTCATAAGTATCTTATAATGGTTTGTAGAAAAGGACGAGATTTTGATTAGAATGGCAAATTTCTTCATGCAAAGGGAAGTGCTTCAAATTACCTAGCACTGTGACAAACAGAAAGATTGCTCTTCATTCAGGCTCCTAGATAAAGGAAAATCAATATTCTCTTCTAAATCCCACCCCCATCCCTGCAACATACCCACTCCCCTTTCTAGACCACCTGCTGCCGTCAGTCAGCATCGCCATCAGTGGGCGCTCCACAGAGTATACAACCTCTCAGAGCTCTTTTTGCTTTTCCCGCCCCAATCTAGGAGAAATGACATGCAAGAGACATCACGTCCTGCAGACCAACAAGACAGGGTGTCTACAAATGCAGCAGCAAGAGACGAGAAAGAGGAAGAAAACCAGCCGAAACCTCTGCACAACCGGGTAAGCAAAGAAGCTAGCAGAGATTAAGTTCAATAGAATAAAAACGAGAAGTTTGGTGTTTTCAGTATCTGGCATGAACACCAGGAAGAGAAATGAAAGAAATGCAAACTAAGGCCAACACGAGGCACCATTTGTCATGAGCAAAATATACTTGGTGAATTTGCTGAGGCAAATAATCCAGGGTCATGAACGAAATGGAGTCCGCCCTTGGTCAGAGCAGGTTTGTCTTTCCTAGGCTTTGCTGTGAAATAGAAAAGCTCACCTTGCCTCTCACCTTTCTCTCTCTCTCTCTTTCACTGTAACTGTCTGTCTATCTGTCTATCTATCTATCTATCTATCTATCTATCTATCTATCTATCTATCTATCATCTATCTATCTTCTATCATCAGTCCTCTATCTCTAGCTCGCCCACCTTCTCCCATGGTAACCCTTGCCTCTTTGCCTGGCTCAGCACGTGGGTTTCCTGAGCAGCTGCAGGGCACGCAGACGCAGTAGGGAGGGAACCCAGGCGCGCGTACATTTTGCAGACCCCTGCAGACACCGAGTAAAACTTGTCTCTCTGAGGCAGCTCGCGTGTCTGTCGGTCCTTGGCCGTATGGAGGCCCTCAAGCTCCTCTTTCCCTTGAGCTGGAGCTTTCTGAATTATTATCCACTTTGATGATTACAGACAGCTCGACAGACAAAGAAAAGGGCATTTAAAATCGGCAGTCACTACGAATATGTGCTTTGCTTTTTTTGATCAGGAAAAAAAGGGAGGGGGGAAGCTCAGGTGTCAATTTTGCCATTTCTTAATCATCAATGCTAAACACACACACCCCCCCCACACACACACACTGCTAGAAACGCAAATGTAAAAATGCATTTTAATGACAAGATTGGGGGAGGCAAAGTTTGCTCATGATGAATGTCTTATGTCCCTATAGGAATATAGCAAATAGGGACAAAAGAGGGGGAGTTGTGAGCATAAATTTTTTACTTTATCAAAAGAATAATGAAACTAGACAGGTGTTTATTTAACATCGTCGTTAGAAAATGTATATTCCAAGAACTGCACCCACAGCCATGCCTCACGCAGACCATTGCGTCTTCTTCACTCTCGGGGGTTAAAGAAAGCTGCTTCTCCACTGGGTCCCACTGTGGTGTTTTAAATTACTATTCTGTGAGCGTCTCTCTTTGCCTCTCCTTTACATTAGCATTGTCGTAATCAAAAGGCCCCAAATGCCAGGACTCTGTGTCAAAAGGCATCCTATCTTACAGTAGAACCACGTTAGATGATTTGAAGGGAGGCTGTTGTTTAAGAAGCAGGTGAAATATCACCGGAATCAAATTTCATGCGTGAAAGAAAAGAAAGATATTTGATATTGTGGGTCCATATTTTGTGAACTGTTTTTCCATCACCTGCCTCTGAAGTGTTATTTATAAAGGTTTAAGTGTTTTTTTTAAGATCCAAAATCCAGCCATAATTCCTTAAATGCTTACTTTTTGCTTTGTGTTTTACAAAACTAATCTTTGTTGTATGAAGAGTCTTTAGAAGGACTGTCCTTTCAAACAAGGAAACCCTGAGTCCCAGGGAGCTTGCACTGTGGAAGAGGCCACTCCACACTGGAGCGGAGGCTGCCATTCACATCAAAGGCTCCCTGTGTCGTGCTTCGACACTCTTCTCGTTGCCCTGTGCTAAATTGTCTACTCCTCGTTAGCTTCCTCGAAGCTAATTATTAGGCAAAATGAAGTGCAGTTCATGGATTTATTTTTTTGTAGGAAAATTCACAGACGGTTTCAGTGACTGCCCCAAGATTTTCTACAAATAACTCAGTTCAGAAACAGGTGGCAGTACTTGGAGTGTGAATACCATGTTCTGGAAACAACCTTTAATCAACAATCGTTATTAAAGACCTAAAATATTTTCAATATTGACTTCAGTGATGGAGGAGCATGTTAGGTGAGCTACCTGTCAATAAGGAACTTCAATTCTAAATGATGAAACCAGCCTAGCATATATATATATGAAATAATAGCACCCACTACACTCATGCCTATTGTCACTGACTTTGTGGAATAATATGGGTGTGTGTAAAACCTACATTTTTTTTACACTAAAAATATTTTCCCTCATATTAACTCTTTGATGGAATGCTAAACTCTATTACACATTTCTCTAACTTCATACACTAAACTTATTTTGAGCCATTCTTTTTATAGTTAATGATTCAGGATCTTATTTCTACATTTCAATCACCATCCTGTGGTTTCAATGTGCCAGACTGTTGAGTCCCAAAGACATCTATCCAGACTCTATTTCAGGCTTCAAGACTACAGTTTCGGCCTCCATTTTGATTTTTGGTATAGGGGTTTTGCATTCTTCTCCCTTGCTGATGTCACCCCTGGCTGCTCTGATTGTGAGTTTGCTGATTCTAATCGGCTGCTTCTTAGCTTGACATGCAAAGCCTTTCACCAGCACCCTTCTCTGTCCAGCTCCATCTTCTGACTTTTCTCTCCCATCAATTATATGTGTGACACTTATATTTCATCCATTTAGAAGTGCACACAACTTCCAAACACAATTGCTGCTTTACACCAATGTGGCGAGGCAATGAATACCATCTGCTTTCTTAATCAATGTCAACACACCCACACACATGCACACACACCCCAAAACCAAACAAAGCAAGAACAACAAATGTCCTTGCTATTCTTCAAGCCCAGCCTAGAAGTAGGAATCTCCAGGGAGACTTCCTGACATCATTTTCTCTGTCCAGGGTAGAATTGATTGGATGCCTTTTTCTTGGCTACCCCATCACAGTGTATATATAGATAGAGTTGAATACTTCACATTGTATACAAGGTTTTAACTGTTTATTTATAAACCCATCCCACCCCTTAAATGGTGAACTCAAAGTCTCAGACAATTTGTCAACCGCACACTTATGCTATGGTTTACAAAACTCAAAACTCATTACCATCTAGTCACTTCCATTCCTAAAAGAGCTACAAGACAGGGTAAGATTGTTCCTTTGGGTTTCCAACTCTTGAAACCTTTATAGGAGCAGACATCTGACATCAATGGAGCAGCTAGTGGATTTTGAATAGCTGACCTTGCAGTTGGCAGCTCAATGCACTAAGCCATCGGGGCTCCTTATGGCATAGAGCAGGTGCTCAATAATGTTTGTACCTAATAAATGCTGACTTGAGTTTTATACAATATGCACCTCTCCTCTAGAATCCAGCAACAAGTCGAACCTCTAGCTGAGAGATACATTGCAGATGCTATTGGATTAAATTGTGTGGCACAGAAGACAAATGCATTACAATAGGCTTCCGATTAAGGAAGAAATGTGAAACAGAGCAACCAAAGAAGGCTTCATAGAAGAAGTAAGGATCGAATTAGACTCTCCTGCCCCTGTGGCTCACGTGCCCAAGCCCAGTGACAAATAGCCTTACTAAAGTAAATAGCTATGTAGTGATTTATCAATGATCTATTACCTTGTTGATCTATTCAAAATCAATACAGTGTCATCTCATAATGTTAAATGATGCGCTTGAATTGTAGTGCTGAGGAAGAATGTTGAAAGTACCACAGGCTGCTAAAAGGATGATGGCCAGAGCACTTCCTCTTACATAGGATGGCAAGACCTCGTCTTACATACTTTGGACATATTGTCCTTATGGTCAGAGGGAGAGCAGTCCCTAGAGAAGGACATTGTGCTATTTACAGTGGAGGGGCAGCGAAAGGAAGGAAGGACCTCAATGAGATGGACTGACTGACCCAGTGGCTGGAACTATGGGCTCAGGTATAGGAACAGTTGTGAGCCAGGCTCGGGACCCTGCAGTGCTCTGTTTTGCTGTGGTTCGGAACCAACTCAACAGCGCCTGACCATAACAACAGCACTCACAGTGCTAAAACTTCTCTGACTTAAGCTTAGCCTTGGATTGGCTAAGAGGCTGGTAACGTGTAGCCAAGCATAGGTATAAATAAAATTAGCTGTGGAAGAAAAGAACGTTGTGATCATTTGCAAAAGCTCAGTGGCAGATTCTTGATGTTCAATGAGGGTAAAGGGATGGGGAATCTCTATCTCTATAGATATGCAACTTGCCTGCCTTGTAGTAACAATCTAGGACACTTGGAGGTGACCCCGTAGGGTCACCTTATTGCTAAAAGTGGTCAGGGCATGATCCTGGAAGTGAGGCCCTGGCTTCAGCTCTGATATGTAGATAATTGCTCAGCTTCTATTCTTTTAAGAAAGGGCAATATTCTTTTAGAAGTTAACCTTTTCCATTTACTTTCTCTCAGTAAATTTCCATTGAACTCAAAGTATTTTGCAATATTACAAAAGAAACTAGGCCCATTATCAGCTGGGTTAAGACATAAAGGAGGAAAAGAATAAAAAGGCTTTTATTTTCCCCATATCTAACCTTAATTCAAATCTACCTCCTCGATGTGATTTTCTGTCATAATATTCAGCATTTAAGTAACCTTTTATGACACAAAAACCTAAAAAGAAGAGAGAGGAGAAAAGCATGAAGTGAAAAGAAGTGAATTTTATTTTTAAGTCAAATAGCCCACTGCAGTAGGGTTATAAATGAATTCCCGTCAGTAAAGGGGCAAACTCAGAAACCACTTGTGTAAAACACAAACCCAAGACAGGAGACCTTGGAATTGCATGTTACAATCCTCAAAGCAATTAGTTTTCTGTAAGCCAATGTGTCTTGCAAAATAAAGCCACAGACCACACTTCTAAGTGATCCATTTCATAAAGCCCCATCGTCTCGGATGCAAATGCCTCCTTCTTTTCATCTTTATTGTAAGGTGATTTCCTACACGGTGATCTAGCGCTTTGTTGACTCCATCTCATTTCAGGCATACCTGAGCAGGACATCACTGACTTGCAGTGGCTTTCATTTGGAACAAGCTGCAAAATGTTCTTACTTCGAGCCCCTCACCTTCCAATTCCTTTTCTACATTTCCTCCGCATTGCTTTTTCTGAGGCAACAAATCTCCACCCCTTCTTGATCAAGACAGACAACCTAATGGATGAGTGGGCTTTAATTTCAATGCTTCTGGCATTTAAACTTGATTTGCATTGTCATATGAAATTATTTGGTATTCTGTATAAAACAGTCTTTAGTCACCCCACCCCCCATTCCCTCTTCTAGACAACCAACCGCTGGGAAATTATCGTCAAAGTCTTAAAATGATTTCCCAGTGATTGCTTGTTAGTACAATACAATTTCGTTCCCAGCCCTGGTCTCTTCAGCTCTCTTCTGGGGACCTGCGAAAACCCCGGTGCCGGCACAGTGCAGAGACACGCTCCTGATTACCACCAACCTCTCTGCTCCCCACAGTGGCCTCTCGGTGCCCTAGTGAACAGAGCCAGAGAGAGTGGGTGCATCAGAATAAAAGAGGAAGGTGGTGAATTTAACAAGAGTAAAATAAAGAAGTCTGCATCGACTGATAGGGATTTAACCACCAACATAATGTCCAACCTCTTTGAAGAACATTCTCTGTGCAGAGCCTCGTGTCGATCATTGGAAGACAGGGGGGAGCAAATGTCCCCTTTGCCTTCAAGATGCTGCCGGTGCAGTCAGAGGGAGGGACACGTGGACAACCAGCTCTCATCCAAGGCAGAGAGTTCACAGTTTTACATATGAAATTGGCTAAAACGAGTCTTACAAGAGCCTAGACTGTGAAGGGCTACACTCGGAGTCGGGATCCGGTGGGAGACACGCAGCAGAATGGAAATGTTAGAGCTGGTCGCATTCTGATAGACAGAACATAGACGGGGAGGCAAGAGGAATAGGTGGACAGATCATGGAGAGTGGGGATTAAGCGGGAGGTGAAGCAAGAAAGAGAATGAAACGGCGAGAAACTGGGTGAAATGTAATTTCCAGAGAATTAACCTGGGAAATACTTATAACGCAGGAGGCTGTGAATCTAAGGACTTCCTTTTAAGTGCCAAAGGTATAAACTAATCTTATTTAATTAGAAAAATATGCTTGTGTTGCATTCTGAGTAATTTCCCAGAGGACAGCCTGTTTCTTTTACAGTTGAAGTTTTTGTTTAAAGCCTCTCTGTCTCTCCTCCTCCATTCCCACTGCTCAGCAGTGTAGCCCACACCCCGTCAGCGGGTGCTCACGCCTACGCAATTATTGTCACTGAGATGTGAACATGACCCTTCCGAAATCTCACGTTTGTTTGGAGGTACTGAAATAGAAACACATTAACCTAGATATACCTGAGCCCTCCAGCAGGTACTTTACAATAAGAAAGAAATAAAAGAACTAAATAATTCGAAAAGCTCTTCTTCGATGACTCACCAAATCTTTACAATGGCAAATAATTGTGTCGGATAATATAGCATATCTTCATATCATCCAAGGTAGTGAAAATATTCAAGATAAAGCAGAGTACTCCTAGTCAATTCACCCTCCAGAATTCTTTCAAAAAAAGTATGGAGTCTAAGAACATTATTTCTTATAGCAATAAAGCAAGGTGATTAGTCTTTCTCGTGCCTGTATTAAAAGGAAAATAGATTCTAGGGGCCTGCAAATTGAAACAAGATAAGCTCCCTTATATATGCTGCCTCAAGGGCTGCAAATAGAAATTTAAATACTTTATCACAATTTTACTCAGGAGTAAGAAAATTTAAAAATATTACTTGTATCAACACAATTTATTTAAAATGAGATTAAAATGCTCTAAAAATCCAGTATGGCCCTGTGCATTTTCAATGAAAAGATTAAAATGATACATACACTTTGATCTACTAAAAGTTTTGTACGAATCACAACTCGCTCTTCCCATATTTACATATATAGAGCCTTCCCAGACAGTAAATATTACATAGGTGATGATACATTCAAATTAAAGTCACTCTCATAAGAATGAGTCAAAAGCAAGCACAAAATATACTGAGTGAAAAAAAGGGAATTAAGAAAACTCGTGAATACTTTGCAACTTTATGTAGTTGGGAAACAGGTTTTTAAAAATGTTTGTTGTGGTACTAACAACGACATTTAAAACCAGTTTTTAAAACAGTTTACTACACAACTCCCCTTCCTGTAACTCTCAAAATAGAAATAGATAGTCCTGGGAAGAGTGCAAGAGCAGCTACATCTGCTTTTAGGCTCAAGGAAGTTTATTACCTAAGACATTGTATATCCCGTCAAGTCTAGAATGATATGAAACACTGTGGCCAAAAATTCATTTCAGGTAGTTCCTCACACACAAGTGACCTGCACTTGAACCTCTCCATTGGTGGCCAAAGGCATTGTGTCTCATTATAAATAAAAGATGGAGTTTAAATCTCAAGCAAAGTTTTCATAATATCTATTTTTTACTCTGAATACTAAAAGTACTTCAGCATAATTTAAGAACACCTATAGCTTATGGTTTCAGTAACATGTGTACATAAGTGTTCTGTTTTATAGGGTATTTAAATGAATGTACCATAATTCTTTACACATTTTGTGCATGTATGTTCAAGTAACGCAAACCCTCAATGAATGTATTTCTAAATGTTAAACAGTGTGTTGAAAGCTTTATTTTTATTTGTCTGTGCTATTATTTACTGCTTCATACAACCCATGAAACCATTCTTATAACTCACAACTACAACTGTTAAGAAGGTCTTACCCACTTGCAAGTTATTTTTATATCAAATCAACTGCAGTTGAAATGGCTGACTCCATTACAAAAAGGCATGCTCACATAAAAGAATTGATATCCTACAAACGTGCTGCTGTGTGTGTGTGTGTGTGTGTGTGTGTGTGTGTGTGTTTTCCTGGAAAACTCAGAATAGGATCTGTCAGGTATACCCGCTAGGGTAACAAACATGTCACCCAGATTTGCATTGGGAATTAAAACATTCTGTAGCCTGACAAAAGACTGTGTGTTCTTAGCAGCCGTGACGAGAAGGCGGCATTGCTGTACCTAAGTCCCTCATCAGACAGCTTGAGAAAAGAGCCACAATCCCTTGACAAAGGTTCCCCGAGGGGCAAGCCGCGCTGCAAAGAAGAGTGGCTGCATCTCCGTCTCAGGCGTCCGGGCAAACTTAAATCGGCCTCCTGCAACCCCGACACTTTTATTTGTGCGTTTCTACGTCACTTGTGTGGGAATTATGAATATAGGAAAATACACGTGTAGGACGTGAGAAATATCGGTGATATCAAAAATACAAGGCACACATTCTCTAATGCCCAATATGAAATCATAATACTTATCAAACAAAGCGGTCCAATGTAACACAGCAAATGCTATCATCACTGTACTATAAGTGAATATGTTAACGATTTTAAACTGACAGTATTAATAGCAAACGGCATCTAAGACAATACTGCAATATGTATCCCCATAATTTTAATAAAAGAGAACTGCATTGCTAATTTAAGTATAGGCTCAGAATGTCCCCTACCTATCTATCTTTGACAATCAACATTAAATCATTTCACCCCATAAGAGTACATCTGAGTGTCAAAAGAATGCCCAGACATTTTTTTCCAACCATATTTTGTACAAATAATCCTATTCATAGAGATATTACGATGGAAGGAAAATATTTTGCATAAAATAGAAGAAATACTGTAATTAGCATGGTTTTGTTCCAAATGTCACAGACTCCTCTTGTTTTTCAGGTCCTTAATGGAAGGGAGGCATCAACTTATCAGCAGCTTCATAAAGGCAGCCTTTTAGAAAACGTCCTCATTCAGCTCTGCGTGCAATCCAGCCATGCCGTTAGCTCCCGTAAGAAAGATGTGCGAAAAGCCACAGTGCTGATCACAAACACATAGAATTCAACTACAAACAACAAGCAGATTGCCCAGCAAATGTCCTGAACACTTTACAGTTTAATACACAATGTCCATTAGAACATTTGTTAAATTTATTAAAAAATTTATTTATTTTTTCCTCTTCAACTAAGTGTAACTGATGTGCTAGGTTCAATTCTGACACACAAAATACAGTTTCTACCACATGATCTCTACTGCAGACATGAAGGACAGCAAGCCACATTAGTCATGAAGAAATATTAGGACTCAAATTCTTCCAAAGTAGAAAAACACTGATATACAGCATGAAGTGATATAGGCTACAACTGTCAAGCTAGAATTTGACAACTATTGAGCCACTTCATTATATAAAAATGTTATTTACATTCTGCCCTTAATAGTGCTTGTTGATATGCTAAATATAAGCACATTCTTAAAAACCAGAAGCTGGGCATATTCCCATTCTAAACCAACAGGCAAGAATGGAATGCATTCTCCACAAACTTAAATTATGTATTTAAACCTTGCCAACCACCTGTTGGTAGAATTTCATTTTTCCATTTCTCGATTATTAAATTAAGGTTATAGGAATTAAATAACATATCCAAAGGCACATGAGATCTTAATATAGGTTTATATGGTGCCAGGTTATATTGCTAATGATTGTGAGCAATGTCCGAACTCCTCTGGGTTCCAAACTACAAATGATGTCAAAGGCGGTTTTAAAAAATCAGCCTCTGTGTGCTAAGACACATAGTTTCTCCTACATCTTCCTTAATTAATGTACAAACTCTAGAAAAAATTCGCACACATGGCAGCCACTGCCTTTAGAGCAACCAAGGACTCGGGCTGACTCTCGCTGGGCTTCTGTGGCGTGAGGGACAGGACCAATCGAAAGACAACAGATTGCCATCGGGCCATAGGACGTATTGTATCATGAGCCTGACCGGAAGGGGTGTGTTTTTCCTCTTCTCAGAAAGGCGTCCTATGTGGGCTATAGCCCCCAGGGGCATCAACACATTTTCATCATTTTCTATCATCACAAACAAGCCCACTGATGTTCAGTCAATTCCAAGTCATAGGGAAGTCTCAAGGATGCTGTAAATCGTTCCTCACACAAACGGACTCATCTTTTTCCAAGATTTCTGGGTTCCAACAGCTGAACTTTTGGTTGGCAGCCCGATGGTTAAGCCACTGTGTTACCAGGGCACTCTTGTTTGCAATAAGCAGGTATAGAAATCTGTCAAACATTTTCTTTTCTTTCTGATTTCCAGTTTACTTTCAGGCAGAGTAGACAAGAGATGCAGGAAACGGAATTGGCTGCAGGACCAGCTTCTGGGATGGCTGTGATTCCGTTCAGCATTCGTGTATTGATGTGAGTTAGCAAGCTGAGAGGGCTTTGAAGGAAGAGAGTTCTCGAGATCCTTATGAAACGAGACAGACGGCTGAAGTGATGAAGAGTGAGTTCTCATTCGAGAGGAAAGAAAGAACTGAGAGGTATAAAGAGGTGCTACACCTGGTCTTGGCATATCACAGGGATATGGCTGCCTCCTGCAAGGGAAGTGGGGAGAGGTCCGTGCAACTGAAGGAGCAAAATGTACAAGTTTTAGGGATGCTTGCCTTCCACTTTCTTAGTGACTTTTTTAATTACTAAGAAGTTATTATTTTAAATATGCATTTAATATTGAATTATAACAAGAGAAAAGTAATTACCATCGGTGTTTTGGGCCTTTAAAAATTTCTCTTATAAATCAAGGATGGTTCCACTAGTTTCAACACTCTCAGCCTAAATTTGTTTTCCTCACCACCTCTAGGAACCTTGGCCAGGTAATTTCCCTTGTGAGAATTCCCATTTTTCTTTTCTTATTTCTCCCTTCCTTCTTTCCTTCCCTCCTGCTCTCCCTCCTTTCTTTTTTCTTTCTTTTATCCCTCACATAAATATCATACTTATAAAAGGATTTCTATGAGAATTCAATGAGGCAATCTATATGAAACCCTTCATCAGGGCACGACATTTAATTTTTTTTTCTTAATGAGTCATGGATAACGCTAGCTGTTTGGGTTTGCTGGTTGGCTGACTTGCTTTCTTACCAAAATGATATGCCCAAAATGCCTGCAAGACATCAGGTTAGAAAATGTTTCAAATCGGCAATTTAACCTGATCTCTTTCTCAAGTGAACATTTTTTGTCAGTTTTCAAAATAGTCTTTTTGTTATTAAATATCTAACACAAGCTGCATCTGTAACCACTGAAAGCTGATGAATGTAACAAAAGAAGTATGTTTGCATAGTGTCAGTACACAGTCCTCCTGTTTCAAACCTGATCACTTCCGATACAAATTTTGTTTGCGAAGCATCAAAAACTATCATGTTAAATTGAGATTATATACTACAATTATCAAGCATTCCATTCTTGAAGAAGCCTTAATATGAAAGAGAAATCACTAGGATTTTTATAAAACAGTCACAAAAAATGTCTTTCTGTGCTTCCCTTCTCAGTAAAAATGAGAAAATAATATTGTTATATAATGAAAAGGAAGGGGGTTCATACAATGATGTGCTCTAAAGAACAAAGATAGCCAAGAGTTAAATATAATTCAAATAATCATCTCTGATGTTCTCTTTTAGCTCTTCTATTAAATAAATACCCTTTTTCTTTTCCTTTTTTTACATTCCAATTGTACTAAACAGCAAAAACCCATGTACAAAAGAAACTATAAAATGCTTGTTAATCTAATAACAGAATGCCAGAACAGAAAATCTCTCCTGCCACAAAGTGTAACTGAGATTGTCTACACCACAGACAGTTTATGATCAGAAACGCTGAAGAAAAAAATTTAAGAGATCCATCAATAGAAATGATGTTTCCACTGTGAGTTCAGGGTCACAGTAAGGCCACAAGACCAGAGACATAAAGTCCTATTAATTGTACTTCCCAGGGGTTACACACCAGCCCAGCTTTCTTATGAGAGTCCCAATTTATGCCTTTTATCCAATGTAATTATTAATAGAGTACCTTTAACTCCCCAAATGTCACAGTTTGGACAATAAATTACATAGTTGCCCTAGACTAACCCTCACTCCCTTTCCCTCATAGACCTATGGGCTAGTTATTTTAACTCCTGAGGATACGTGAAGAGGAAAGAAAATGATTTTTTTTAACCTTAGCCAAGCTTTTAACTTTTTTTTTCTTAAGACAAGAGATTTCTAGTCTGAATTATCTTTGATGGGTCTCCTTTACCTCTAGAACAATTCAGGCAGACATGTGTCCCTAACTCATGCCATCCCCCCACAACTACCTGCAGCCTAATTTCTGCCTAAATCTCATGGCATAAAGTTCCGTCTGCTTATTGAGTTCTATTTGAAAAATTTAAGGAATTCCACCTTACATTGAGAATCCTCCATTCAACTGCTGTTTCTTTAAGATTAAAAAAAAATTGTCTGAACCTAAGCCATGTTAAGGTTAGGTTCTGCAGCCGAGAATAGCAGTTTGTATCAGCCACAGGTAAGCCTGAACACCTGATAGTAAGAGTCCCTTAATCAAAAAGCAATCTTGGGGGATGAAGTAGTAGTGCATTGCTTCAGGCACTAACCAGGTCCTACCCCCCCACACTTGCATTGTATATTTATCTAATGATGAAATAAATGCATCAGACTTCTCACAGGTGAAGTAGAAACACATTTAAAGCATTCCCTTTCTAGGGTCACAAGGTGCTTCTCCAAACAAGGGGAGGTGGGCAGCGGCCAAGCAGCCTCGGTAAAAACAGTGTGGTGGAAGGTCCTGACCTCATCTCTCTGCGGAGGGGGCAAGAATGGAGATCAACACCCAAAAGCCGATTCCTAGGGGGCAGATGCCAAGCATACCTCCACCCTTCACCATTTTAAAAAGATTGTGCAATAATTAGCATATCATGCAATCCAACCTTTTAGGTACACCAATAAGGGTTGTGCAATCATTGACACAATCAACTTAAGCACCTGTCTTCCTTCTTGGTGACTGTCCCCAGTTTCCCCACACTCCCCTCCACGGCCCCAGGCTTCATTCATCCATCTACTGTCTTCGTAAATCACCCTGCCCGGTTTCCCTGCATAGGTAACCAGACAAAAGAAGGGCAAAACACACACAAAAAGAGACCCAGTAATAGTGACCATGTAAAACAGAAGAGGACATCAAGCTAAGATAATGAAAAGAATATTAAAAACTTAGAATAGGTTCACAGTGAGTCTAAAGGAAGAGCTAATGACAAGGTGTTATATCTCACTGAGCCTATGTACATATGTTAAAATAATCCACATTACAATACTCTATCTGGTGTTAGGGCTGGTCACCTTTCTAGTCTATGGGTATTGGGGATTCACTGAGCATTTAATCCATGTAAGGACCCTGCAAATGGATTTTGGGCTTCCACTAGCATCCATAGCATTCCACATGAAAATTGAGTGTTTAGAATTTAGGCACTTGTCCCATGCCCTCCTCTTGGTTTGGATCACATTATTTACAATCGTTGGATCACACAGGCTGGTAAGCTTCCTCATACAGACTTTGATAATTCCTCACTTAGATTGTTGCTAGTTTTGAGACAAGCCTTTAAGACTCCAGATAATATATATTTCATGATGGCTGGAATATCTGATCCTCCAAACTTTTCATCACTTTTGGTACCATCTATGCCTTTCCCAAAGCTCTCTATTTTTCTGCTGGGTTCAATACTTCATGACAATGACCACAATGAGCACACAGGAAATACTTAGAATTATAAGATTCATTAGAAAGCAGGGCTATAATTCATAATCAGGAATAAAGAATATAGATCTTTAATCAAGACAACCTCTTCTCAGCCATCCTCTGGGCACACAGGTCTCAACCTTCCACTCCTCGGGCCTTACTGGAATAGCATCGTCTCTGTCCTGCTTGGATAAGTTTACAAATTTCTTTTTACTGTTAATAGGTAGCTAAAGGTGCCTCACCCACCAGTTGGCCTTGACCCAAAGGCCCCCAGCTCTCTTGTTTCACTAGTCCGTGGCTCTAATTCTACCTATATATGCCAAGAGGCATCCCACTCCATTGAGAAACCATCTGGCTGAAGGTATTCAACTCTTGCTCTCTGGCTCCCAATCTCATTCTAATTGTCTTACTCATGGTCCCTAAAGCCCACTGAATTATCTCACTGTGATCTATGGTTCTGCTCCCTCCACTGCTACTGTTTATCTCTCACTACTTTGTCACCTTCTCCCATTGTCTTCTGGGTTACAGTTCCTCTCTGTCTCCTGGACCTGGGAGGTTCTCAGAAGAGGGAGTGTGGATCCAAAGGACACACTCCACTCCTATTCCTTCTTCTTAGTGAAGGGTCATGGGGCTCCCCTTTCCATAGGAAGGCTCTGGGATGCCTCAAGTGAAGCCCAGTAGTATAGCAAGTGCTCGATCCCTTCTTTAGAGCTCCATGCACTTTATTTCGATGCACCTTCTTTGCATTTATCTTCCCAATCTCCTTTGGCATCATACCCATTTTATTTGCATTGCTCCATCCAGTCATTGTGTGGAAGACACAAAGTCTATAAATAGAAAAGCCATATGAAGTAAGTCACTTCAATACAGCATCCAAACCAATACTGTCCCCTGCAGATAAAGGCTGCCACAAGAAAGGAGGGGAATTCCTGACTGTAACCCTGTGTAATATTGTTAAAGTAATAAACAAAAATTAGTTTGGGTTTGTCATGCACAGGTTTAGGAGTGCAAATAGTCTTTTAAAAATAAAAGGCATGCCTTTTAGTCATGAGAATATACTTGTCCCTTATCCAGAAAAGCTTAGCAGCAGCAAGGGGAAAAAAGATTATCTGAGGAAGAATCTTCTGGTGTCGGGAATAAAGATTTACACTTATCCAGTGTACCTGAGCTTCTCTAGTTCTGTGAAAACTCAAGATTCAGATAGTGGGTAAGAAAGAAAGATGTGGGTCTTCATCATTTGTGTATGGGGTCCACACGAATATGGGGCGCAGACTGCATGAAATTGACTTTTGTGTTTTATTTATTTGCATTTTACTTATTCTCACAGACCCATATATGCATGCATAAAACGGATAAATGAAACCACACACAAATAAGATCTGTTTACGCTCTAAGATATAGTCACACACTTGTCTACTTCACACATCAGGGTTTTGAAGCACATGTGGTAGGCACTGTAGCTCTTCCCCAAATCACTGGTTTATGATTCTTCCAACACAGTGGGTGCCCAAGACCACAACTGAATATCATGGCTTAACTTTGCTGTGCATTTACAACAGCTGCAGCTGCCCTTGTGCTGCAAGTTAAACAAATAAAAACAAATCATGTATCAAGGTGAAAGACTATTTAAACCCAAACCATTCCTTTCTGGTTTTATTGTGGGATATCTTATTTTTGTTAATATTTCATTTTATTTTGTTGTTGGTTTTTAAACTTCACTGGTTTGGGGGAGGTAATTAAGTGTTTTGGTATAAAAGATCTCCTGCTGGGTGATAGGCTACATGGGGAAGGGGAATTAGACGAAAGGTATTGAGTAATAACCACAAATGACTTTATAGCTCATTCTGTCTGAATGTCAATAGAACTTGAAAGCAAGATTTGCAGAAGATAATCAGCAATGGCTCCCCCATGTATAATCAGGAATTGACTCTAATTAGCCATTTGCAAACCTCTTACCTGCCACTGTGATTTCTTATCTCAGTGGGGGGTGGGGGGGAGAAAAAAAAAGAAAGGAAAAAATGGGGGGGATGGCATAGTGACCCAAATGATGGATGGCAGAAAGCCACAATTATAAAAGATATTTGTAATCATCTCAAATTATATTAGCATTGAATTAATTTGACAAATTCTTACTGATGTTGTCAAGTGACAAAGCAGGTATCAAATACTGTCACACGTGTTCTTGTAAGCGGCTTCAAAACTTTTGAGGAATGAGGGGATGGAGAAAAGCAAATGCTGTTTAAAATACATTGTTTAAAGAGTGGTTGTCTAAATAAAATTTTTATTAGGAATAAATAAACAGTGAAAACATAACTTGAAGTACAACAAAAATATGGTTTGTCATGCAGTATACTTCACAAGATGATAAAGAAACTGTAGGAATTGCTTTCTTTTGAAGTAATATATTCAATTTGAGAGAGAATACATTGAAAGAGAAGTGATTAGAAACAATCCTTTTTTTTTTTAACACCATGAATTCAGCTATGAAAACTTGGACCCATACACCACGGTTAAGGGGTCATCCAACAGATCGCTGCTGAAATGGACAAATGGCTTGAGAATACAAACTCATGTTTTCCAACTAGGGATACGTTTTTTAAAGGAATGTTCTATAAACTCCAAAATAAAATATATAATAAGGGATCTTTCTATTGATCGAGATTATACCATTTCCCAAGGGAGATTGCTTTTATATATTATCAAAAGACCTAAAGAATGGATAAATATGAAATGGTAGTTGTTGTTTTTTTCTAATGCAGTTGCTTTGCCCACATGATTCTTACTGCATTACAATTCCTGGGCAGGCTGAGCCCTAGGAAACCTGGGTAAGCCACCTCCATGATGATTAAGATGCTACACTACAGAAAAGTATCTCCCTACAGGAGGTATGAATAAGATAGCCAACAGCATAAGAGAAGCATCAACATGAGAATTAAGGGGAAGATGATAGTAATTGTGGCTGGGATGGAGACTCCTATTTAGGAGCTAAAACATTGCTGAGATAGAATGACCTGTTCCTTCAGAGTCCCAGGGTTTAAGCTAAGTAAGAGATATGATTCCACACACTATTCAATGTAATTTAAAAATCCTTCTTGTGCACCGAAAGTATGCCCGATTACTTTCAACGAAATCTAAAAGACATTGATTCTCATTTAGAGTCAATGAGGGACTAGTCCTCTAGTCTAGATATTTGGAAATAGAAACTACAGGGAGAAAAACTTATAAATGTTTTGGGGTTTTTTATAAAAGAAACCACTGGTGTTTAGTTAGGAACCCTATTCTATGTTTAAAAAAATTTTTGCTAAATATTGAAATATTCTAAATGCCATATCATATTTTGTAGTAAATATAATGCAAGCACCCATCTCAATAAATCATCCTTATCCCTCTTGCTAGAGCCTTACACTATCACTTTAATTTTGTGCGGACTGCATCATTTATTCATTTCACTTTGGTTTATTTTCTAGTTCTGGGACATCTTCAATTTTTTTTTCTTTTTTCTCAACTGTGACGATGTGAGTCATTATCAAGCTCGCCTTTCTAGTCCTTTTGTTACCCCCCTGCAGGGTGCATTGTTGACTACAATCCCACACAACCTTCTTTTCTTGTTCATGAGGTTAAGGAACACCCAGGTCAGTTCTTTTTACAGTAACTTAAGGTGAAGACCAAAAAACCCAAAAGCCTGCACACCAATGGACATCCTTCCTAAATCTATCCCCATGGGGTAAGAAAAGAGTGTCAAAGCAGCTGAGCCAGGAAAGCAGAAGGTGGTGGGTGTGAGGTGTTACAGAGGCGGAGGAAGTCCTCTGCTAATAATGCAAACTTGTGTGTGTGTCTGTGCAGTGCACGTTTTCTCCTGCTTTCTCCTCACACCTGCTTCATTCTAGACGGTGCTCTCTGGAGGATTCAGATGTGGCTGAGCATCTGGAGGACTAGCTCACAAAGCCCATAGAATTTTATTTACAGCAGAGACTAAGATACAGTCTTAGGAAGGAATGTATCCTTGGAAAGGGAGGGCCTACCCACACAAATTATGTCCAAAGACAATCCTTTAGGGTCAGAAGTGTGGGTTGTATTTATGGCTTTTTCTTTAGGCTCTACAGCAGGAGGACATTCCACGGCCCAGGTGCCAGCAGACCCTACAGGGGAGAAACATCTAACTGAAAACGTCTGGGGCCCCTTTCTCTGTGAGAAAGCCATTGCACACAGCAGCTCTGCCTTAGGGCCTACGCCATGATGTGCAGCAGAGCCAGAGGGAAACGTCGGCCTGAGAAGTTCATATTGCAGCAAGGTGAAGTACAGGAGCAAGTGGTTTGAACAGTAAGTCTACTGCAGCTGCCTTTATTTGGCGCCAAAGTCTGTGTTAGATCAATATGTGCATGTTTGGGCCAGAAAAGGTCCTTGGGGTCATTGCCAGCGGTAACAGCCCTAGTACAAGTCAAGGCCAGAGTAACAGCTCTGTAGGCCAGCACTGGCAGTGACAACTCAGAGGCATTGACCCTTCAGGGGTCGGAGCAAGAACACGAGGACACAGCATCTGAGAGTGTAAGAGTTAAAGGGGAGAGGGGAGACAACAAATGTGTGACAATCACTGAGAAGGC
>NW_022107431.1:67957070-67963288 GCF_000313985.2 Echinops telfairi | reverse complement strand
GACTTTTCTCTAGGTAAATATTTATTCCAGCTTTGGAAAGCAATTAAGCATCACCACATCTTCACGAACATGTTTCCTTCCTTTAAAATAAACATTCTCACACAAAGACGTGGGGTGCCCCATTCTGGAGGAGCCTTGATCAGATCCACTTGGTTTCTCTCACAGGCCACAAACCAAATAGATGACCTGCGTCGTTTCGTTTGTTTGTTTCTTTTTACTGCAGCATATTAAATTACTTGGCAAATGTACATCAAACAGGAGGTTTATATATGTCTCATTATGAATTGTGTTGATTATATATCTGTCCATAATGATGAATTATTACAACCAATGAAAAGACTAGGTATACCTAACACCTTAGCAGATATATAGCTTTGCTGCACATTTTGATATTCAAAATTTAAGCACATGCGCTCCCAGTTGTTTTCTTGAGAGAGAGAAACATCAGGCATTGACCAGAGGAGGGGGGGCCCTCAACAAAAGGATCTGTTCTTAGGAGCAACTCATCAAAGACTAGCTTATGCAGCTTAGTTTCTTTAACCATTCTCACATGGGAATATAATGGCAGCTTTAATGCAATTCTGCCAGACATAAAGATAATCTGGTCTAGCGGAAAGAATTCATGACTGTGCAGTAGAGAAACCTCATCTGAAATCTCAGCTCCTCCCAAGGCTTTCTGCTAACTGACTTTGGGCAAGTCCCTTCATGAGTCAATTGTCAGTCACCAAACCTCTAAAATGGACTGGATGTAAATATTGCACTAGGAGTGGTAAGAAGATTTTAATAAACTAGAGAATATTAGAGGAAAAACTTGAAAATATAAAAACTTGTTCTACAAATTTTAAAGAGAGTTCATCCATTTATGGCACTGTCTTATTGTAATAGATTTTAAGTAGGTTATAAGGAAATTAAATTAATGATTATTACATGCTTGCTATTTAGAAGATGAAATATCTGGAAAGTTGACTGCTTGTTTCATCCCGATGTTCGGTACTTTGGAGCTGGGATAATTTTTCTTCCCCATGCATTTTGTTTCTGTTAGGACTGCCTGAATTCCTGATGGCTATTTTAAAAAATCACATTAGTGTTTATCTTCTCTTTTTTTCAGGTCACTTAATATTTCCATTGAAATATCAAGGTGCAATGACACATTTCTCTTTCAGAGAGCTCTGCCTTCAATGTGACGCGGTGGTAATGACCAGCTGGGGGCGACCAGCATGTTCTTTCCAAGCAACTGCACTGGAAATAAAGGAACACATCAGCCATGGCAGGAAAAGCAATCAATCCACTACAGATGGAAGGAGGCACTTGTTAAAAATATGAAAATCTCAGGAGGAAAAAGGAAAAGATGTGAGTCTATGCACATCCACAAATGGCGCATATAAAATATCCTAGAAAATGGAGCTGCTAAGATCTGTTTCTGTGGTTAAAAATCCATGTAGCAGTTGAAAGCTATGCTTGGTGGGTGGCTTTGAGCTGCTGTTTACATTCTGCTGTCACTTGGGGCTCCGCCTCTCCTCCTCTTAAGGTACAAGCTGCATTTGCTCACAGAGCAAATCCATAAGCCAGGTCATCTGTGGGTGGCTGTTGCTCAGCCCTCTGCAGCTGCGCCACTCCCTTTTGACACATCCTTCTCCCGGGAATGCTTCGGCTCAGCCTTGCCTCTTGTGACTTGCATTGCCAATCCCCCACCGCTTCTAAGCCATCTATGCATCCTCTAAAAATAAGAGCTCCATATATACCTGCTGAATAAATTGGGGAATGAATGGATGAGTGAAAGAATTCGGCTGACATCACTGCCACTGAATTGATGCCGACTCCTAGCGCCTCTATAGGACAGGGTACAACTGCCCCTGCGGGTTTCCGAGACCATACCTCTTTATTAGGGTAGAAAGCTCAGTCTTTTCATTAGCTGAGTTTCCCAAATGGATCACTAAACTCTCTTTTCTAGTCTCACACAGTGTAACCAAATCAATTCTGACTCGCGGTGACCTTATTGGACAGAGTACCACTCACTGCCCCTGTGGGTTTCCGAGGCTGTAAAATGTTAGATGAGCAGAACACTGCATTTCTCTCCTAGGGAGCAGCTGGTATGTTCAAACTGCTGACCTTGTACTTCAAAGCCCACCATGTAACCCACTACACTTGACAGTCTCACTCACTTAACTGCCATCGAGGCCACTGTGACTTACAGTGACCCTGTGGGACAGGGTAAAATCGCCCATGAGGTTTTGAGTTCATAACTCTTGACTGGAGTGCAAGGCTTCCTCCTTTTCCTGTCTGTTTTCTTGTCTCTCGGGAACTCATCTTTCTCCCTCGGAGCTGAAGATGGTTTCTAACTGCTGCCCTCCCTGTTAGCAGCCCAACTCGTAACCACTGTGCCCCAGTCGCATCTGGCTTCACTTGACAAGCACAGTAGTCCACTGTCACCAAGTTCGTCTGCATGGACAATGACCCTGGACAGTATACATAGTCTCCAAGGCGACAAATCTTTACAGGAGCAGATAGCTCCATCCTTCTCCCTAGGAGTGGCTAGCAGGTTTGTACCCTTGGCCTTGCTTACCTGACAGCACTCCTATAAAAGCTGTTCAGCTGCAGAGGCACACTCAAGCCTCTATTGACAGATAAATAGTGACTATGTGTGAAATAGATTGGTTGGGATCCAAGCACGTGTCTCACATTGGAAGAAGAGAATTCTATCTTCTAAAAAAATTATATAAGTGGAAAATTTAGAGAAATAAACTTTAAAAAATGTCCTATCTTCATCATTCTCTCCTTTGATAATTTCAGTGTCTTAAAATATGACAATGCTGGTGGGATTACAAGGCTTATTCAGTGGTACCTGGGCCATCACCCTAGCTGTTAACTACTACAGCCCATAGGGCAGATCTGACTCATAGCCTGTTTTAGTACGGCCTGTGATCCAGTAACAGTTTTTATGTTTTGTTGTTATGTTTTTAAATGGTGGTATGTGAAGATTATGTTAAATTTGAATGTCAACCTCCATAAAGTTTTATTGGAACACAATCATATTTATTGATATATGTGTTTCAAAATCATAGTTGTCGCTGTGGCTATACAGCCTGCCAACCCTTAAGAATTTACATCCAGCTCTTTACAGAGATGCACATCTGCCTCCAGGATTGAAGAAGTTCAGCACAGGGATCTAGCAAACAAAGGACCTGCTGTGTGCCTGGTTCTTTTATTATGATAAGGAGAATCCACCCCTGTGGAGACTCTTTTGAAGTCTAGTGGGATGGCAAAACTCCCCAGTGCCCTTGATTGGGTTAGATATACTTTATTTACGTAGTATTCCCTCCATAAGCATGGGGTATTCATTGGGCTGCTAACAGGTCAGCAGTTAGAAACCACCAGCCACCTCACAGGAGAAAGACAGGGAATTCTATTTCCACAGTGACAGTCTCAGGAACCCACAGAGGCAGTTGTCCCCTATCCTGTGGAGTCACAATGAGTTGGCATTGACTCGAAGGCAGGGCGTCTGAATTGTTTTAGAGACTAGCAAGGGTGCCATGTCCTCCCCCCACCCCCCTCTTGGTACATTATTAGCAAGCTATTCCATTCCCTTGGTAAGCCATAAGCCCCTTGCATTTACATCTCCCTATCCAGTCATTTAGAAGGAATACAAAGCCTAGAACTAGGGAAGATAATCAAGCTGCACCATGCATGCTATATTTTTCTATTATTTTTTTTTTTTTAGAGAGAGAAAGCAATGATTTTTTTAAAACGAACACTAAGGCAAGGGGTTATAAATATATGACTTGATCTTTTGGCTCAGATCAATGGCTGACCAGGCAAATAACCATTATCCAGAACTTTTCCGCAAAACCTGGCGAGAATTGTTCTTTCACTCTCTGATAGGAGTACAGGATCCACCTGCTTACCATTGAATCAAAACAAGAGAATTGGTAGGTCAAAAGATTACCATGATACAGAGCCTTTCAAATCACAGCCGGGATTGCAGATCTGGCCACTCGCTTCCCAGCCAATTGATAATAAACCCGTTTTCATTTTCCAGAAGGGGATTGGTTTTCTCTGTTAGCCTTGAGACAAAAACAAAGCTCTTGGGAGGATGTCCAGAGCAGCCCCCTGCAGCCTGGCCCTGGACAGCATGCACACCCACCGTACTCTCCTCAGGTGGAGTCAAGCCTTATCAACTCGTTTATTTCCATAAGCAAATGAACTACGGCAGCGAATGGCAAGAAGGCCTGATCCAGGCAAAATGAAGGCACTCTGAGGTCCCTCACAGGGCTTCTGGTTGCCGGGTTGCTGTACCAGTCCTCCTTCTTCCCCCTCAGAGCCAGATAAACCTCTGTCTCTTCGACTTGGCAAAGCGCAGAAAAGAAGCAGTTATAATACACAAGTGGTCAATGAGGCAGCCTTTAAGGAAAAACACTGCTGATAAGATAAACAGCTTGTGATGTCCTTAATTATAATATTTCATACTCATTTAGCCATCTCCACATCACAGAACTAACAAAGTGGATTTCAAACAGGAAATAAGACTCCTTCCCACCAGCCCAGAGGCCTAATTATAAAATAGCAACCTACTTTTTCTGTAGTGAATACAGGACTCCTTTTTTATTTTTTTGCCTTCCCTCCTCCAACAGAATTTATTGAGCTCATTACCAGGCTGCTTATGAAGTGATTTGAAATGAGGCAACATTAAAGCATTCCACAAATCCCTTGTACTTAGTCATCTTGACACTTTATTTGAACTCAGAGCATTGATATAGAATAACTGCAGCAGCCCCACACTTCCGACTCCATTATCTGACAGGAGGTCTGGAATCCCAAAAAGCATATATCATCAAACTTTCTCAATCATCACAATCATTTGCAGGAAAGAAGCAGGTATCAGTCTGGTAATGCAAGAGGGATTTGGCTGCTAGACACCAGGCAAGTGCCACGTGTGTTAGCCTAAAGGGACAGAGTCACACGAATCAGGCAGAGAAAGGACCAAAGGCAGTGTTTGTACGTGTGTATTTTAAGAAAAATTGACAGATAAGCTTCAAAGCAGCTAAAGCACTGAACTCCCTCCATGCCATTAGTCCTCCTCGAACTTCCGTCCCCTCGTAATCCAAGAGGTAGTTCCAGACTGAGCCTCACTGGGGGATCGCTGAGGCTGATACAACGCAGCTAAAAACAGTATCTGCAAGAGATTGGAAAAGAAGGGGAGGGGGGTAGGCGGTGGGTGAGGGGTGGGAATGTTCTCTGACAACAGACCAGAAGTCTATGAAAGGTGACTATCTGAGATGTGAAAATGTGGCTCGTCTCTGTCTTTTATTACCACTTTCCCTAACTTTCTGAGCCAGCAGTGAATCAGAGACTCCTGTTAAGGAAGAATTATGTTTTATATCTCACTGGGTCATGCATATATCTCGATATGAAGTCTGCCTCAGGGCGGAAGGGGGGAGTCATAGTTTAACAAAGAAACCATCAAGGAGAAGGTGTGTGAGCTTGAGTGTGCATCTGTGTGTGTCTGGGTCGGCGAAGAGGGAGAAAACCCAGATTGTCAGAACAAGGAGTCCCCAATTCCATTGTTCCTTGGAGTGAGGTGACACCATTTCCACGACAGAAAAACAAAACCACACAAAAAATCTCACTGCCATCGAGTCGATTTCTACTCATAATGAATTCTACTGTAGCTACACTAATCTTTGCTATATTTCTTATTATACACCACAACTCAGTGGCTATATCCATAGGTTAAATGTGGTTGCATTAGAAAGCACTTCACAGCAATAGACGGACCAGCATATTTTTCTAAGTTAGACCTTGATGTAGTGCTGTGGCAAGGCAATAATTTCAAGGGGAGTTTCCTTTGAATGGAACCCAGAAAGATGATTATAATTGAGAGCCTTTCCAGTAGAAACTGTGCTGTCTTCGCTAACCAATCAGATCCCAAACTTGATAGTTAAAATTTTCAACCAAATTCCTTTCTACAGAGAGCCTTTCCAGTAGAAAATGTGCTGTCTTCACTAACCAATCAGATCCCAAACTTGATAGTTAAAGTTTTCAAGCAAATTCCTTTATATTTGAACTGAATACATGTCCTGCAAGTGACTACCCATGGGAAAATTATTCATCAGCATTTCTTAAGAAAAGAATAGATTAATAAGGTCTAGGTTCTGAAGCATTATCCTGATGTTCTGTTCTAAAATTTTTATAGTTTCAGGTCATACATTCAGATTTTTTTT
>NW_022107431.1:67911592-67955560 GCF_000313985.2 Echinops telfairi | reverse complement strand
TTTTCTCCTCCAGATTGTCCATCCAGCCTGTCCTATCCAGACAGACCTGCGGAGACTGCATTCAGGTTTTTGTTTGTAAAATGCCTTCTCTAAAATATTCAAGGGTTCACCATGCCCAAGAAATTAAGTCAACACTTGTAAGTTTAATATTTAATGCCTTCACTACTCTGGCTCCAAATTATCTTAAAAATATGATTTTTCATTTCTATAACCCTTTAGAGTTTGGCAGGCATTTTATATCTATTGTCTTCTTTCAATTAATATTTATAACATGGGCTATGATTTATTCATAAAATGGTCTATATTATTATAGCATAGAAAACCTACCTAATTATTAAATCCTTAAAACCACACAGATGAAGAAAAGAAGATCACAGACACTTGAAGCCTTTTCCAAGACTCATATGTATCAAATAAGGAGCAAATCTGGCAAGATATTAGCCTAAAAGGATAAGACACTTTGTTGCACAAATAATAATACCTCACATGGTGACTTTTTCCACATCCCACAGTAAAGAATATCAGACACCTGGGGGGGGAAATTGATGAAAAGGAATCAATCAGAAAATCTGGTTTAAAATTTTGATCTACTATTAATTTTATCTTTTACCGCAGTCACCTAACAGCTCTATTGTTTCCCTTTTGTTGTTAATGCAAGTCTGACTCTTACCGATCCTATAGAACCAAGTAGAGCTGCCCATAAGCCTCTGAAATGGTAAGCTTTACAGACCCAGACTGTCCCTCCTCTCTCCAATGGAGTGGCCGCTGGGTTCAAACAACCAACCTCGGGGTGAACATCCAAACACTTAAGTGCTGTGACATAAGGGCTCCTTTTAACACGTCGATATTTCATTATATTTGCCTCCAAGGCAGCCTTCTAATTCTTGAGATGCTTGCACGGCACAGAAAAAATTGAAGTGTGGTAGAAATAAGTCTCCTCTAAGCATTTAATTCCAGATCGCCTTATTTTGTTTGAAGCATTAAGGGTTTACACATAGGTGATCATTAACATCTGCATTATTCCTACTTCCACAGACAAAGTCAACTGTGAGGTCTATTATCTTTCCAAGGTCACATTCAATGTCATCCATTGGCTGATGCAATATCAGAACCCTCAGCCTACACACCTGGATCACATGTTCATTTCCAGGTTATTTACACAAACCTACGTTGAGAAGCAGAAGAAAAAAAAATGAGACTTTCATATTATCAGTGAACAGTCTCTGTTTCTAAATAAAACATAAATAGCTCTTACATGGGTAAACAGGGCACGGTGTCAACAACTCCGGTCAATAAATTTTTTTTCCAAAAGCTCTTATAATAAACTTCTGGGCTTTCTATTGAAATCAGATCTATCTGTTAGCATCCAAATCTATTTTTCTCACAACTTACTGCTTAAAAACTATGAGAGGGAGAAGGAAAAAAAGAGAACGAAGATAGGGAGGAAGGAAGGGCGAGCCAGAAGGAATCGGTGGGGTGGGATGGGGCAGGGCAGGGCAAAAACGGGGGCGGATCGCCAGTAAGATTAGATGATAAACAATTGCCTTGGTAACCATTATTGTTTATCATGTCTACAAAGGATAGGGTGGTTGCACTCTCAGCTTTGACGAAGCAGTGAAAGGCTCTAGACCAACGGTTCTCAACCTGTGGTTCACAACCCCTTTGGAGGTTGAACGACCCTTTCACAGGGGTCGCCTAAGTCCAACAGAAAACACGTATGGTCTCCGGAACGAGACACTGCTCTTCTAACTGTCTCCAGGCGGGTCGCCCCCATGCAGAGATGCCCATATAGGAGTACCCGGCGTGAAGAGTGTTAGCCCCATGCTACACCATGCTTCCAGACAAGACGTAAGGAAGTGTATGAAAGGGCTGTGGCATGGGAAAGGCAGAGAACCACTGCTCTAGAGCTACTTCGTCTCCACTGGTCTTGTTCCAGTTACGCACTATGTAAAACCCAATAAAAGAGCTTAGAAAAATATCCCCCCAGCTGGTTCCTTCAGATAACTTAGGAGTTTCAGAAGAAAACTACGTGTTCTCTCTAGGAATTTCTGACCACGGGCACTTGCAAAACTGAATAGGGAAGTAGTGACATTATTTTAGGTTCAAAATCGTTTTGAACATCTTCAGTTCGTTGTGTTAAAGAGGAGGTTTTTAAGCACTCATCTTGTCATGCTGCTAGCCACAGTTTAAAAAACAAAGCTGCCCCAGAACGAGAAAGGAAACTAAAGCTAAACTGAATGAATCAGGGGGAACTGAGAGCAATGATGGATGTACAAATCCCCTCCCGCAGGGATCCGAATGACAGAAATGAGTTTGAAGGGATACAGTGGATGGTGTAAGATATGAATATATATATTCATATATATATATGAATTATATATAATATTATATATTTATAATATATAATTTATTAAGGGTTCATGAGGGTGGGAGGGTGGGGGAGGGAGGAAAAAAAGAAGAGCTGATATCAAAGGCCTCAAGCAGAAAGACAATGTTTTGAAAATGATGATAGCAACATGTTTAAATTCACTTCATATAATTGATTTATGGATTACTATAATAACTGTAAGAGGTCCCAATAAAATGTTTTTTTTAATTACAATTCTTTGGTGATATGATGGGGGTGTTGGGAGGAAACAGTGAGTATAAGAGTGAGTATAAGAAACAGGGAAACAAATGAATAAATGATAAATTCCACACAAAATTAAGATAATAAATAAAAGCTATAGCAAAAGGGGGCGCCCTAGTAGCAGGCTGTGATCCGCAGTTTAAAACCACCAACATGTCCACAGTCAAAGACTGGCTTTCCATTTCTGTAAGCGGTTCCAGTTTGGGAAACCCACATAGGGGGTTGCTATGAGCGACTCCCGGCACTGAGTTTGGATTTGGTTTAGCTGGAGGGATACAGATGATCCATTGAGTTAAGGGCTCACAGTAGGTCTACCAGGAAGAGTGACTCATGCAATGAGATAAGGGCTCACAGTAGGTCTACCATGAAGAGTGACCCATGCATTGAGATAAGGGCTCACAGTAGGTCTACCATGAAGAGTGACCCATGCATTGAGATAAGGGCTCACAGTAGGTCTACCATGAAGAGTGACTCATGCATTGAGATAAGGGCCACAGTAGGTCTACCATGAAGAGTGACTCATGTATTGAGATAGGGCCCACAGTAGGTCTACCATGAAGAGTGACCCATGCATTGAGATAAGGGCTCACAGTAGGTCTACTATGAAGAATGACCCATGCATTGAGATAAGGGCTCACAGTAGGTCTACCATGAAGAGTGACTCATGCATTGAGATAAGGGCCCACAGTAGGTCTACTATGAAGAGTGACCCATGCATTGCGATAAGGGCTCACAGTAGGTCTACCATGAAGAGTGACTCATGTATTGAGATCACGGGCCACAGTAGGTCTACCATGAAGAGTGACTCATGCATTGAGATAAGGGCTCACAATAGGTCTACCAGGAAGAGGGACTCACTGAACCCACAGTTCAATCATGAGGGCCTTGACTTACAGAGGGCATACAATGTCATACAGAACAGCCCCAAGCACAGTGGTTCTCAACCTTCCTCATGTCACGACCTTTTCATACAGTTCCTCATGTGGTGGTGACCCCCCCAATCATAAAATTATTTTCGTTGCTACTTCATAACTGTAATTTGCTACTGTTAGGAATTGCCATGTAAATATCTGATATGCAGATATAATTTCATTGTTACAAATGGAACATAATTAAAGCATAGTGATTAATCGCAAAACAAGATGTAATTATATATTATAAAATATTTATTTCCAATGACAAATAAATGAAATTTTGTCTCGAAACTTGGTGTAGCATGGGTAACAGTCTTCACGCCGCGTACTCATATGTGGGTGTATCTGCATGTGGGCAGACCCACTTGGAGACGGATAGAGGAACACTGTCTCTGTTCCCAAGACGATCGGAAATATGGGTTTTCTGATGGTCTTAGGGACCCCTGTGAAAGGGTCGTTCTACCTCCAAAGGGTCATGACCCACAGGTTGAGAACTGCTGCCTTAATATTTTGTAAATACTTAACAAATCTTGATTTCTTCTCTTCATACAACTGCTTCCAGAATTTAAAATGGAAGTTAGCTCCATATTCCAAGTTTTGCTCTTTAGATCAAAAGTCAATCTAATAAATTATGAGCCATCTCCGGTGGACGTGGTGTCAGAGTAAAGAACCCTTATTTCCTACCTTTTCTCTCATGCTTTCCCTTACCTACCAGGTTTCCACCATCACTTTGAGTCAGATAGAGGGCAAAGTTTTGGTTCTATCTGGTTAATTGAAGGAATACTACTTAAACAGACAATCTAAGCCATTCAAAGGACACATGGAAAATTTGTATCTAGTTCAAGGAATTAGAGGTGATAGATTTCTGTTACTAAAGTATCTTGTAATTATACTGTGAAATAGTTCATTGCCCAATTCAAGATATGGGACTGTCAACATTAGCATATATATATTTAAAAATAAGACATGCTATGATAGGAACATTACTCCAATCTGACACAATAGCTAACAAGACTTCAATCCAACTGTGACATTCTTTATCACATATGAAAGAAAATATGCTTGCATTCAAAATAGTCTGTTGTTCGCAGTTACAACACTCACCCAGAATACAGTTTCTCTTCCTACGCTTTATCCCTCCTCCTGGTTTTCTACTCCAAGTTCCTTCAAAAATCATATGCATAGAGTCTGACTTTGGGAACATGGTTTTCTCCAGTCAGATGATAAAGGCTTATACTGAAAACACTTAAGAAATATTTACTAACCAGACATGGTTAGGAATTAATATTTCATAATTGCCCCCAAAGTCACTATGTACTGAAAGATCATAATATTATTTGATAAAAAATAAAATTGCTTCAACAATTAATCTGAAATTTTCATGAGTTAAAATTGACCACAATCACTTTGTTAACATGAATATCCTTATTGCTTAATTAGTGTCTGGTATATCTTCAAAATATATACACACATATATTTCTATTAGTTCATAAAATCTCTTTTTAGAATATTATCTCTAATTTTTGTTCATCTTAAAAAATGTGCACTGTGTTGCTAAGAGCTATCAAATGCAGAATTATGTAGTGATTACCAATGGAGCTATTAGGTAGTTTTTAAAAAAATCAATGGATTAAAAATCCATCTACCCAGACAGGCCATCAGTGGGATTAATGTGGTGGAATGTTCTTCTGGCAAGGAATCAACTGCTGGGTTAACTAAGACAGGTCCTTGAGTAGCTCAATGTCGCTGGAAAGATGCTGAGAGGTGCAGATATTGCTAGTATTACAGAATTGTGTATTTTTATCCCAACTACCATATATATATTCTCAATTTTTCTGGGGGCAAGCAAGAGAAAAAATGCTTACACACAATAGTTTTTCTAAAGTATAGATGTACGAAGAGTAAAAGAGGGATTACAAGCTTAACTGATGTCATAGAATAAGGAGGTGGAATAATAAATGCAAAGGCAATTTTTATTTCTGACAATGATAAATCACACATTGGATCTGGTTCTGTCCGGGACAGCTGAAGTACCTGAACCAGTGACCCATTCACAGATTTCATGTAGAAATAAAAGATCACTTCCTTGGGTTACTTTTCTTAAAGTTGTAAACTCTACACACCTGCTCCTGGTCTGCTGAAATCCCTTTTCTTTCCTAACCTGAACTCATCGTACAATGGTCTAGAAAGGTGTTGGAAGCATTGCTGAAATTCATTCCAGCACCTTCTCATTACACCAGGTCCCCTTCTTGGAAAGGGCATGTTCAGCAGGGTTTGCAAGGAGAAGCTACAGACCAAAGGCCTCTATCAGAAGCAAAACACCTGCGCCAACTTTTCCCTGTCCTACAAGCCTGCCCAAAAAGAGAGGAGGAGGTGGGGGCAGACTTGAAAAAGAAAGTGGGGGAAAGATAACACTTCTCACATCCAGTCTATTTTTCAGTCCATGACATCAAACTGTAGCACAAAAGTCAAAACCTCTATTCTCTGAGAGAAGCTCTAACCACAGCATGACCAGGGACAGCATCAGCAATGCCTAGGGCCCTGAAGCATCTGTTACAAATGATTCTCACTACCTTCCCATGTGCTCCAATCCCTACTCCACCAATAATTATTTAATTAGCTTGTCCAACTTGCAGAAGTATGAACAAAAAACAATCCACTGGGGAGTAATTAGATGGAGAGGTTTGGGAGTTAGAAAGATCTGAGTTCCAATCCCACCACCTCTATTTACTAGCTCAATCCGCTTGAGTATGTTACCTAAATGAAGCTATAAAGTGCAAACCCTGGAAACTAACCCGTTGAAAGATTTCATTAAATGAGTGTAAAAGCTTAGCCCCGTTTCTGACGATTTTCAATCAAAGGAAATGGAAGCAACAAGGATACTGCTATATCAGGGGTTCGATTAAGTATTTTAATCGAAAATGCATGTTGAGTGAGTTGTCAGTTTAATTGCCTAGGCATTTTCTTCTCTGAAATATGTATATCCTTGCTGAGTATATGGAACATGGGCTTAGTCAAATTAGATCAAACCATGTAATTCAGGTCATCTGAATTTCATTGCCTGTCATTTCTAATCATTCTTCAGAGCAGAAGCCTGGAGAAGTGCATCCTCAGGCCTGTGTAGCCCAGGATTCTGAACAGAGCTGCCAAGCCCTGCAAACTTGCTCACATAGCCTGAACTCTGCTTCGGAGACTGGGGACATAATACCTATAGAGCCAATGCCACGGATTTAATGCTCATGCAAATTACAAGAGCCCTTTTTTACCTCATCCTCCAACTAAATTTATGTACCTTGCCCCATTTCTCCATAATGTCTGAAAAATTGGAAGGACAGCTAAGACAAAGAGATCAGACTCAATTTAAATCCTAATCAGGGTTTCTATATCAACTGCTCTTTTACTTACTATTAACTTTTGCATTTGTTCTGTGATGCGTGGATACAATTTTTTTTCTACTTGTTCTAACTTAGGAACAAGTGTGGAAATACAGACTGGTTCGGCCAGATGTCCCAACAACACCTTTCACATGTGTCCAGCACAGTGTCTATATTGCGGACAGACTCCCTGGACAGACTCTGGGCTGTTTACTTTGACATTTTCTCAAGGGCTGGGAGAAACAGCAAGGGTTTACTCAATGTTTCCCTTCCACACCCAATGTCAGTGCTGTTTTTCATGATAACATCTCCATCAGTTACGGGACTTATTTTGTTTCCTCGTTTTCCCTACAGCCTTCCTTGGGTAATGTTCTTCTTTGGGGTCTGGGATGTGTGTGACCATTCTGCCTCATCGCTCTTCAAGAGCAGGAAGCTCCACTCATCCCTTCCAAATGCTCCCACCTCCAACCTGGAACAGGAATCCACTGGTGACGCTGTATTTTTACTAGACCTTAATGTCTTTTAAATGTTAATGATATAGGAAATGCCTCCAGCCACCTCTAAATCTAGTATTTCAAACTAGTTTGTTAGGACTGGCATAATTTTCCAGCTTTGCAAAACATTGTGGCCAGATTTGGAAAGACTTCGGACTTAGATTATTGATTCCTTCAATAGCTAATGTATGCAGAACCCATTGCTTACAAATAAACCTTAAATGAGAAACGCTAAGGTGCTTTAGAACCTTGGAAACCAGGAAATACATGTGACTGAACTAGAATTAGAATGTGCACACCCAAATCCCTTATCCAGGTTTAACCAGTGACCAGGGGACTCTGAGACTCATTCAGTTTCTTGTTCACCAAGGATTTTATTTATTTGTTTGTTTATTAGTTTTGGCCAAGACAACCATTCATTGAGAATCTCAGCAATTAAAAGCAAAAGCTTAATTTTCCCCATGGTGATGAAGAGATTATAATTCCTCCTCATATTTTATTTCTTTATTCTGTAATCAACATGTTTTATATATCTCAGGCAATAAAACTGCTATTGCTCTGGGAATGGTATTTTACATTTTAATAAGCTTTCTTTTAATATATTAGTTGGGCAGTATTATAAATAGACCTCTTCTTCCTGGGAGACTGGGAAGAGGATCAACCCTGATTACTTGAGAAAAACAAAAAAACTCGTGTGGGAGGGAGAATGGAACTATACTCACAAAGACAGGAAGGGCTTTCAAAGCATTCATAGGAAAAATGAAATTAAAAGACAATGGAATATTTCTTGAAAATTTCTGAACCTCTCTCACACACACATTGGTTTCACAAAGGATATCTGTGCATATCTTTGCTTCAAATACTTGCATCAAAACATAGTACATTAAAAACACGTTCTATAAGAATCTGTAACATGGTGGCCATTGACTTCTGCAACAGCCCAGGACTGAGAAGAGAGAGCCGTGGAAGTGGCACAGGGGGAAGCTTGCAGGCACACGGTCCTTGAGATGGCATTCGGCATGACCAATTGTCTCAAGACTCACATAATCTGGAGAAATTCTTTAGCCTTTATTTCCAAGATTCCTCAGAGTGAACTTGAACTTACAATCTTTCAGTTAACTGCTGAGTGCCTTACTCACGTGCACTACCCAGGGACCATTCTTGCATCTTCTTTCAAAGAAGCCCTAGAGATTATTAAAGAAATTTAGTGCCTCACACTGCATAGTTCAATGACTACTGACTCTTCCTGCTAATTTTCCTTTTCTCTTAGAAAGCAGGAAGCATAGAGCACAGATAAGAAATAAACAACTGATAGAAGGTAAACTGCCAATTAGATCCCTTTGTTGGTCAAAGAAGATCAATAGGAAAGGGTGATGAATAGTTAGCACACAAGGGAAGTCAAGGGAAGCCGATTCACTGATTGTAATACAGTCATCAGATAATATTCTGCAGAAACAATGGCATTTTTTAAAGAATTCAGCAGCCAATATTAACTATGCTTAGTTGGGGTTTTAAGTGCCACAGTTGCCTTCTATTGTAGTAAAACTTGCTTTCACAAGAGGGATTGGGTTGTATGTTAAGAGTGGGTACCTGGGGTTTGTAAAGAACAAAGTTTACCAAGGTCCAATCAGCCTGTTTGATCATAAATGTAAAAGTGATAAGGAGGTTTGGTGTAAAAAAGAATGAAAATAGTCAAAACATGTTAGAAATGGAAGTCACAATACAGGAACACCCAAAATAATAAAGTAAGGGCCGCACACTCTCTAGACTAAGTGAGCAGACTACAGCCACAAGTACAAGTCTGTTTTCACTGTCAATAGTGTTTGACTGGAGCACAGGCACACATTCATTTGTGTGTTACCTTTGGCTGTTATCGAACTACAAGTGATGGGCTTGAATAATCTGACACACCCTATTGCCCACAAAGCCTACATTAACTTTTTATGATTTCCTAGTTTATGCTTTGCAGAGGATATTTGCTGCCTTCTAGGCTGAATAGAAAAGGGATAATAGGCAAAGATGCCAAAGAGAGAGGTGAATTTGGAAAGACCAAGAGTTATTATTGATTCCTTCCAAAGCTAATGTATCCAGAACCCATTGCTTACAAGAAACCTTAAATGAGAAAGGCCTCATCGTCACATAACTATAGAGGTCAAAAAGACCCTGCCAACAGACTGCAAGACATCCACCTGCATGCCCATTCCAGAGGCAAGTGATGCAAAAGAGTGCGGACATTATCAAATAGTCTTACAGAACCAAGTAAACTTTCGTTAAAGAAACTTTAAAATGATTGCAGTGCATCCACCAGTAATGACCGGAAATCCGCCTAGTTTCAGAAGAGGGCAGGAACAAGGGTCCTTATTGCTGATCTCAGCCGTATCTTAGCTGAAAGCAGAGGAGACCAGAAGCATATTTACCTATGTCTGATTATGCAAAGCCATTTGACTGTGTGGAATTATGAATCACACTGAAAAGGATGTGAGCTCCAGAACACTAATTTGTACTCAGATGGAACCTCAGCTCAAAGAGAACAAGGGAGATATTCCAACAGAGCAAGGAGCTACTGCACCATGGAAAGTCCGAAAGTATGTGTGTTGGGGTTGCGTCCTTCCACCATAATTACTCAACCTGTATCCTGAGCAAGGAATATGAAAAACTGGACTATATGGAGAAGAATGATGTATAAGAATTGGAGGAACATTCATTAAAAATCTGAGATATGCAAATGACCTTGCTTGCTGAAAGCAAAGAGGACCTGAGACACTTAAGATCAGAGACCACAGCCTTCAATATGGATTGCACCTCAATGTAAGGAAACACCTGTCATCACAACGTAACAAGTGTGTAACGCCTGGAGATAAGATTGAAGCTATCACAAATTTCATTTTGGGGGGATCCAAAATCAGTGCCCATGAAAGCAGCCATCAAGAAATCCCATGATGTATTGCGTTGTGCAAATCTGCTGCAGCTGATAGTGTGAAAAGGCACATAAATCACGCCAAGCATAAAGGCACCCCTGACCCAAACCGTGGCACGTTCGCTAGCCTCCTATGCATACAAAAACTGAGCAATGAATAAGGAAGACCAGAGGGACAATGTCTCATCTGAGTTACAGTGCTGGCAAGGAATATTAAAAGTACCTTAGATGGCTAGAAAACCAAATTTGCCTAGGAAGAAGTACAGCCAGGATACTCCTTAGAAATGAGAATGGCGAGGCTTTGTCTCATATACTCTAGTCATGTCACGAAGAACATGCCTTCTTAGAAGGATATCCTGCTTGGTCTAGAAGAGGGTTAGTAAAAAAGAGGAAGCTTCTCAAAACGATGGTCTGTGACAATGAATGCAACAACGGATCAGATGTAGAAACAAATGGGAGTATGGGACACAACTGGACCGGGTTTTCTCCTGTGGTGCACAGAATGGTGGTAAGCGGGAATCGCGCCACCGTACCTGACCACAACGCTTCGCTCCGTCGCGCGGAGTCTGACTCATGGACGAGGAGACAGCATGCTGCTTTTGGGGGATAGTCGCACCGATGTTTAAGATAGAGTGTTGGAGACCCAATTTAGAAGCTTTTATTTAGAAACCAATTTAGAAACCAGAGCAAAGAACCAACCCTCCATTCTTAACAAATATCCCCCTTCTCATAGCATTCAGAAGCACCGTGCTGCCTGAGGTGGGCTTTCAAAATATGGGAAAGCACTCAAAGATAATCTAAATTGTCCTCGCTAGCAATGTGTAAGCACGAAGTGCCACGGGATGGTACTGTACAGAGCTGTTTTCAAATACTGCTTATCAGTCAATTGACTTCTTAAACCAACCCACTGGTTGAGCTGTTTTTCTTTCCGGCTACTGGTTTCACTCTCCAGGAGGGAAAGGAATAAGGAGAGGGGGGAAGGCAGCATGGGGAGGGAGTAATCCTCCTTCATGATGTTTGGAAACTCATTGATGTTCTGAAAAATTGCTTTTTAACCGTGAATCACCTTCGCAATCCTAGGCAAATGCAGCTGTAGAATGTGAAGGAGGAGCTCCTGAAGAAGACTTTGCTGTGCCCCACCTAAGTTTAAAGCACCGGTTCGTATTTCTACTTTGCAAACATTTTCCTTCGAAGTCTAATTCAATCACCGCTTCCCTGAAAACATCCAATGATTCTGTGATGCCTATTAAATTAACTTTCAAAATTCTCAGCTGAACCGATCCTAACCTGCTCTAAGTGGTCTGCTCCTGTTCCACCCATTCCATCACACCCCTTGTGCCCCTGCTTTGCTCAGCTAACTGGCTGGTCAAACCCTGCTTATCGGGAGTGCTGGTCTGGGTCTGCTCTTGACCTTTATTTCATCCTGCAGACTCTGCAGTTTCCCTTCTAAAGGTCATCCTCCATTCCTTCAAATCCTGACTTAGCGTTCATTTACGTCAAAAATGTTGCCATACTTTGGAATTATCCCTTTCAAACTATCCACTGATCTCCTCCCACTTTTTTGACTTGAGTCGGTACTAAAATGAATATCCTCATTTTCTCACTTTCCCCCAAATAAACCAGATGGCCTAAAGGTCAAGAAAACCCATGTCAGAAGCCGACCACCTGACAAGGAAGGTAAGTACAAGCTTACATGTGCTTCCTGAACAATTTCACCTGGGTTTCACCACATTTTATTACAGATTAGTACGTAAGCATAAGCAAGCCCGTACTTCCCTAGTTTATTGAGTATCCTAAACTGCCTCACACACACAATCCTCCCCTCCCTGTCCATGGTACTCAGCAGAGTGGCATGCGAATCACAGCTGACAGACTGACAGGCATGCAGCCACGCTGTATCATTCCCCACTTCTCCCGGGTATATTTTCTCTCTATTTCCCATGGTTTTATCTGCTTAATGCTTTGTTGTGTTCTCTCGAGGTCCTAACACATTGCGGAAAATGAGACACGGATATGAAATCATTATAATAGAGGCACTTAGGCATTTTGCTGCAGGATTTTGGATTTAAACAATTTTTCGTGTGTGTGCTGTTTTGTTTCATCATCCATCACCTTTGATAGGAAGCCATTGCCTCTGCCTTTTCCTGATTTGCACAGGAGCCCAGTAAGATATTCTCAGGCTGATAGACATATTCAGCCTCTTGAAATAAATCGGTTCCATCAATATTGGTGATTGCAAACTAATTCAGATGTGTTTCCCTGCAAACTATAGAAGGCTTTGTTTGAACCTCATGTCAGATTATCCACATTACTGTGATCCATGGCTGAGATGGGTACTGGCTTCTCAAAATATCTTTTAGCTGTTACCTATAAATGCTTGAAAGAATTCACAAATGCAGATACCTTGTTATGCATGCCGCCTTCTGAAACTGCCTCTGAGACTCCAGATGGCACAGCAAGAGCTGTACAAGTGACAGATGATGAAGTGTATCAAGCCACATAAATTAACCTCATCATGGCCGTGCTATCGGATGCCACGGGGAAAGCATGAGGACCGAGGAGCAATGGCACTATATTACCCACAGGGAGGAATTTACAATCCATCTGGGGTCTTCCATGGGAGGCTACAGGAACCCCAGATGGCCTGTGACTATTGAACATTTGTGTATGCAGGGGTACTTTAATCTTTCTGGAAATTAACTGACACTTTGGTCAGGAAGGATGCATTAGCCAGCGCCACCGTCACGTTTCATTCAGCTCAGACACCCTCTGAATAGCATTAGTGGAAATGTCCCCCAGGCTTCCCATGCCAGTGCACCATGATGGCTTCCAGGCCAAAAGAGTAAGTGAGGGACCTGTTTCCTGGATGCGTTTCAGCCCAGGACTAATGAAGCTGTACCGTGTGGTTTTACTAAGTTCTGCAAAGACACCCGGGGACAACACAGGGGACAGAACAACTGCCCACTATAGAGTAACAAGAATATTCAAGTGACTCACAAGCAACTGAAGAAGGCATGGAGATCATTTCAGAAGGATCCTATTTCTCTAGAACGAAAACTGGGGTTTAGATCATTCTAGCACCGCTATTCTAGAAGGGAAACTGCTTTCTGCTGTGCAGCTCTAGAGAGCTACTGCTACAATGCCAAGCTTGCAGAGAGCATATCAATCGGTTCTTACAGAGGGCTAGCTGGTGGGGCCAAGGAGAAATCATGGCAGTAAGAAAGTGTGAGACCCTGTTCAGGAAAAGGGGTGGGAAGAGACCAGAGATCCATTGGGTTGAATACCTGATGTTCAGAGAGCCTGATGTTCAGGGGAGCAATCCTTCAGAATCTGGAAGAATGGCATGAGAAGCCTGGGTTCAGTTAAGAAGTCAAGAACCACGATGATCCCTGGAATCACAGAGAGCAGAACTCAGTAGGCTGCATCATCAGTGAGAGCTACTCCTTAGAACGGTAGGAATACATAAAGCCACTGGAGCCAACAGGAGGGTGAAATGCTGAGAGCATAGTTTCATAAGGTGGGCACAGTAGGGTAACAGCCTGAAACTGAAGGAGTCCAGCAACCAGAAGCCAAACCTTCTGGGGGGAACTGAGGGGTGGAGTTACATTGATGCAAGGTTGGCCCTGGGAACTTGGGCCAGAGCTAAGTTTACAGGTGAGAGCTTCAAGTCAACTCCACTGGAAAGTTTCTTCTTACAAGCAGGGTTCAGTTAGAATCCTCTTTTTGCCCCCATAGTTGAAGCTTACCCTTATCTTCCCGTTGTCAGTGGTCTCTATTTTGGTCTTTTTTCGATGGCAGTCATGAGTCTTTGAGGGCAGGAAATGGCGCAGAGTGAACCCTGAAGAAATCCATTGTGGAGGACCTGTTCTGTTGGCGCTGCACGTGCACATGGGCTATGTGCAAACTCCAGGCACCCGTCAGAGGCTTAGGAATGCGGCACACTCACCCTCTGGCAGGAACCTTTCCATGGGCCCTACATTGATCTGTGATTGAAGAAGACACACCAGACACCTACCTAGTGTCGGCAAAGTGAAAGCCTTTAGTATTATTCACGGAAGCAAAGCATAAACAGTACCAAATTCTTACACAAGGTTGTGGACCCTTTCTTTTCAAACTTTTCATTTCTTTGGGACATGAGATTATTCCTGTTTAATGGGGAAAGAAACTATTTTGAATAATTAGCTGTTGCCACTCTGCAAGGCCAATGTAGACCCCAATGCACAGCAGTAAAATGATCAAAGGGATGAAGGACAAAGTTGAACACAAGGTCTTGTGCAGAAGGGTTGGTGTAAGGGCTGCCCAGTGACCAGGAACTGAACTGCTGTGGTGTCCTGGGCCCAAGAAAGAACACCATGAATGCGTCAGGGCCAGCCTCCTTTTTGAAAAGATAACATTTTATTGTGTTGTAGGTAAAAATGTACATAGCACAGAAGGTTCCCTTGCAACAATTTCTATAAGTATTGCTAAGTGACCTTGTTTACGTTTTCAACATTTGTCAACGTTTTCATGATTTTCATTCTCTTTGTTCCATTTTCATTACTCTTGTTTCCCTGTTCCCCTCTTCCACTCTCATTTCTGCTTCAGGTTCGAGGCTGGCCTTGGGACTCACATGTGTCTATTTGTCCTGAAGGAGCATGTAATGACCATGAGTGACAGTGCTCACTAGTGGAAAGGAGACCTCTGGGAGAGGTTTCAGTTCCGTCTAAAGGATAGCTTAGAGCCATAGTCCAGATTGTCCCTCTAGTCTCAAGCAGTCCAATAAGTATGGTTTGTGTGTGTGTTTTAAGAATTTGACTTTTTTCTACCTAAGTCTCTCCCTTCTATCTGCCTGTACTTTTGAGAATTATTGTTGTTGTTTGTTTTAGGGTTTTTTTGTGTGGCTGTTCTACTACACTTTTGCCTCGTCTTCCCTGATGGCGTTCTGGGGTGACTAATCATATGATCACTGGCAAATTCACCAGTTGCTCTGTAGGAAGAAGCTGAGGCTGTCTGATCACAGAAAAACTTAGAGTCTCAGAAACTGTATATATGGGTCAGAATCAACTTGATGGCAGTGTGGTTGGTTTTTGTTGCTGTTGTTTTCCCTAATATATCTGGAATGCATTTGCTTTTTCCACCTAAATGTCTTCATCTGTACTCATCCTTCTACTCTGAGTTTAAGCCACTATCCTCTCTCCAATGGACCATTGCCCTAGCCTCCTCACTGCCCCAACTCGCCTGCCCTGAACAGTCTCTCTCTATCCATTTCATCCCCGTCCCATCCTGATGCCCAGCTGATCTTCCTGACACAGCTGAAGCCAACTGCTTAAAGTATTCACTTGGCCTCCCTATATGCTTAAAATGAAGTTCAAATGCCTCGTTCTACCTGTGAGTTGCGGTGAGGTGCCAAAGATCACCCAGCGAATCCTATATTAAGGAATGAAGTCTGTTCTAGCTCTGAACCAATGGAGGCCTTGTTGTGCTTCTCAGGGGTTGCCTTGTTCCTGACGTCTGTCTTTTCTTCTTCTTTCAGACCTGCATGACCCAGCCATGACTTCTGCCACAAGTCCTATCCAATAGGAGATGAGAGAGCAGTGGGCAAAATGAGGAAAAAAAAAATGTTTCTTTATGATAGTAATAAAAACATCAACAATGGAGAAAACAGAGTCAAAAGGGGAAGATGAGATAAGTCTGATTTTGGTCAAACGTATGTTTATTACACGTGTATGTTGGTATGTTTTCTTTCTTTATTTATTTTTTACAAAAGTGTCATCCTATACAAGGGTGACTTTACAATATGCTTTTTTGTACTGGTAACAGCACATTTTGATGACCAGTCCATGTTTATCAATACACATTCCCAGAAATTATTTGTACATTTAAAAACATGGTGATTATCTGCTTTATGAGAGAAAGTAGATTTTCATGCAGGATGATGCAAAGATCTTTAGTTGAAGATCCTCTGAGCTTTTTTGAAGCCCTATCTGGGCTTCTTAAATCTGGTCATATAAAAATTAGCTTATAAATGTATATACTCTGTTGATTTATTAATGTGACTATGTCCTTTAAAAAAGCCACTAAAATGTAAATCAGAGCTCCTTTTGTTATTCTATAGATGAAATCTTGAATGCTACTTATCTTTTTTGGGTTCTCAATACTCAGGGTTGCTGACTTGTTCCTCTCAATGCACTTGTTTTGCCCTTAGGTTCTTATTTACTCGCATTACTAAATAAGCTCTGTTTTCCAGAAAATTCTTGTCATGCCAACTGATTTGTCTTTTAAAAGTCATTATTGTGAGCCTAAGATTCCAGTTGGGCAAAGTAAACAAAGGCAGTTCTTTGAGATTGTAGAAATTTTTAAAAAATGTTATGAAGTTGGTTTGATTCATAATTAACCCTTGTGCACTGGGTTAGAACTATGCTACATAGCTGTGACCTATCAGAAATAATTGCCAAGTTTTTCTTCTAAGGAACCTCTGAGTGAATTTGAGCCACCAACCTTTAGGCTAATGGCCCAGTCCTTCATCACTTGTGCTACTGAGGACTCATGTTTTGAGTTTAAATGGCTATCATCTGGGTCATTTAATCCTGCAAATAGGAGCTCCAATGGTGTCATGGGTTATGCGTTGGGATACTAACTGCAAGGTCAACAGTTTGAAACCACTAACTGCTCTGTGGGAGAAAAATGAGACTGCCTGCCTCCATAGAGATTTATAATTTTGCAAAGGGGAAGTTCTAGTCTGTCCTCTGGGGTCCCTGTGAGTTGGAATTGGCTCAATAGAAGTGGGTTTGGGTAGAAACCTTGAAACCACAGTTATTTAGTGCCTATCTCAATGCTTGACATAAAGGTTGGTGACTTATAAAGGTGGTCCAACACAACACTTCACATAGCAGCCAAATACACCCTGTATAAATCCACTCAATCCGGTCTTTTCTTGTTATGTTGGATATAAGGCAAATAGAAACTGAGACACTTGTAGCCAAAGGCTTCCTAGAGAGAAGAGTGTATGTATAAGGTGTAAGAGAGTGAAACAGAGAAGACATCAGGTAGGAAATAATAGACTCTGAGGGATTGGGAACAATGCTCCAGTTCTCTCAAGGTTGGTTTGTTACAAGTTTATTCTTTATTTCCCACAGCATACACAGTCATTTCCTGTTTGACCTCAGGCCATGTGGCAAGCTCTTTGTTCCCTGAACGGCCCTGGTTGACAGAATTCCCCTGCTTCTCTTGATCTGTTGCTTAGACTTTTCACACCCATTTTCTGCAGGAGTTCTGGCAATTTTTAAAGTACTTCTTATCCCTGTTTACTTGATGGGAAAAAAAGGATCAGAAAATAACTATGTAAATTTCCAAGTATAAATAAATAATAAGCAAATTAAAAACATCCAAGTCCATGTCTATTACAGTTTACCATGCTTTCAACAATGTGTATCATATTATGTTCATCTACTTTAAGTTGAAAAACTATTTATAATCTATTAATAGGCACAAATCACAAAATAGGAATGGGATAGATGGGCCTAAAGTTAGTTACCAAATGACTGACTATATGTCTTTATGGCTCACCATCTAGGGAGCTAATTGGAAAACACCGTGAAGATAGGGTTGAAAACTATCTTTTCTAAAGTACTTTATATCCTTTTGTGAAAACCTCAATTAAAATTAGGCAGGATTCCAGTGGAGTGATTCCCCCCACCCCAGTAAGTTATAAGGACATAGTTTTGTACTTCAAAAGAGAAGTTATATATATATAAATTAGAGTTCAATCACTCTATAAGTAAATTTCTACCCTGAAGTCTCCTAAGCACTATTATAGTAAAGTTTCTTCTCTTGGAGTTAACCTTGGACTGGGATGGTGCTGGAAGAATAAAGGACTTGTAGATTTTGCACACATCAGATCCATCCTGAGAGATTCTAAAACTGTGCCCTTCACTCAGCTGGCCATTTTTCCAATGCCAAGATTATGTCAAATGTTTTCATGTAAATTCTGAAATTCCCATCACAGATTTTGTGTGCTAAGCCTGACTTTAGTCGGTGTCTACAGAGCACTGTCTTTATGTTCACAGAGAAAATCTCGGGTACCTCTCTTCATGTCTTTAGAATAGACCAAGAACACCCCATTCATTTCCAAGTGCTCCTCTTGTTCCCATTAGGGAGAATTCATGCCTATCTCATGCCCTCGATGTTCCTTGATGTCTTTACAAGTGCCAAATGTAGGCAAATGACAGCCTGGGGAGGTTAGAGACTTCATTGTATATCTAAAATCATGATGCCATTGACCTCCACATCTCTCACAGGAGACAATGGGTAATATCATTATCTGCTTCACCATTAAAATGAACCTAACACTGTCACCTAGATGTGTTAGTTTGGGTAGACTAGAGAAACAAGTCCCGGGAGACTCATATGTGTATAAGAAAGATATTTATATCAAAGAGTAATTGTATATTAAGAAAACATCCCAGCCCAGATCAAGTCCATAAGTCTGATATTAGCTCATATGTCCAATACCAATATATAAATTCCTCTTCAGACTCATGTGACACATGCAATGATGCCAGGACGCAGGAAGATCACAGGCCAGTAGGTGGAAAGTCTTGTGGATCCAGTGGTGGTGGAAACATCTCAGCGCTGGTGTATGACTCCACATGGCTCCTCCAGCTCCAGGGCTCTGGCTAGGATCAGTGTGGCTCCATGTGCCTTAGTCAGTAGGAAGACGAAGCAGAACGAGTGTGTGTCCCATCACCAGGAAGGAAGACATGAGTCTCCAGAATCCTCAGAAGTCCATGCCCACAAAAGGCATTACTTGCTATGCCCTGATTGACAGGCTAGACTCCACCCCTTCACTCAAGTTGACAGATTATGTAAGTGCCATAGACCACCCCTTGTCAACCTGACACTCTTACACATCTCTTCAGCCATACATCATTTTAACAATACACTGATAAAATCATAGCTGTACCTAACAGGATAAAACTAAAAAGCATATAATTCAATATGTGGCATCCTTATTTAAACATAATATTCTATAAGTGAACAAAACAATATTCTATGCTTAACAATTGAAGTTAAATGAACACCTACACCTTCATCCTATAATCCTATGAGCATATATTCCCAACTATGAAAGTTTGTAAGCCAGCTACTTCAGGCATTTATCCTCCCCATTTGGGGGAATCCAATTTCTATACTGACCACTTACATCAACCCAGTGCTCTGACCACTTACATCAACCCAGGAGACAATCATATTCTTTGATGTCAAGAATTTTCATTCCAGTTGGAACCTTGTGAATCCACGTCCATTAGCAAAGTCAAATCAGGACAAGCCACCCATGAAGTCAGGAGCAATATGCCAGTTCACAGGCTCAAACACCTCTCTTCATCTGGTTGGATTCTGGTCAACTCAATGTGGGCTGCCTCACTTAGCCTCACCAGGGTGCCCACTGGCTGCCTTGCCTTTAGAACATGCACCCCATCACAAATTCTCAACAACCCTAGCCTCCTTGTGCTAGGTCATGAACTTCAGACCAGTCAACCCACTCTTGCTTTCTCCTCTAGTCCTTGTAAACCAGGCCCATGGGTGTTAGTGGACAGACTCAACCCATCTCTTTATTACTGTGCTTCTCTCACTTCCACTCAACAAGTGGATCCAGGTGGTCACCCAGCAAGCATTTCAGCCTGTCTACAAGCTCCCTATAATGTTGAATCCTACAGTGCAGAGTTCCTTTCATGGCTCCAAATTTTTCCAGCTTCTGACATAAACCACTAGTTCACAACTCAAAAATCCAAAGGGTTCTTTTTTTTTCCTTTCAATCTGTCAACAGCCGCCTAGGGAAGTCTCTTCACCTTTGAATGCCCTGAGCACTCAAGACACTGGATGGTACTTAGCTTTTCCTCGCCTTCTTTGCAGGCGTATCCTGCACATATTTAAAGATTCAAATTTATGGCTGAAGGCAAGTGGACTTACAAGCTCTCTATTTTCATACTCCCGAATAATCATTTCTATCAATCATATCAACAACAATGAGCAGAGTCAAACAGTATAAACCTAGTACAGCCAGATTCTAAACTTTTAAATCAGTCAAGTTCAATCCTTATCAATCTTATCTTAATCCTTATCTAAACTCTTCCATTGATAGGAAATATGGTCTTGGGCCTCTGACTGAACCAAGCCAGTGTCAGGCTGTCTTACAGCCATTTTGACTAAGCACACCTGAACATAAACTTTCTCATACACCCACCCATATTCAAATTTCTGGCACATGTTCAAATACCATAAATTCTGACTTTTATATTATTTTTCTTACTTTCCTATTCTAAGTTCATCTGTTCATAGACTTTTTCAGTATCACAATAGGGTGTTAACATTCTCAGGGATATTTCCATGTTCTGAGACTTCATGTAATGTATGTGTCTGGCTTCTAGAGCAATCATAATGAGAAGATGTCGCTCTTATGATTTCAAAGGATTTTCATGCTATCACTCATTCATTCTACTTTTTAAAAGCAACTTGCTAGCCTGTGCCTAGAATGTGTATGAGTCGAATTTATTCCTTATCATTCATGTGTCTCAAAGCAGCCTGGAGAGGTAGGTGCCATGATCCCCAGTACATTTATGAAGAAAACCAGAAATATATTTACTCTGATGGGATCTTTCCATTCCCACATCTATTTAAGCACAAAAATCTAAGTGATAGCAAATTTGTTCTCCTAGGATGAGACTTTTATGAGTAAATGTACACTGTATATTGATTTGATGGCACAGTGACACTATTGGGTAAGTTTGGTGGTTCAAATGTACCAGGGAAATAGATGTCCCCACAAGGATTTACACCTTCAGAAACCCTATTTAGGGTTGCTATGCATCAGAATCTACTAGGTGGCAGTGGGTTTTTTTGATTTGTGTGGTAGTTAAACCTTAGCTCTAACTGCTAGTAAGTTCCTTACCCTGATATGTCTTGGATAAATTGGCAAGAGATTTTCTTCCAACTCAATTTATTTATTTTGTATGTGTTTATATGTGTCTGTATAACAGGTGACACCACAGGTGGCTGGCCAGACTATGGGTTGAGTGGGCTTGTGTGGAATGACGACTCATTGCCCATCACTATGACAGAGGGAATAAACTCAGGTGATACAAAACATGACCTCGTAGTTTCAACTGGAACTAGGGAGAAGCATGGTCACCTAGAATGGTCTGAGGCAGGGCAGAGCATTTCCATTATAATTCACTTCTACTTTTAAAGAGCAGCTTCCTAGCCTGTGCTTCTAATGCCTATGTGTCTAATTGATTACCCATCATTCCGTTTGTAAAGAAAAATCTCTATTGAGATTTGATCTTAGAAAGACATTAAGAGCCTAACTGTGCAGAATAGCTTGCAGCTCATTTTTGTTGTTCTGAGAACAAATTGGTGATTTCACTGTCCAAATAACTAACCGACCATGGAGCAAACCTGAGAGCTTATGTATTTGCTTGTTTGTTTGTTTTTGAGTTCTTTTTTTTTTTCCTGAAAGGGTAATTAATGTTGTTATCTTTATTTATCAAAATATTTAGAGTAGGAAAAACAATGGCTATGAATGGCCACAGAGAACATTACTCTAAACGTAGACAAGAAGTTGCCAGCTTCTTTCTTCTCCTTTTATTATTTACAATTACATTAACTACATTTCCTTCTATAGTGCTATCTAAAACAATGGGATTGGTACATCTCTCAGATATGGCTGTGGAAAGCAGAAGGTGCCAAAGGAGCCCGGCGGCCCCAGGCGTTGGGCAGTGAGCGCCTTCAGCCCTGCTGTTTGGTAAGAACAAGATAAGGCTGCTTGCTCTCACAAAGATTTGCAGTATCAGAAACAATATATATAGATGGGCGTTATCTTATGAGTCACAATGAACCAAATGGCAATGTTTCATGTGTTTGTTCATTTAGGGGGGCCTGGGGTTTGGGGTATATTGATGAATTGAAACCATTTTGACAGCAATGCATCTGGTGTTTTAGTTTGGTATAATTCCACTTGGGAAAAAAAGTTATTCCTTCTATGATTTCCACCAAAATAACTAATAAAGTTTGTAAGAATAAAAGATCACTGATTCTCACTTGTTAGCCATCATATTCTTTACAAAGGCAGCCCTCAGAAAGGATAGAATAGTGAATGATTTGTTCATGTAAAAAATGTGCTCTCACTAAACTATTTTTACTATGATTTTAAAGAAATTCATTCTAAAATTACATCTTGGTGATTTCCCAAAGTGGGAATCAAGTGAACAACATAAAATCAAATAATTTAGAAATGTCTGTATTTCTGAGGAAAGAGCAAAACGGACTAAGGGCCATGCCTGACACTCTCTGTTTTTGAAAGAAGAGGGAGAATTCAACTCCACTTCTGCCATTCCAAGTAATTTCACTTCACCACAATGGCTAAGACACAAATCATATATTTACTTAAGTAGAACATGTATTTCCATAAATCTTTAATATATACGTATTTATGTATAAGTATTGTTTACAAAAATTATCTATTTCCTTGAGATTTAAATTATCTCATGCTGGTGGTGTAGTGGTTACAAGTTGGACTACGTTCCACAGGGTCAGCAGTTTGAAACCGCCAACTGCTCCTCGAGAGAAAGAGCTTTCTACTCCTGGCAAGAATTACAGTCACGAACACTGAATCAGCATCCACTAGATGGCAGGTAGTTTGAGAGATGCATCTGAGTGGGAAAAACAATGCTTTCTACTCCAGTACAGAGTTGCAGTCTCAGAAACACATGGGACAGTTCTAGCTGTCCTAAAGGGTCACTGTGCGTCTGAATCAACTTGAGTGTTTTGTTTTTGCTTTTATTCCTAGAAATAAATATTAAACATCATATCCATAGGAGTTTATGATGGGTGTAAATAGTTAATGGTTAACTATTAAATAGTAATAGTTAATCCTCAGCTGTTAACCAAAAGACGGGTGGTTCAAATCCACTCAGAGACACTGTGAAGAACAATTAGCCAATGACAATTCTATGGAGCACAGTTCTACTCAAACATACCTGTTGAGTTAGAGTTCCATTAACAGTAACTAATTTGTTCCTTTGTTTGCTTGCACCATATATGCTTATTTATGCATGATTTGGTCTTCAACTGTAAATTTCAAGGAACATTTTACCTTTAGGAAAATAATTGGTGAATTTGTCACATTTAGTAGGATAGGATAGTAGGGTACTGAACAGAAATGAAGGTAATTCACAAATCACAGCCTTGTCAACCCTGTCAGGTTTTTCTTGTAATCTTTTAAAATTATAATTCCTATATAATAGCCATGGAAGTTTTAGCCCTTCACAAGCCATGGCCTTTAATCAGTGTTGACTAGTGATGCTTAAGCAACTGCCATTGAGTTGATGCTAGCTCATAGTTACACTACACAGGACTTCTGAAGCTGGAAGTTTTTGTGGGACCAGATAGCTTCAATTTTCTACCACTGTGTGGCTGGTGATTTTGAACTGCCAACCTGGTGGTCAGTAGTCCAATACTTACTTACCTGACAGCATCATCAGAACTCCTTTTTAAAAAAAAAAATCATTTTATTAGTGGCTCATACAACTCTTATCACAACCCATACACACATCAATTGTGTAAAGCGCATTTGTGCATTCATTGCCCTCATCATTCTCAAAACATTCTCTCTCCACTTAAACCCCCGGCATTAGGTCCTCATTTTTCCCCTCCCTCCCCGCTCCCCACTCCCTCATGAACCCCTGATAGTTTATAAATTGTTATTTTGTCATATCTTTAATGATGCTGAGAAGTTTAAATATGTAAACTTAGGATTGTTGGAAGGAGAAGAAGGTCAAGTGCACTGGTTATAATCATCAATTCTTGGATAAAAGAGACCCAGTAAAACTTGTTGGCAGATTATTTGCCTTTAATATTTTAGAAAAGGAGTATGAGCACATATATTTAAATGATGTTTTCCTTCTCTTTTTTTCAGTGATCAAGTGCATTTTTCTGACTTCTTAAAGATTTATCTTCCTACTGTGTTCTTGTTAGTAACCTTGATTCATATTCTTTGAATACACAGTAGCTTGTTGCAGATGACCCAGGAATATGATGTCAGCCAAGAAAAACCAAAAATCTGCATATTGAGAATTAATTGTACCCATAGTCACAGAGTAGATATGACAGCCTTATGCATTTGTACTATATTTTAGTTTTCCCAATGACATGCTTACAAATACATATTTATAAATACACCCTATTTATAGCAGTTGTGAAGATAGCAACTTAATGCCATAAAATAACAATATGAGGCTTAAACAAGCCATTACCATTACCTCCATTTCAGCTAATGATCAGCTCCTTGCCCCAAAGCATTTGCTTATCATTATAAGCCATACCCCATTTATGCTTTCTGCTCTGTTTAAGTATGCACACCTGTGAATATTTTATTTAGTAATAATTTAATATTCTGAAGAAAATAAAGTAGGTGTATTGAGCATGCCTTTATGAAATACACAACTCTCCCTCAAATACACATAGACACACACACACACCAGTTCTCAGGGAAAAATGACCCTCCACTTTGTAAATCACTGTTTAAAAGGTGACTGCCATTAATGAAAAAGAGATTGCTGGCATCTGAATAAGATATTGCATTATCCATAGAAGAACTTGAAGAAAGAAAATGCCAGTGGCCTTGGGATACATAAAGTACCATTCAATGACTTCAAAATTAAGAAAAGATATTCAGTAGAAGAATGATTGGTTCATTAAAAGCTATAGCATCACATTTGGGCCATGATTCCCCCAATGATGGATTAGAAATAATAACTGAAGAAGGTGTCTGGGCTTTTGTGGGACCACTATCAAGTAGTGTTCCCTCAGCTCCAAAAATAGGAGAAGTCAGAAAATCTAGCAGTTGAATGTGTCTATTTAAAAATATGATAATTAATTAAGAAATTTTTGAAAGATGCTATAAGGGAGGGGGAAAGAATATTAGCACATGTCTTATAAAACAGAAGGACCAAATTATTGCCTCATACCTTTGGCTTTGTGATAAATGATATCATCAAAGGCAGACAAGAAATGTTTTGGGTTTCTTTGTTTTGTTTTATAAAATGTCATATTTTTATGAATTACAATAATAAATAAGAAAATATATCCTTTATTACTTTATTATCCCTATAGTACTTCAAAATGAAATTTTATATTTTCTTGCCTTTTTACCCAAAGTTTACTGTTAAAAAGATAAACAAGGGGCCATCTAACTGAGATACAACAAAGCCCACATGGAAGAAGCACGCCAGCCTGTAAGATGACAAGGCGGCGAAAGGGTCAGGTATCAAGCATCAAAGACCAAAAAAAATCCTAACATTGTGAATGAGGGGGAGGACAGAGTGGGACCCAGGGCCCATCCGGGGGAAATTGGACATCCCCTTGCAGAAGGGCTGCAGGGAGGGGTGAGGAGCAAATCGGAATGCAGTGTAGTAACAATGAAATATGCAATTTTCCTCTGATTCTTAAATGCTTCCTCCACCCCACTACCATGATCCCAATTCTACCTTACATATCCAGCTGGACCAGAGGAGGTGCACTGGCACAGATAGGAACTGGAAATACAGTGAACCCAGGATAGATGAACCCCCAGGACCAGTGGAGGAGTGGCGATGGCGGGAGGGTGGAGGGAAGGAGAGGGAGAAAGGGGGAACAGAGGACAAGGTCTACATGTGGCTTCCTCCCTGGGGGACAGACAGAAGAGAAGGGAGTGAGGGAGATGTTGGATGGGGTAAGATATGATAAAATAATAATAAATTATAAATTATCAGGGGTTCTGAGGGAGGGGGCAGCAGGGAAGGAGGGGGGAAAACGAGCTGACACCAGGGGCTCAAGTGGAAAGTGGGTGTCGTAAGAATTATGAAGTGAACATATGTACTAAAGTGCTGGACACAGATGACGTATGTACAAATTGTGATGAGTTGTATGAGCCCCTAATAAAATGATTATTTAATTTAAAAAAATATTGTACCAATATAAAAACCTGTTGCCCTGAGTACATTAGGATAAGTGTGTATTATAACAAAAGCTTTTACTCAAGAAATCTATTGTGTGTGTGGCGGGGGACATACACACTCACACAACTCCTCTGGTCCTATATTATTTCCTCATGTAAGGGAAAGTTCTTAGTAATTATTCTTTGAGAACATGTTTTCAAAAATTCTATAAAATATATTTTTCTGTGCACAGCAAATTGGCGCTGATGGGGCAATTGCTAAGCACATGGCTGGAAGCAGAAATGTTGGTTTGAACTCAACCACCTGTGGAAGAAAAAACCTGGGAGCTCTTCCCTATCAAGATTAAAGCCCCGAAACAAAACCTGGTACAAGTGAGTCGATTATGAGTCACAGTGCTCCTGTAGATCAGAGTAGAACTGCTCGCAGGATTTCCAGGCCTGGAATCTTTACCAAGAAGAATGAATTATCTTTCTCTCTTAGAGTGGCTGGTGGCGTCAAACTACCAATCTTTCACTGGTAGCAAGTTATTTTAACCACTGCACCAACAGAACTTCTTCCATGAAAATTAGAACCTAAGAAACGCTCATGGTCAGGAGAGACCAGTTCCTGGAGAAGGACATCATACTTGGTAAAGTAGAGGGGCAGCATACATAGGAAGCTCCTTAACAAGATGGACTGACACAGTGGCGGCAACAATGGGCTCAAACATAAGAACAATTGTAAGGATGGTCCAGGACTGGGCAGTGTTTTGTTCAGTTGCACACGGGCTCATTATGTGTTGAATCCAACTGTACAGCCTCCAGCTACAACAAGAAAGTCTATAGAACAGTTCTACTGGCTCATACAGAGTATGGATGTGCTGGAATTGACTCAGCGTCACAAAATAACAATACCCAACATATGCAGCTCTTGGATAGTACAAATAGTTAAGCCCTCTGCTACTAGCCAAAAGGTTGACATTTCAAATCCACCCAGAAGTTTTGCAGAAGATAGGCTTGATGGTCTACTTCTCAAAAATCACAGTCGTGAATGTCCGATAGAGTTCTGTTCTGTTCTGCACACACGGGGACCCTATGAATCACAATAAACTCAACAGCAACGAACATGCAGCAAATATGACTCAGATTCCATTGGTATAAACGTCCGTTCTTCAAGAAAATGATCTAATTATATATTTGTCCTTGTTCAAGAGGGGAGATTAGAGTTGACTTTAGAATCCTTACAATTCCATTTCTAAAACCTGATAGCATTGCACGTACCCACTCTTTATTTGTCCTTATTACAGAGATGCCCCCTGTGTTAGTCTGGGTAGACTAGAGAAACAAATCCAGGGAGACTCATATGTGTATATGAAAGAGCTTATGTACAAGAGCAATTGACCATTGGGAAAACACCCCAGGCCTGTCCAGACCAAGTCCATAAGTTCGATATTAGCTCATATGTCCCATACTAATCTATCGCTAACAATCTATCTCACAAAACACATGCAATGATGACAAATGTAGGAAGATCACAGACCAGTGGGTGGAAAGTCTTGTGGATTCAGTGACAGTGGAAGCATGTCAACATTGGCATGGGTCTCCACATGGCTCCCCCAGGTCCAGGGCTCTCACTGCCACCAGCATAGATCCATATGGCTTGTAAGTAGGGAGTCTCTCAGGGTGTGAGCTGAAAGACAGGTGTCTCCTGCCTCCAAGGAGGAATACTGGAGTTCCCAGAATCCTCAGGAGAAGACCATGCCCACACACAGGCCTCATTGACTGTATCCTGATTGCACGCTAGACTCAACCCCTTCATTATTAATCCTCTCAAGTCCCAAATTGACACCAGATTATGTAACTACCACACCTCCCCATTAACTCCTAAAAAAAAATTTTTTTTCATTTGCCTACCAGACAAAATTTCCAAGAGTAAAAAGGCATAGGAGTTTCCATGTACAGCATTTGTTTTATCTTTTATAGGGAAAAATTGTATTCATACTTTAAATGACCAAAGGCATAGTTATCCCAAATCTTGCATACTGAAAATGTGGCCATCATTAGAAAATGTCAGCTCAATAAACATATAATAAACCTAGAAAGGTATCAGAGTAGAGTTTTATCTGCACATCATTTAGAGCTGAGGTTCTCAACCTATGGGTCACGACCCCTTTGGGATCAATCGACCCTTTCACGGGGGTCACCCAACTCATAACAGTAGCAAAATTACAGTTATTAAGTAGCGACTAAAATGATTTTATGGTTGAGGGGTCACCACAACATGAGGAACTGTATGAAAGGGTTGCGGCATTAGGATGGTTAGGAACCACTGGTTTCGAGGCATATTTAAATATCACTGCTTTTCACTGCTAAATAAAGGGACCAGCGCCTTTATTTCAGTCTCACAATTTATAGTGCTGAATGACTTATCTTCACCTTGGAGATCAGCCGGTCCTTACCTTGAAACAAAAAGTAGTCTAGGGAAAAGCGATCTTAATTTGGGGGAAACCATTAATAGGCTTCACCTTGGGGATTTAGTATAAAATAAAGAATAGGCTTCTCAGCAGCCCCCAGGTAGAAGCATAGTCTGGTAGGCACTTTATACCTTCTTTTTAAAAACTCACTGCCTTTGGGTCAACTCCAATTCAGAGTGATCCTGTAGAACAAGGTAGAGCTGCCCCTATGCGTTTCTGAGACTATAATTCATTACCAGAGTAGAAAGCATTGTCTTTCTGTCAGAATGGCTAGTGGTTTCAAACTGCTGACCTTGCATTTAGCAGCCCAATGCATAATCACTATGCCACAGGGCTTCTTAGTCACATCATTAATGTCAACCTAGATTGAACTCCTTCCATATGTGATATAAGATTTTTACCTGTAGAAGATGATGCTGAGATGGTACTGAGAACATTCTGCCTCAGAAATGTTTTCTACTCTCTGAATAGCGAGTGCATTCCTCTGGATGAGGCTCTGCTCAGCAACAGCAGCAGAGCTGAAAATAGGTCCCCTGGAACCAAATGAGATTCTGTAGAAAAAGCACAGAAACCAGGATGGAGAAGATGAGCTCCACATGGAGAAGATGGAACGTTTTATGCAAATCCAATTTAACATGTTGCTCCGTTGTGACCTTCCCATCTGATATAATGGTTCACAGATGGGATCTAGAGATTATATCATAAAGCTGTGGGACGAATGATAGCTATCACCATGACTCCTCAGACATACAAAGGATGTAAATCAGGGGAAAAGCAAAGTATCACCAAAACAGCTATTGTATAGGCACATATTATCAAGAAAAGGCAGCATGCCTTAAACTTCTTAACATTTTAATAACCATCACATCATAGGTCACTTTATTTTGATGTAATAATGACTCAAAGTCTCACTGCTATAGCAATTCATAGTCTGTCCCAATGTCTAGTAAATCATTGAGTTTTAGTTTCCCAAATCCCTTGTTTCTTTACCATCCTTTTCAACCTTTGAAAAATCATTCATTAAAGATTTAGTTATAGATTTTTTTTCCTCCTGATACCACTTAGTGCTGGGAAACAAGGGAATTATATATCTATATGTATCAAGAAAGCCCCAAAGGTTAATCATATGTTATACATACATAGGAAAAGAGCTAATAAGTGCCAGAAAGCAATTCCTCAGAGGTTAGCATGAGTTTTAATTGTGAGGTAGTTGGATAATTAAATACTAACAGACAGTGGGAGGAAGTTGGCAAGCTTGTAAAAAGAGCCAAAACAGCACATGGTGAGACAATAAAGGAAGAACCTTTAACTTGCAGGGAAAAAAAAAAGAAAATTCTCGGGAGGAAACTTTACCCAAAGGAGACTAAAGGAGAAAATAAGACATGCTAAGAAATAGAAATTATCCGTTAGCTGTTTCCAAGTTCCGTGAAAATAGAATGTTTTCTCCATATAAAGAAGAGTTGGGGAAACGCTGCAAGAATTAAGATTGGCAAATGTCTTTCTGTAACTAAAGAAAAGGGAGAAATCTTCATTAAATTGTTTTCTCTAGATATCGCTATATAAAGTCAACTGCAGAAATGAAGAAGTAAAGGAACTGAACAGAGGAATTCAAATAGAGCAGAAGCGTAGGAAGTATTGTCATGAAAGTGCAGGATTTGAGTCGGGAAACAAAAAGGGAAGCACAGGCCTGGCCTTTTCAAGCCTAAAGACCGGAACAAAAAACCCCCAACCCAAAGTCAAAAACCAAAAAATCCAAGGCAAAAAAACGAAAGAAGCAAGAAACAAAAAAAAAAAGATACAAGGAATACAGAATTACCCATGATCAACCGTTTCAAGAAGCAGTATCTGACCAAGAATGGGTGGTATTGAAGGAATACGTTTAAGCTGGGTTGAAGGAATGGGCAGAAAATACACTAATTCAGGTATTGATGGACTACCAACTTATATAGGTCAAGAAACAGGCATAAAGCTGGAAACACGGCTATGAAATTTGGGGGGCAGCTACCTGGTTGTGTTAGGTTGAGTGGTCTACAGAAGCAAATTCAGTGATGGTTGCATGTGTGGAATATAGGAAGCAATTTGCATCAAGAACTGGCTAATATAGATGTAGAAATTGGTAAGTCCAGTCCCTTTCAAGTAAAGCTGCTCCTGACTCGAGACAAACAGGGAGTGGGATGATGACACAGAGACAGTGCAGGGGAACAGGCTGGTGTATGCAGAGGTCTGAATTTGGCCAAAGGCATCAAACATCGGTAGGGTGTTGACAGCTCTGGGTATCAGCCGATGCAGCTCCGGTAGAAGGCAGAGTCAGAAAAATGAGTTACACTCTGTTAGGTCTCTCTCCTAAACAGCCACAACTCACAAGGAGCTGTCATTAGGCTGTGACCCAATTGAAAAGTTGGGCTCTGCCCCTACCGTTACCCAAGAATGTCTAGTTGACATAATCCCTCACCAATACACTTGCCAAACAACTGGAAGAGATCAATATGTGTGGCCATTACAAAAATAAAAATAAAATAAATAATGGAACCCAGCAGAAGCTGGAAATGAGTGATCAATGTCTTAACATCACATGAAAACAAAGTTTGCTGAAGAGAATTCAAAAATGGTAGCAGCAGCACATCCATAGAAAAGTAGAAGGCATACAAGCTAGATTCAGAACGGGTCATAAAATGATGGATCTCATTGCTGATGTAAGATGGATCTGGGCTGAAAGCAGAGACTATGGAGAAGACATACATGTTTACCGACTATGCAAAGGCATTTGATTATGTGGATCATAATCAATTGTTGATAACATAAATAACATTGCAATGAATGGGAATTCCAAAGCTCTTAATTGTTCTCAGAACCTGTATGTAGACCAAAAGTCAATCATTCAAATAGTATAAGGGAGAACTGAGTAATTTAAAATCAGGGAAGATGTACATCAGGATTGTGTCATTTCATTATATTTATTCAATTTGCATGCTTAGCAAACTATTCTGAGAAACTGAACCGGATGAAGGAAAACAGCAGGATTGGGGGAGACTTGTGACACACATGTGACACTCACTTGCTGTAAATAAAGAGGACTTCAAGAACTTACTGAGAAATATCAATGACTTGAGCTTTGAAGTATGCAACACATCACAGCATACAGAAAAACTATATACTCACAACTGGACCAATAATCATCATGATGAATGGAGAAATGGATGACGTCAAGGATTTAATTTTACTTGAATCCAAAACCAACACCTGCAGAAAGAGCAGTCAAGAAACCAAGGGACATATTACATTGGGCAAATCTTCTGCAAAAAGAAAAACAACTCTTTAACGTTTTGAAATGCAAAGACATGACTCTGAGGACTAAAGTGTTTTGTTGTATTGTGCACAGAGTTGCTATGACCCGGTGTTGATTTGATGCCATGTAAAAACAACAACAAAAATGTCTCATGGACTATAAACTTTGATTATCGAAAATCCGTAATCTTTTGGTTAGTTTTCCTTTAGAATTTAATCGTGGGAGATATTTAACACAAAGCAGGCAAAACAGTCTCTTTCCCTTCATAATAAAGTTGCTTAACTACAGAACTATGAATGAACACCTTAAGATTGGACAAAGTATGATGAATGGGAATGACTCAAAGGGTCTCACGGTATATGTACACATGCTGCTAAAACAGCCACATGTAAAGTGCTCTGGCTACTAAACTATGGCCAAGACAATGATACCTGAATTAGTGCAGGACAATTATCCTCATCCATACAACGTCTTCACCTCCTGGATTCTAGTTTAAATGCTATTTTGTTCTTTACGAAGTAAAGAACAAAATAACTTAGAGCTTGTAGCCCAAACCACTTTCATAAATAATATACATGAGGTTAGAGAAGTTTGTGAAAAAATGGAATTGAAAAACAATGAATTTTCCCATGAATGTTTTAAAGCTCCCTCATAAATCTACTCCTAATAACAGGAGTCATAGTGGTATAGTGAGTTATGCATTCGACTACTAGCCACAAAGTCAGCTGTTCAAAACCACCAGTCCCTCTGTAGAAGATAGACAAGGCTTTCCAATCTCATAAAGTCTTGGAAACCCACTCAGGGGCATTTTCACTCTGCCCTAAAGGGTCATTATGAGCTGGAGTTCATTCTATGGCATTCTATGGAGTTTGGCTTTTTTTGGTTTAAACACAGAAGCAAAACTCACAACTTCTATTTCAGCACAGTTCCAAAACATAAAGGAGGGTTTCTTGCATGTCTTTACAATAACACAAATGTATCATCTTTTCTTCACAAAAGTTGATTTAAAAATAAGCAAAAAATTGACCAGTCAGTTATGTAGCAATGGATCTGGAAGAAAATGCATTGAGATCACTGAATGGAAAAATAAAATCAAAGCTCTTATTTAACTGAAGAAGTTTTTGAAATAATGAGAGAAACAAAGAGAGAAAAAGAGGAAAAATTGTATAAGGAGAGAAATGTGTTGGTATGTTTAACAGAAAATGTGTGAAATAGGTATTTTAAAAAGAGAGAGACAGTGTGCAAACTATAATGAACCTAGAAAAATGGGAACATATGGAAACCACAATATTGGTAAGGATACAATTCAGTAAGAAACAAACTTCAAAAAGAATTATTGTCTTTTCCATATTTGTTCTGCTCTCTGTTTTGGAAATTAGAGTCCATGACTCAAAAGCAAAACACTGTAGCTAGATTTTTGTTTTGTTTTGTGGTGCAGTTATAAAATGGGCAGTTTTGTGAGAGCTGGTATTTGGGAGATCATTAAGCTCATCAGAGGACCAAGAACCATGTCCTTAAAGATCTTAAAACTTCTGAGTTATCTGGGTCCACTAGAGGAACAAATCCAGAGAGACTCAAATGTGTATATAAGAGAGAGCTTTATATCAAAGAGTAATTGTATATTGAGAAAACATCCCAGCCCAGTCCAGTTCAAGTCCATAAGCCTGATATTAGCCCATATGTCTGATACCAGTCTATCAATTCCTCTTCAGACTCACCCAACACAGGCAATGACACCGAATGCAGGAAGATCACAGACCAGTTGGTGGAAATTCCTGTGGATCCAGTGGTGGTGGAAATATCACAGTGGTTTTCCATGGGGCTCCTCCAGCTCCTAGGCTCTGGCTCCATCAGCATAGTTCATACGGTTTGCCAACAGGAATGTCAAGCAGTGAGTGTGTGTCCACCCTCCAGGGAAGAAGACAGGAGTTCCCAGAATCCTCAGGGGAAGGCCATGCCCACACAGAGGCTTCATTGGCTATGATCTGACTGACAGGCTAGACTCCACCCCTTTCCTTTAGTTGACAAGAGATTATGTAACTGCCACAACTCCCAAATGGATACATGAATACAGAGCAAAAACAAAAAAACTAAACCAGGAATTCTGTGTAATTAGTCTGGAGGATAATAATTACAAGGAAATATATGTACATATTCATAACAGATACCATTCTCCTTAAGCAAGAGAAAAACAATTGATAATGGTACCAATGAACATTTACTGAGTGCTTTCTGTTTGTTTGGTCCCTTACTTGTATGATTTAATCATCCCAACAATCCTAAGAGGAAGACGTAACAGTCAGGCTCGGAGTAGTGATGAAGCAGAAAATATATCTCTCGTTTTATCAAAATTGTGTAAGAATTGCTAATTAGGCATTAAACTAAAAGAACACAGGGAGGTAGTCGATATAACTGGGACAACAATGGGAAGAGTTGGGAATTATTAAAATCTAGAAACATCAAAGAAGGACCTCATGGAGCTAAAATCAAGTCCCCTGAAAAGAGTGACCTTGCTTGGCTGGTGCTGTTGTCTCTTGTCTCTGATAAACACTCAGTGAGACTGTTTCTGTCTGCGATGGAGAAACTTCACACACACACACACACACACACACAAACACGCAAACACACACTAACATGGCAGAGAACATAAACAATTCCTGCTGCTAGGATGAGCAGCTGCTACTGGGGTGAAGAGTATAATGAAGCTGATAAGCATAGTCTCCAAGCCTCTCTCCAATGCCCCCAATTGGCAAATCCTAATGGGGAGTCCATGGCAAAGGAGACATGTCCCAACTCACCGTCCCAAAGCAGAGAACAGAAAGGAAGACTTAAAGCCAAGGCAAAATAGTTCCACCACTGGTATAGTAGAGTTAATAAACTCTCTCCATTTGACAAATGAAGAAACTAAGGTAACAGAGAGGCAAAGTCTCTTGTACAAGGTTTCACCACAGGTAAGTGGGAGACCCAGAATTCTAATACAAATGATCTGGCATGTGGTTCCTTGTCTTATCCCTGGAGCTTTGCTCATAGCATTTATTAAAAACAAAGCAAAATATATTCATTCTGAATTAGGGAGTGGTTTACATTTCAGATCACCGGTTTTGTATTCACCAACTTAAACTACTCATCAAACCTCCCAATAGTTTGCCTTGTTCTTTCATTTGATTTCTCTTTTCCTTCTTGTAAAATGGTATCTTCTTTTTCATCCATTCTTAATACCTGTCTACACTCTAACATATTGCAACACACACACACAGGCACACACCACCCCATCAGTGGTAACCATCAAAGCTTATTTCTTTTGGTATGAAAAACTTTTTTCTTAGTTTTTCCTTCATAACAGTGATCTCATACAATATTTGTCCTTTTGTGATTAATTAACTTCACTCAACATAATGTTCTCCAACTTCAGCCAGGCCATGAGGTGCTTCGCAGTTCCAACGCTGTTCTTTATAGACACATAGTACCCCATTGTGTGTATGCTCCAAAGTTTATTTACCCATGCTTCCAGTGGTGGATATTTTGGTTGCTTCTGTCTTCTTGCTGTTGTGAAAAATGCTGCAGTGAACATGTGCTGAAGTGGACTGACGCTACACTCAGCAATGAAAAGGGGCAAAACCACTGAAATATAATACAATAGGGATGAACCTCACAGATATTAAATCCAGTAAAATAGGTCAGAATATTCTAGGATTCCATTTATATGAATTTTTAAGGTAAGGCAAATCTACAGAGACAGAGCACAGATTAATGGAGAGCTAGGGTGAGGTTTGAAGCACAGCAGACAGCACTATCGATGGATGGCAGTATTGGGCTGAAGGTCTAAGGTCAGACCATCTAGATGTACAAAATAAAATAAAAGACCCCATGGATGGCAATAAGTCTAGTCACCAGCACATCTTTATGTCAACCCAGTGTGACTCTCTCGGATGCAGACCTCAATCACCATAGTGGAGGGCAGTGTGCTAGATCATAGTGTTTCTAAAATCACCTTGCTACTCTCAGATGCTTCTAAACATCAGCTAGGGGTGAGAAACCCTATTTAGGGTTCTAAGAAACAGAAAATTCTTTATGTTCAAAGAGCTTTGAGTTCGAGTTATGTCCTGGCCACTTTATAACTGCTTTCTGTTTACTCATCCTAGTTTATTCGTTAATAAAGGTGCTGGAAATTCTCCTCCACAAGTCAGGGAATTGTTGTGAGTTAATAATCATAAATGGTTAACATCTGGTAAATTACACATCCTATTTGGGACTGTACATTAAACTTCTACATGCTGATCACTATCTTAACTTCGCAGAGCTGATATTTCTCATCTACAAAACGGAGCCAGAGGCAAAGTCCCCTTCTGTTCTGACATTTTAAACCAGTCCCTCAAATCATCAGAGAAAAGCTTGGTCTCCCAGAGGCTTGATCTGGGTGAGTTGCTCCCAGAAGTGATTGTTCAAAGAGACTCAGTAGAATTGCTTGTTCATTCAGCACAGGCTTATCTACAGCCAACATCCAGCCGACATGGTGTTTGTGCTGCATGTGTAAATCCGGTCTTGAAGAGAGACCTAAAGCAGAGTGCTTCCACATGAATACTCCAGGTATTCAGTGAAAACAAAACCAGGGGACTCTGGAAACGTGAGCCACTGAAGAGTCGTGTTCTGGACAACATGGCCCAAGGATCAGGGTCAAGTACATAAATGCAGTGCCCAAACTATTCAGGTGAGCATTGTATCTTCTTTTGAAAACTGATATAATTCTGCTTAATGATTCTCTCTCTTTCCCAACTGATCTGGCCTATGTTAACTAGCTCAATTAACACAAGTCACTTTGCAGCCTACACCAGAAGGTGAAAGGGGAGAGTTTGAATAGAACTGATTAATTCTTTACTTAATCTTGCACTATTTTTCCAATTGACCTTTCCCTAGTCTCATTATTCCAACTTCTTTTAAGAATGAACATGCTCCACGGAACAATTAGCCTGCTTCTCTGTCTTTTTATATTTAAGTGACTCTGTTGTAGAAGCATTAAGAAAAAAAAATCTCCTTCAATTCATGGGTAAACTGGAGACAAGAAAGTGGACTAAGTTTCTGAATATAGTCTCCCCATAAATTAAAACTACTCAGATCATTTTCTATGCCCTGCCTCACATGCAGAGCTTCCGTAGAATTTCTGGGGTCTTTAAGGAGCTGCCAGACTGGTTCTAAGACAATCAGTATTCTCTGATGAAAAACTCTTGTGAACTCTAGCTTGGGCATTAGAAACCTTATCAATGCCTCACCTCCTTCTTCAAAAGACTGAGCCAGCTTTGGAACCTCACAGGTAAAGAAGTTAAAATGCACCCTATGCCAGAGAAAATCATTTGTGTTGCAGGAATTGCCTCTTTCCCTTCTGAACCGACTCACCTTGTTGGCATGAGAGCACATCAGCAGTACAGAGTTGAGCACCAGCCGTTAGCAGCACCCTGGAGAAAATGAAGTAATGTGGACAGTGTGGCCTTGGAGGTGGAAGTCTAAAGCAAATCTGCATAAGTGCTGCATAATTGATCATGAACCACTTACTGGTCTTGCAAAACTTGCTAATGAATGGCTACTTTCTGCTGCATTGACTATTCAGCTATTGTTAAACGTGAGCAATTTAACTGTCAAACTTTACTCACCAAGAGCACCTAACCCTTTCTGGAGTTGGTAAAAAAAACAACAAAAACACCCTTGAGGTGCCAGGGCTGCACTTCTGAAGACCGATGAGGTTGGTAGTCAATGAACTGCTGAGACTCCCAGTTTCCACTTCCTCCAGTTGATTTGTTTCGCCTGAACCACCTTCTTCTCTTCTTCACACATCAAGATCTTCGTGTTTTTCCCTCTATGCTCATGAATGTCTGCTTTAGAGAACAGACCTAACAAATTCAGTTTTACTAAGATGCTTATAACTGGTAACAGCTTCACATATCTTAACCATTTCTACTGCCAAAAGAACTGAGGTCTTTGGTCGCAGCAGTAATTGACAGTAGCTGGCTATCAGAGTTTCCTGTGGAGCTGTGGCAACACAAACCTTCTCAGCCTCTCACCTCAAGATTCTGGTTCCAGAAGTTTCCAGTGGCCTGGGGATCTGAGTGTGAGTGAGTGAGTGAGTGAGTGAGTGAGTGAGTGAGTGAGTGAGTGAATGAGTATGTGTGTGTGTGTGTGTGTAAGTGCACACATGCTCACTAAGCTCCCAAAGTAATTGTAATACAATCCTGTTGTGAATCAAGGGCTTAAGTAATGATTCAATGGTAAATTTTCCATCATGATTAATTGTTGGGAAACAGGTGGTGCCTTGACATTCCACCAGTTATGAGACTACCTGTCCTATTTTCATGTTAGAGAAAGTTGCAAGATAAAAGAATAAATAAAGAGATTAGCATAGACATACAATTTTGCCTCACAGTTTCAAGAGCCTCATGCACTCCTATGATTTCAGGATGTTTGAGAAACTTGACTTGAAAAAGTTTCAAAATGCTTTGTAGGCAACTAAAATGGGAGAACCACTGATCTATGTGCTCATGGTTTTCTCACTGATTGTTTTCCAATGATGATTATAAAGAAAATGTGAAATATTAAATTACATATGACTAAATGAAAAATGAATTCATAATGATGTCATCCAAAGATAATCCACTGTTTATATTGTGACATATTTCCTTTCAGTTTTTTCCCCTTTAGATTATATGCACAATTATATATCCATCATCATGTTGTTATTATTTTGTAAGGCCTTTCCCGTGTCTTTGGATAGCTTACGAAGCATGTGATTATCACGGTTATACATTCTTCCACTGTATAAACATATTTTATTTGATAGTTAACGAATTCCCCCTTGTAAAGGAGCCCTGGTGGCTAAGTGGTGACTCATGGGGCTGCGATATGAAAGGTCAGCAGTTTGCAACCACCAGCTGCTCCGCAGGAGAAAGTCTACTTGGCTTTCTACTCCCATGAACAGTTGCAGTCTCCAAACTGACAGAGGCAGTTCTGCCCTGTCCTTGGGTCCCCATGAGTCAGCATCAACTCAGCAATAGTGAGTTTGGTTTCTTTTATGAAAATTTCTCCTGTGACTCTTTCTTTCTATTTTTTTCTATTATAAATAATCATGTTAATTTGTTTTAAGGAATTGGCTCACTGGATTGGAGGGAGGGACACATTAAAATACAAAACTTGTAGGTCAGCCTTCAAAAAAACAAGCTGGAGAGCCTGTTGGCTTGTTTTCCAAAATCTGTAACTCTGTTGAAAGAGTGAAGAATAAATAAGTGCTAGCCAAGTGTCTATTTAGGAAAGCTCTTTTTTTGCCTCTAAGCCCATTAAGTGATCGGACGATGTCCCAAACATTATGGATGGTAATCGGCTTATTTAAGAACAAATGATTTGCTCACTTGCAACTAATTCATAAAGTTCCTTGGATAACAGTCTGGAACTGTTTTAAGGTCAATACCTGAACATCATCGTGTAGCCAAGTTGTCAACTACCCATCATCAACCCCACTAGTCCTATCCCAAGCACCACCTAGCATCCATGCTGCAGGAACAATGGCTTCAGAAAAGCTGCCCGACTGCATCCTGCTGAAGACCCGGACCACTGCTGGAGAGCTTGCACGCTCACCTCTTCCACTTAGAGGCCTGCTGGCTTTTCGGCTCATTTAGAAGCTGGTTCTTCACTTCTCATCTGCTCTTTATATTACTAAAAATTCACTGTTGCCAAGGCAATGAGGTAGAGCTCCAACTTAAAAAAGAGAGAGAGAATTACCTAGCAGGGAGATAGAATTACTTCAGAGACCCTATCTATGTCCCCTAATGCACAGTGCAATGCTCTCATTTCCATTCAGTGTGATGGTCAGGAGAGGGGTAAATGCTTTCTTACATTCCACCTAACACTTCAGTACATTTAGGAAAACTATTTTTTTTAAAGTAAATAATGCTTGTTGCAAACCAAATAGTGTAACACCAATCTTTACCCGTGCCTTTACCTTCATGTTAGTTGATTATCAGATGCCATTGTTAGAATTGTGTGCGACTGATTTAAATGATATGAATTTTCAGGAAATGACGGTTGGAAAGTATGCATTCTAATCAAATTATTTTAATTCAGAAGTGGAATTGTGTGTGAGTAACTTTCTTGTATTTAGTATTTTCAAGCAAATAAGCACATTTATAAAAACTTTAAATAATATAGACTAAAATGTGGGTTACATTATTGCCCTTTTATTCTTAAATCTGTACATGGAAAATTGAATATTTTACTTTATAATATTCACTCATTCAAATAAATATTAATTGATCACTAATTTTATACATACCAGATCACCAACAACATGGTCTGAAATAGAACAGAAAATGAATTTATCCCTGCTCTTGATGGTACCAAAAAAAAAAAAAGGAATCCCACCCCCACCCCCCAAACCTATGTATTTAAATGTTTTTACAGAACAACCTTAATACCTTCAAAGTACTCACCATTACACTTAATACATTTGTCAAATCTGTGGTTCCATTCTGGGAAACATTTTTCAAACTCATCTGTTTTGGTGGCTGGCAACACCTCCCTTGTATTTTCTCTACCTCTTCTACAGCATCCAATCACTGTCCTTTCATGTCCCTCTGCATTTGCAGAAACAAAACGAAGTCACAGAGTGAGGTTGGGTAAGTAAAGTGCATCGGGCAAGAGAGGCATGCTGTTTTTTGCCCCAAACCGGCACATTGAGGTGGCTGTATGAGCAGGTGCATTGTCATGGTGGCAAAATCAGTCCCTATCTGCCCACTGATCAAGTCTTTTTTGTCACACACTGTTAGGCAATCTTTTCAGATTCTCTAAATAGAAGGCTTGATTAACAGTCTTACCTGGTGGAATGAATTCCAAATGTACTAAGAGTTGACATTTAGGTCCACTCAGGAAGTTGACGGATGTCCATAATGAAGTTTGTCATCAATCAACATTTCACCTTTTTTGAAATAAGGAAACCACTCATACATTTGAGTTTTTTCCCATAGTGTTGTCCTCGTAAGCTGTGTTCAGCATCACAACAGTTTGTGCAGCATTTTGAGCAGGAAACAAAATTTCACAGCCAAATGCTCTTAAATCAGCCCTGACCAAAAAAAAAAAAAAAAGTTTGAGTGAAACTGCTTTTACAAAAAAAAATTCACTGTGGCCAGAGAGAAACTTCCTAGGCAATGCCACTGGGTGCACTGATTCAGAATGAGCTGCTTGATGTTTGCCTCATGGGAAAAATGCGTACTACAAAATCTCTGCTCTGCCCAGTGCAATTCCGGTTTGGGGGGTGGTACCCCTTTGTATCTACAGCTATGTAGAAGTACAATCTGCATTACATTGATTTATGTTTCTTATTGTTCTCAATCCTTTTTCTCTTCTCTATTGACCTATCATAATATATCGTAGTGTAGTGGGTTACGTGTTGGGCCAATAAAACCCAACAGCTGCTCCTCGGGAGAAAAATGAGTCTGTCTGTTCCTGTCTGCTCCTATCTTAGAAACCCTTAGGAGCCAATCTACTCTGTCCTTTGGGCCAACAGGAATGTGAATGAAATTGATGGAAGTAGGATTCCTAGCACAGTGTTCTGAATGGTATTGCTAAGGTTATACACATATGGCTATGTTGTTCTCTCTTCCTTCTCAGATGAGTGCTAACTTTGCTCACAATGAAGTGCCCCTACTATGATTGTTATATAACCATCGAATTATTTTTTTAAAGTTTATTTTTGTCACTCACTACTCCTTTACACCATAGAATTTATTGAATGACATCTGTTTTTGACAGACATAGAACTCCAGGGAGCTGAATTGTAGTCAAATATGATGGCTTAAGACTAATGTGTCTGGAAATATCTTATTCTACCTTCATATTTTGAATGATTTTGCTGGATATACTGGTTGTCTTTGTAACAATAGTACCACAAAATGTATGCAGCAAATAGCACACAATGTCTGTAAGATCAGAGTCAATGTGATCAACTGGGGCTTCTGTTTTATCCGAAGGCCAACTCAGGACAGGTGGTTCTAAAATCACTCAGGCTATTAATTGATTAAGTGGCAGGATTCAGTTCCTTGCAATTACAAGACTGAAGGCTTCCGTTGATTGCTGGCTGCCAGAGACTCTCTTCAGATCCAAGAGATGACCCACACTCCCTGCTCAGGTAGAGTTTCCTAACTCCCTTGCTTCCTGGAAGCCAGGAAAGGAAAGTTCAATAAGACAGTTGCTACAATGATATGTGATATGATCTTGTACACATAATCACATACATTCTGGTACCTTAGACAATATTTTATTGGTTACAAGCAAATCACAAGTCCTAACTACTTTGTCAGGGCTTAAATCCTGGGCACTAAGCTTGTGGAAGGCTACGCTTTACAAGAGAAGCTCTAAATCCATTTTTGAGTCTCCACATAGATTCAGCATCCATTGAATTCTTTCTGGCCATTAACCCACTTTATGAATAGTTTTACCCTCAGACAAAGTATATTTGAAAGTGGAATACTACAACTCCCTGGGCTAGTCCAGGGGCAGTGGGGAAGGGGGCCAGTGCAGGAGTGTCAGACTTGCCTGGGTGTTCTCTTGATGGCATTTGGAGTACCAGGGTAGCATGGTCATGAGTCATAGCATGATTACCTCAGTCTGTTGGCCCTGAACAAATCTTGTAGGTTGTTCTATCTAGAATGGTGTCATTACCACACTTGTAGCTCATAGTTATGAGGCACAATTCAGAATCACCTCGATGGCAATGACTTGAATCCCAGCCTCAGTCCATTTCCCATTTCTGTCATCTGCTCTGCAGCCGAGCAGTATTATTCTGCTGCCAATATCTTCTGAGACAGGTTCCCTGGTAGAATTTTGTCTCCTTTTTAAGGGTCTTAATAAATGTGTTTCCAGGAAATCCAGGACGGATGATCCCTTCAGGACCACTGGTGAGAGTGGCTATACCAGGAGGGTGGAGGGAGGGTGAGGTGGAAAGGGGGAAGCGATTACAGGGATCTATATATAACCTCCTCCCTGGGAGACAGATGACAGAAAAGTGGGTGAAGGGAGATGTCGGACAGGGCAAGATATGATAAAATAATAATTTATAAATTATCAAGGCTTCAGGAGGGAGGGGAGAGCGGGGAGGGAGGGGACAAATGAGGATCTGATGCCTGGGGCTTAAGTGGAGAGCAAATGTTTTGAGAATGATGAGGGCAATGAATGTACAAATGTGCTTTACACAATTGATGTATGTATGGATGGTTTGTGATAAGAGTTGTATGAGTCCCTAATAAGATGATTAAAAAATGATAATAAAATAAAATAAATGCATGTGTTTCTATAAGTAATATTACAATCTGTGGCCTTTTTTCTTCCCCACAATAATCCTAAGAGGAGGAAGAGGTCACACAAGGACAGGAACAGCAAAAGGTGAATCACGGGGTCATCCTGATTTTCTGTCTACCACACTGGGTGAAAAATTGGAGGATGAAAATAATTTTCACTCAAAATTTTGTAGGCATTGATATACTTCTCCTAGCTTCTAATATTGTTCTTACATTTTTTTAAATTTCCATTTTTACATATAAGTATCATTACATACCTCCCCTACTTTGAGGAAGGAAGATCTCATAATTTAAAATTCTGTAAGTCTTCTACATGTGCCTTTTAGCTGTGATTTTTCGTAGTTATTATTTCATTATGCTGAGCATTGGGGGCCCTTCAATCCAGAGAATCAGGTCTCTCCCACATGGAGCATGCTACTGTGTTTACCTCTTTGGTATTTTCCGTTTGCTGTTTGCTGCATGCCACACATTCACTTTCCTCTGATCGTCCTTCTCCTTTCATGCAAGAAGTATTTTCTCCTTTCTTTTTCTTTTTCTTTTAATTAAATAATCATTTTATTAGGGGCTCATACAACTCATCACAATCTGTACATACGTCTTT
>NW_022107431.1:67909131-67910693 GCF_000313985.2 Echinops telfairi | reverse complement strand
ATAGGTGCTGTCAGAAAGGAGAATGTTTTTAGGAAAATGGCATAAGGAAAGAAATGCCTTCAATGAAAAATTGCAGTAGAGCACTTCTGCAGTCAATTCCTACTCTCATTATGAAAGTCTATTAAAAATTGTGTGTGGTGGAATACTCAGATTTTATGTTTAGTTTATTGCAAACACCAGTACATGACATGTTACTAATAGACTAGGATGCCTTACTAATTAGCTGGATTTGAATGGCACTCATAATACTCATGGTTCTGAGTACGCTACTAATAATTATCTAATAAGCTCAACTTTAAGACGTAGCGGAGCTACAAACTGTAGTATCATCTGCCTTCCTTTTCACTGCCTCCAGACACTTAAGACATGGTAGTCTATCTTTGCTTGATATATTTTGAGCAACTGGAAATTTCTGTCCTACTAAGTGGGGAAGATACTTAATTTTTGGTTATAGCATTCGCATTTTCATGTGTAATGATAAGGTAGCTATTGTTTTTAAGGAGATTCTGGATGGTACCGATGGCTCCTTAGCTCCTTTGCTCACCAAAAGTGTCAAAGCTGGAGTTCACCTCGAGACGCTTTGGAAAGCTTAGTTGTCTACTTCAGAAAAATCAGCCATTAAAACCCTCCTCATCACAGTTCTCTTCTAACTCAAATGGGGGCACGATGAGTAGAACTGACTCCACAGGAACTGGCTTATTATTTTCAATATTATCTCAAGATGTCAATCCTATTTCAATGATATGAAAATATTAAGGTTACTGACATATAAGCAGCTGAACTTTCATATAGAAAAGAGAAGATGTTTTATGTCGACATGTGCCACTGCTCTGACTGTACTGTCTATATTTTTGTCACAACTTTATTTACCATGTTTCTAACGAAGCATTTATTGTAATATTAATTTGTTAGTTTGTTTCAAATTTCTGAGGAGCGATGTAGTTACTGGGATTATTCTCCAAGTTATTAATAAAGATACTTAACATGAAATTCCTAAGAAATTTGAATGCACCTAATGAAATACTGCCTATAGGAAAAAAAGGAAAAAGAATATTGTGAATTTTCTGTTTTGGATAGATCCTCTTGACCATGTGAACTTTTATAATAGAACTAATAAATGTTCTGGGTTATAAAGTAGTTTATATGCCATCTTAATATGAAATTTTAAAACTAGGGTACCCCATGATCCTTGAACATTTTCTGCTGAATCCTTGTTTCTTCCATTATATTGGGAAAGTGAGATCTTTTGATTATTCCTGAGGTTCTATAAACACAAGTTAGCATGACTACCAACAAAACCATTCTTAAACTATAAAGATAAGTGTCTCCTTATGTTGGGCCAAAACACTGCACCTTGGATACGTTTATTCATTAGATCCAGCTTTACTCTTTGTGGGACATACGTACATAATTAGTCTTAGAGATGTCCTTTTCCATGTGGTAAAGACAGTAGTAATGTTTAAATAATATCTTATACCCAGCTTAAATGTTCTCAGTTCGATTATTAGAAGACTTTCAATGCCCCTTCACCACTATGTATTCTATGGACTGAGTCCCATTTG
>NW_022107431.1:67906265-67908103 GCF_000313985.2 Echinops telfairi | reverse complement strand
TGGTTCTCAACCTTCTTAATGCCGCAACCCTTTAACGCAGTTCCTCATGTTGTGATGACCCCCCAACCATACAATTACTACTTCATAACTGTCATTTTGCTACTGTTATGAATCAGGCGACCCCTGTGAAAGGGTCGTTTGACCCCCAAACAAATCACGACCCACAGGTTGAGAACCGCTGATTTCTGGTGTAAGAAACCCACAGGGGAAAATCTATGGTCCTGTGTGTTTCAATGCCTCTGAATCAACTCGGCGGCAGTGAGTTTGGGGTTTTGAGTCTGGGTGGGAAGACAACTTGTACAGTACAGTTCAGAAAGAGCACCAATATTTTTTCATGTCTAGTCCTTTCTTTCTGACTCATCCATCCATCCTGGAAGAAAATAAAAATGTTCTATTTTGCCTTTACATTTTTATCTTGTGTGTTTGCCATATAGTCATTTTATTAAGCATAGGTGGTAAATGAATGTGTGGAAATTGTGATTTTTATAAACACATTGAGAATGCTAGTTCTATTATTTGACAGAAAAAGTAAAACAAATAGTGAAGGTAACATTCGTTTCCAACATAGGAGTTTGAATTGCCTCTAAATCAAACATATCACGAAAGAAAGGAAAACTAATTCACATAATCCCGGACGATTCCCCATAAATCCTGGAAGGAAGCCTATTTCCTTCACTCTCCCCACTCCTAAAAGAAAAAAAAATATGGAAAGTTTATTACACTACCCTCACTTGCCTTCCTCTGACACGGAGGATTTTATGTTCCTTTACCTGTCGAAATCGGAGAGTCGCAGCCCGTATATGCTCACAGTGTCCCTGTTGAGTTACGCTACAGGCTAAAATGAGAAGCAGTGGCCCTGTCTGCTGCGGATGCTGATCTTTTATCTCGACCCTGAAGAGAGTCCTTCAGCAAAGTCCTCTGAAGACATTCTCATGACCTGCTGACTTCCCAGATCCTTCCATTTTCAAACCCTTTGCTCAGTGTAACTGCTTCCACTTCGGATCTGTAAAGGGCCAGCAGTTCTTCCCAGGTTCCTCCTGTTCTGACAGCTGATTGACATGAAAGTCAGACACGCTAACGAGATGAAGGCATTCAGATTCCAGGGAACTCAGAGCAATAATGCCTCAGGCAAATCAAACCTGGGGGCCAGTGTTGGACACACGGTGGTCGCTCATCAGAATTGTTTGGGTCAGGCAATCAAAAAGTGAACGGGATCGATGAGCATCTGTCTTCATGCAGGGAGGAACCTGAGTTCTCTCAGCCTTGTCTCTCCATTCCCTAGTCTTGAACAGAACAGGCACTTGGTAAATGTTGGTGGAACTGAATTGCCTCTGTTGTAAAAGGAATTACAGTGCTGAACGACAGAAACGTGCCAAAGATATGACTGAGGAACGTCAATGAGGCCTTGCGTTAGAAATCAAAAAATACACTATTTCTCTTTTTGTAAATAATAGGTAGTCACATCATTCTGCTAAAAATAGATTTGCCACTTATTCAATGCTGTTGTACAAGTGTTTTATACAGAGTTCTAAAAATATGTTTGCATATAGTTTATCCTTGCCCAAACCCTGGAGCTAACTCATCCGCATCTTCAGATGGAGGGAGCAATGGGCTGTCACCTCAGAACACTCCTAGAGTATCACAAGGTCAGGGTTAAAGGACTCCCCACGGAGGCCCACACAGACCTCTCCCACGGCCCTGTGCTCACTCCGTGCTTTTGTTTAGCATCATGAAGCATGGCTCTTATCAGGAGTTCAAGCCATCTCCAAACTGGCAGCACTTTCCAAAAATGACCACAATCCGCCATTTAATCATTAAAAAAACCAGACAAATCCCCA
>NW_022107431.1:67901368-67905793 GCF_000313985.2 Echinops telfairi | reverse complement strand
CTCTACATGAAATGGGGACAGTAGCTAATGGCATAATTTTAACTTTGTAGCTGACCAGCTTTGCATAAACAAAATGAGATGTAAGCATTGCTTCTATAGAGCAATTCGTAGGACGAGAAATAAAACACAAGCATATTTCCTAAAAAGTTTCTTTAAAAAACAAACAAACGAGGAATGTCAAAAAGTAAATGTTCCAAAAATGTAAATCAAAATAAATATTCTCATTTGAATTTTTTTTTAAGAAGAGCTGAAACTTAAGGGAGAAAAAAACAATTAGACAAATCTCTAAAAATTCTCTTCAATAAAATAACATAAATAAACAAAAGCTAGATATTACTAAAGGGCTACAATATATAGTGACAATTATACATCATAAGAGAATACTGTATAATATATTCCAAATGTTTAAAAACAAGATTAAAGTTACATTTCTAGAAAAGTACATGCTACCAATTATTCAGACAGTAAGCAATCCCCTGAAGAGACAAAAAATTAATTTAATAAGCACATATTATAAAAATGGAGTTTACTAAGTTCAATTAACACAACTTTAAAAATAACAGCAAATTTTTATCACTACAAAAATGTTGGCAATAAAATTATGTTGTAAAAACAAGTGAAAATCAACCAAATTTATGCTAACACATTATTAACTACACATAACAAAAATATGAACAAAAATGTAATTATTGACCTAATGTATATCTATTAATAGATTTGAAATATTATAACATAACTATATATGAATGCTGATGTTACATTGAACTCTGAATGAAAATGAGCATTTTTTATAATTAAAAGACCATTTTATTAGGGGCTTTTACAGCTTTTATAACAATCAATACATCAACTAGATCAAGCATATTTGTAATATGTTGCCATCATTATTTTCTGAACATTTACTTTCTATTTGAACCCTTGGTACCAGCTCCTCTTTTTTCCCTTTAACAGGAAAATTTAGTAATGTGACATTTCAAAACAGTAGTTTTATAAAAGAGTATTCCATATCTCCACAAAGTTCCCAAACCAAATATTTTACCATCCCCTCAAAGTCTGAGGGTACACTAGCAGGGCAGAGCAGAAGTGCGCCGTAGGGTTTCCCGGGCTATAAACCTGTAAGGAAACAGTCCGATGGTGTTTTCCTCCCACAGAGGGGTGGAGGGCTTAGAATGATTGAACTTTGTTTGGGAATCAAGCACTTACCCACAGTACCATCAGGACTTCTCTCAGATCTTAATACATGGTAAAAAAAAAAAAATACTGTGCAACGTGCTTTCCTCCTCATACATACAGAAGGCCTCTTTAAAATCTATGATTACAAGGGGAGTTTCTTTTGATTATTTTGTAATTACCACAGGCTCACAATAAAAATTGAACCACGCATAAGTCTATGTATTTAGAAGTGAAAGATCATCTAAAACCCCTCTAACTTCCTCATCTAGTACCTCCTAAGAACTACCCTTATCTCCCAAAATATCTTTACTATAACAACAGCGACAAGAAAATGTGTGGATGTGTGGATGCACGTACATATGCCGTGCGCTTTCTTTTTCAAACAGCGTTTCCGTACACGTTATAGGCAGACAGCATGTATCAAATAGTGCCATCTGTAGAAATGCCCTTGTGCATTGGTAAGAGCAAGGGCAACTCCTGGCTTGACAGGAAAGTATATTTTAGGTGTTAAATGCTTATGAGAATCCTCTCAAAAAGGTGATGTCAATTTAGACTCTCACTTACAGTATATGAAAATGTTGTTATCCCTCAAGTTCCCCAAGATGATTGGTTTTGTTAGGGAAGCACTCAAGAGTGCAGCTCTAGAAGCTCCGGAGAAATTGGTTATACTCATATCCAGGCTCCAGTTGTGTCTGCTGAGCTGAGAAAACTTGGGCACACGACGTCACCTCTCTTGGCCTCAGTTCCTCATCGATAATTATGATTAAATTCAGAGATTACTCATAAAAGGTCTTTGGCTGGGTGCTTTAAATTTTAGTTCTTTTGTAAGATATTGTTTAGCTTTTAGAATGTTAGCCCTTTGCCTATTACAAATATATCCTCGTTTTCTCTCTCTGTCTGTAATTTGCACTTCATCTTCATTTATGAGCTTAACTGCTACCAATTTCTCTGTTTTTGATAGTTATTTCCCCTTTTCCCTGTTTTGCTTCTGGCTCTCAGTTTATTCTTGAGAAAACCTAAACAATTCCTAAAGTATGTATATATTGGAGGCTCTAGTGTTTTATTCTAATAGTTTGTAACTTATTGTAGTATATTTAAGTCTTAGATCCACTTAATGTTTTCCATGAATGTGACATAGCATAGAGGTGTTGATTTTACTTTGACAGACTTTTATTTCAACACATTATATCAGTGGACTATATTTTCGTATTGAGTAGGGAAACTAAAAATTATGCTCTCTTAATAGACAGAGAGACAGACATATAGATGGAGCTCCATCTATTTCGGATATATATTTATATAGAGAGGTGCCAAAAAGTTCATGGAAAAAAATTCATTTTCATTTAATTTCACTTCTACAAACTTTTTGACATCCTCACAGGTGTGTATATGAGAATATCGATATTACAAATGCACACACACCAATATATTTGCAGACTATTTTCACTAAAGCTGGCGTATTTACCTTTTCCCAAACCAGTATTAGATTTTCTAAATAGTATTGTTTACATATCTTGAGTCTAAATGGCTCAAGAAGCCCCTTTCTGAAGTGCAGTGGCTATGAATTACATTTGATCCCTACCTGTGCCAGATGAAGATGAACTTCAGTATCAACTTCTCGCCTTATATAAAGGTCCTCCTGGGATTTATATCTGTAACAGTAATTTCATGTATTAATTTAAGGAGAATTGATTATCTTTGTAATTTTGAGTTATTTCCATTAGGAATTAGTATGTGTTTCTACTAACTAAAGCTCTTTTTATTTTTTAAAGCTTTGCACTAAATTTTTCTGATCTTATCCTTATAGATCATGCATATTCTTTGTTAAGATTATTTCTAGTTAATATGTTTTCACTGTCATTAATGAGACGTATTTCTGGTTTTTGTTGTTGTTGCTTTTAATTTTCAGTATTGGAAAAGATAAAATCCATTTGTTTAACTGGGTAGATACTGAAACATATTTAAGCAGTAAACATCTAACTTGAACTGACACGCTTAATAATAAAATATTAGATGCCTTTTCAAGTAGGAAGAAAGGAAAAGGGGAAGACTGAACAATGCAGCCAGTGGATTCGGATGCATGTCGCTGTACATGCTGTGGAGTCAGTACCGACTCATAGTACCTACTGCACAACAGAGGAAACACCGCCCAGGCTTGTCCCAGCCTCACAAGTGATGTTAGGTTCAAGCCTATTGTTGCAGCCACTCTGTCCATCCACCGTCCTCATTTTCATTGTGCCTCTACTTCCCCAAGCATGATGACCTTTTCCAGGAACTGGAAAGATAACATGTGCAAAGGACGTTGAGTCTTTGCTTCTAAGGAATGTTCTGGCTGTACTTTTTTCCAAGATGGATTTTTGGTTTTTTAGCAGTCCAAATTACCTTCAATAATTTTCACCAGCACCATAACTCGAAAGCATTGATTCTTCAGTTTTCTTTACTCGTCGTCCAACTTTCACATGCGTATGAGTTGATTGAAAATACCATGTGTGTTAGGTTGTGTTCTCTAGAGACGTAAAACCAGGGACACGTGTATGTGTTAGTATATGGAGATTTATATTAAAAATGGCTTACACAGTTGTAGAGAGAAAAACATCTTGTCCTGTTCATGTCAGGCTTCTCCTGACTCATGAAAGCTGAGGATCAAGAAGCAGGATGATGAAGCAGAGACAGCTCGGAGTGGGGGTGGGGTGGTAATGGTGATGCGATTGGGTGGTGATGCAAAGGTTTGAAGCAAGCCAAATCAATTAAGCATTAGTAGTCCCCTGACTATTCCTGGGATCAGCAGGTCATGCAACAAGAAAGGAGAGGAACCAGGTTCATGATCCAGGAGCAGCAGAAGGCAAACAGAGGGCCAAAGAGGATTCACCTCTGCTCAGTCTCAGTCTCTGATTCCAAAAGGTTTATGACACCCAGGTGGTAGCATCAGACTGGGACCCCACTGCTAGGTTGGGCTAAGCCCCCACCTTTACCCAGGAGTGTCTACTTGATATAATTCCTAACTATCACACCATGGTCAGGCACACCTTAGTCCTCAAAGTAACACCTTTGCCTTTCCATACTTTAAAGAAGTCTTATCCAGTAGATTTACCCAATGCTATGTGTTGTTTGTGCTCTCAGCTACTACTTCCATGAGCAGTGATTGTGGATCCAAGCAAGATGAAACCCTTGACAAGTTCAGTCTTTTCTCCACTAATCATGATGTGGCTGTTGCAATCGTGAGGATTTTAAGATTTTTGAGATTGCAAATAC
>NW_022107431.1:67882812-67899973 GCF_000313985.2 Echinops telfairi | reverse complement strand
TGCCAGGCCTTTCTTCAAAGGTGCCAACATCCAAGCTTTCAGTTAGTAAGACAATGGGTTAACTGTCTGCATCACCTTCAGTCAGGACGTCGTTTGTGACCATGAGACGTGGTAGAGAAAAGTCATCTAGGGACTGTCCGAGCTTTGGCTGGTGACCAGTGGAAGAAGGTGGAGGTGGAGGCTGGGCTAGGGCAGGAGACTTAAGGGAAGGAAACCCACTAAGAAGCTGCCTGGCTTCAGCACAAGATCTGCAGAAGGCAGGACGGAAAAGAAAGCAGGTTGATCGAGGTTTCTCGTCTTCAGCATTTTGCTCTGGGGAATTAATTCATTGCTGATGTTCGATGGAAGGAAGAAGTGGCCTTGAACATTTAGGATGTTTTCCAAAGTCCCTTGTCTCTACCCACTAAGGCTAGCAGTTTTTCTCCCAGCCATGAGAACCAAACTTATCTCTAGATGTTACCAAGCGTCCCCTAGAAGGGCAGTAGTGGGGTCAGAAGGCTGGGAGTCAGTGGGTGGGAAGAAGAACCAGCCCCTCAAATAGACTGATGACTAAGACCCACACTGTCTTTGATGGAGTCAGGTGTGTGCCCCTTGGAGGACTCTTAGAAATAAATCAAGGAGAGCCCGTGAGCAATGTCCATACAAGCACATTGATGCATAGTCCCACCGAGCTACAGATGAATGTACGTGCCTCCCTGCAAAAATGTTAATAATATTGTTCAATGGCTTAGGATCAAAGATTTTACTATTATTTCTTCTTTTGAATTATTTTAATCTATTCTTACATTTTTCAATGTCTACAAATGAGCATTCACTACATTTACCCATTCAACCATTTATTTGACTACCTCCTATATGCCAGGTAGACTAATGAGGGCAGAGATTGGGGCTGGGGATTCAGGGAGAGGGAGTGGTAAAACGGGAGACAGGCCATAAGCAATAGTATGATATGTAATTATATAATGTGGTAGAGGGATAAATACCATTGCAAAAGACAGTGTGGAATGGGATAAGGAGAAGGTGATGTCCTTAAGAAGTAAAAAAGTTCTTTAAAAATACCTAGAGCAAGCAGAGTTTCTATGGAGATGTTCCGTCCTTCTTCATGGGCACTCTGTCATCTATTCTTCATTACTGAGTGCCATTGACCTTTCATACACAATGACCTTTATGAGAATTAAGGCTATTGTGCTTCCTGTTGAACTCCTACAGGCCTCCGGAGTCGAATGGAGCCTCTCGTTCTTTGATGATAATCGGTCTCAAACAGCTTTATCAATTGCCCCTCCAGCCATTAGACTAGACACTGACATCCTTTTCCTGAAACCTTTGTAGTCCTCATGGCCATTTCATCATTACCTAAGGCGCGGGTTTGCTAGCAGCTCCTGCCATGGTAGCTGGAGCAAAGCTGCATAATGCCCTTCAGGAAGGCTGGAGCGCCGTGTCTGATCCTGGTTGGAACGGTTAACAACCCTGTGAGTTGTGGATGCCAGCTGGTTGCAACTTAACTTGCTGTGAACAGGGGTTATTAAATGACTCATTTAAACCTGAGCCAAACACCAAATAAATGGATAATGTATTCAATTGGTTTGAAGGAGTGGGGTGGATGATATGCTTGCTTCTATCGCAGTGATTAGGTACATCAGTTCTTAGGTAAATAAGGTACTTACAGTGTAACACACTACAGGGGGAAAACCCAGCCACATAAAACACACACACTCCTTCTGTGCAGTGGGCATAAAGAAGTAGCAGTAAAGATTCATTTAACCAGATCATGTCGCACAGAATTAGGGATTCTTTTTCATTACAGCAGCAAGAGACATGGGGCTGGAGGAATTTGGGGCTTACCAACTTATTTCGTGATTACACTTTGATGGGGAATTGACAGAAGGGTCTCTGGAGATTCTCCCCAAGGAAACATCCAACTGAAAATAGGTTAAAACATTTCCGATTGATGATACATATTTGAGGTTTAACTTCATTGTCGCCCTTGCTGAGACCATTGTTGTTTTGTTTTGTTTTGTTTTTTCAAGCGGTTTCAAGTGGGTTTGCAAACCTCGGCGACCAGGTCCGGGCTGTCCGTCCCTGAGAGCTTTGCAGCGGAGAGCAAGGTCCTCAGAAGCACGAAGATGTCTTGTTTCCAGTAAACTCCATTTTAAAAAAAAGAACCCACGGACTTTACTTTGAAGACTTTACATCAGTCTCGGGAGGACACAGGCAGCGGTCCAGAATTTTCTTGGCCGTCAGCACAAAGGCGGCTGCACATCCGTAACAAGGAGAAACGGCAAACTTCAGCAAAAACAAAGACCTGTCCCGCTTTTAGAAGCAAGACAGAGAGAAAGAAAAACAGGGCACATGATCACCTTAGTCGGCTGCCAGGTAGAAGAAGTAGCTTCAAAAACGAGTGTAATGTTCCATTGTAAATGAGCAGCTATAATTACAGCGAGAAAATCTGGAGAGGGAAACTCCGCACAGCCGAGGAGGAGTGCTAATTGCAGATGGGAAGCGGAGTACCATGTCTTTGAGTGACAGCAGATGCGGTGTAAAGGCCAGCACATTAGTTCTCCCATGGAACCAGGATGGCTAGCTCCGGAGGTGAGATGCTGCCCAGTGCGGAGAGACCGTGATCCGGGTTGCAGAAAGCGAGCCTTTCTGACTGTCAGATGCCTTTGAACGGTTTTATTCATTTTGATTCCCCACTGATGGTTCCTGTTGGCTTAAAAAACATAAAGAAAAAGGAGAAGAAGAAGAAGAAGAAGTCCAAATGGCTGTTTTCCAGAGAGTGTAGCTGAGGAGGGTCGACAAGCGGGTTAGGAGGCAAAACCAGGGAAGGATGGTCCTCATGCGCTCCGTAATTTTAGGGGATCTGGATGTTTTAGATTAGAATCAGTTTGTTCATAAATTCCCCAAACATAGCCAAGGAACGAATACTCTATATTCCACATTTTGTTACATTTTCTACTTCTCCTGTCTCGTTTATCTTGTTCTTAACAATAAGATGCATTTTGGGGGCCGAGCAGGGAAGCAGGCACCTAGGGAGATCCCCAGCTGGTCCTGATTTAAAGAAGCAGGTTGCCAAGCAGGTTGGGAGAGATGCCATTTTCACGTTCGCAACCTTGGGTAAGATGCGGCTCCAACAGCCCTCTTGACAGCGCTCCCCACCCCACCCCCTTCCTGCTGTTTTTTTCAGGCCCAAATATTTGATGCAATTCTTGTGTAAGTTTTCCTCTTTGTTCACAAAGGATAATTAATTCCATCGGATATTGAAGATTCCCTTTAGTTGGCTCTTCGTTCTTTGGAGAAAGCCAAGAAGAGAATAATACTATAAGAGTTTTTAAAAAGAGAAAAACAACTATTTATGCTACAGTCCAACATATATGAAGTGCTATTATGGTTACTGTTATCCTGTAAATGAGACTACCCTGGGTATTAGACAATTTTAATTAATATCCCTACAGGAATAGTCCTAGGGGGCTTTATGCCTAAGGGTCTCCATCTTATCCTACACAGAAGATTGACAAGAAGGTGTGTGGCATTCTCTGAGTGCTTAAACAAAAACACGGACTTGTGGCTCAGGAAAGAAATTCGGGTCACTTAGTCCTGTGAAATGGACAGTCTTGAGCAGTCTTGGAAACAGTTGATAATCTCTAGTCCCAATAGCTTAAAGAATCATTAAGGAAACTATTGACAAAATCAAGAATCAATATAGTTACAAAAACAGGACCCATGACTCTTCCATAGCAATCCATGGGGGAATCTTAACAGAAACCTATTGTCACTTTAATCTCCAAGAAGTTTGGTAAACAAGAGCAGTGACAGTCAAAACGAAAACAAAACAAGGGATTGTCACTGATCCTGCCAATCTTCAATTTCAAGAATTGTATTACTAACTGAAAGTGAAAAAGCAAAGATGAAGGGCAGCAAAAGTTTGTAAAAATCACAATCATTTACCATTGCTTTTTTATAATTGCAGTATATAAAGAACCTGATCTAAGATGCATTTTTTCAGGAAAGGAAAAAAAAGGAAAACTATTTTCAATTATTTACATTCTGTTGGTTGTTTTAGAGCACCATTTGCATTTCTGATTCAGAGTAGTTTGCTTTCTAACCAGAACCTGCAGACACTGAGACTGGGTTGTGAATCAGAGGGTGACTTTTCTCTCTGGTCCTTATCTTGCAGAGAAATGCTGCAGCTCTCCCTCATTCAGTGGTTAGCTTGTTAACCGGGTAACAAAAGGTTAACTGGTTACCCGAAGTTACGGTTCACTACAATGGTTGCTTCATCTGAAGAGCACCACAACTGGAGAGAGAAAGTGATGGAGACAGACTTGCCATTGAGACACCTGTGAAGGTGGTCCAGTAGGAATCAGTCATCTCTGCATCCCTTCTTCCTCTTTTATAATTCTCTCTCTCTCTTCCCCTCCCTTCCTCCCCCATGCCCCTTCCTTTCACAAACAAATCTCCTCATAATAATTTTAGGTATTCCAACTAATGTACGTTGTAAGCTAAACCATCTAGCTTGTATAACTGAGACCATTCTTGGTATTGTTTCCCCCCCCCCTCCATGATACACTTAAAAATAAGACACTTTATCTCATTTATTTAGATTATATTACTTCTGTATTTGTGTTTCAGAAAGTATTCTCAAATCAAAACTCACTGCTATCAATTTGATTCTGACTCATAGTGACCTATGAAGCAGGGAAGAACTTCCCCTGTGGACTTCCAGGACTGTGATTCCTTAAGGGATTAGAAAATCATATCTTTCTCCCAAAGAAAGCATTCTACATGTGATATATTCACCAATCAATAAAGGAAAAGCCAACACTTGCTCACAGATTACCAACATTTAATTCTTTTTTTTTTTTAGTCAACTTTGTTTGAGATACAAAGGAACCTCAGTTATTCGATTTCTCTCCCACAGCCTCTGTCTGGGCCTCCTACATGTATGTGTATTTATAAAACTGATCAGATCTACTTTTTGTCATATGCACTTCTATACTATAAAATCAATTACATATAGCTTAACGTCTTGTTTTGTTTAAATACCAGGATAGAAAGAGAGAGATTTCTTTTAAAGTGAACTTCTTAACGTGGCTGGTGATTTTGGACAGTAATACTGGGACGTGAAAGGCAGTAGGTATGAAGTTGAGCTATTCTGTTTTTATTTTTTGCATTTAAAAGAATTTTTATCTTATATCCAAATTCCTTAGTGGGTTCTATGGAGTGACCTGCAATTTCACTTCCCAGATGAGAATAGCTCAACTTTCAAAATTAACTTACAAAATATGCAGCACAAAGCACTCTCTATAAGCAAATTTGAGCTATAACAAAGACTTCATTATGTAGGCCGATTTTAGAGGATTTTTAGCTCCAGGGGACATTAGAGATTTTGAGTCCTTTTAAGCTATGTGGCATCACTGTCCTCAAATTTAATTTTCCAAGAATAATAGACCTGAAAAGAATTCACTAATTCACATTTTTTTCTAATTAGAGTTGGATTCTATTCCTTTGTTATAGACATTTATATTTAATCATATGAATGGGTGATAAATACACCATTTCAAAAGCACTGCAGAACAAATCATCTGTTTCTTGCTTCTTCCCTCAGCATCTTACCTGATCTGAACACCATTTTCCAAAATAAACAAGCTTCTCTAAGTATTGTTATATCACTATAATACCCTGTACATTGCAAAGGCCTCTCTACTGAAGCACACATTCCTATTTTACTTTGTGCTGGGGAAAGGTCCAGGGCAGAGAAATAAGACAAAACATAACAGAGAAACAAGATAAAAACCTGAAAGCTCTCCTAGGCCACCTAGTACAGACCCCTTCAAGTTGCACAATTCCCCTAACACTTCTCCAGAGCCAGCTACACTCCTTGTCAACTGCTCAGCCATTGAGACTCCCCTTCATTCCCTTGGGTCTCTACCTCTGGCTCCTTGATGTAGTTTAACACACTTTACTCTTCAAAAACTTCCCCTGAAATTCAGCCCAAGTGTCCTTTCGTCTCACTCACAATTAATACTCCCCAGGACTGACCTTTGTTGGAAGTACAATAAACCATCCCATTCTCTCCTGAGTGCTAACACTCTACCCCCTAGGATGCCTCCCCTGACTCTTAGATGTCAGTGAAAATATTAAAGTGCGCTCGGGATACACATTTCATTTCAGCTCCGCTCTTTGATGGTCGCCGTTCTTAACCTTCAGAAACCAATTCGATCATTGATCCATTTACTCAACAAATATATTTTGAGCACCTACTGTGTACTCAGCGTTGTGTTAAGCTCTGAGTCTAAGGGATGTTGGCCCCTCATCTATCCTCATTTATACCACGTAAAATCTACAGTGTTTGTCAGGCCACTGTAGTAACAGGCTCGGCATGAAGAGCTTGCTTTCTTTTCGCCATAAAACTTGGTAATATCTTTATGTACCACGGATTGTGTCTCAAGCTATGAATGGAAACTAGGCAATTTTAATTCATACGGCTCGAGGCTAAAGTATGTGGAATATTTTATTCCAGAGTTCAGCAATGCCTTTTGTTCTCTCTTCTGACTGTAAACAGCTGCAGTCTTTACACCCAACATGTGAAGGCCAATTGTTTAGTGCAAATGCCATGATGAGGGAGTAGAATTCAAGAAGAATTCTTTTTCAATCATCATCCTAATTTCTCTGCCTCTCTTTGTAATCATAGATGTAATTAAAATCCTTTAAGTGTATTATTTAAACTAAATCTCTGAAAATGAAGAAAGCACTGCCCAGAGGAGGTGACTCTGAACATAAGGACACCGCTCAGGCACTGGGAGTCGTTGGCAGGCGCCGTGGGGCCCCTGACAACTTCTAGGAACTCCAAATGTAACCGAACAAAGTCCAATGTGGTCCTGGCTCAGCCCCACCATAGGAGGCATGTCCGAGCTCACTGTTGAAGCCATTGTGTCCATCCCTCTCATTTAGGGTCTTCCTCTTTGTCAAGTATGATGTCCTTCTCCAGGGATTGCTTCTTCCTGATAGCATGTCCCAAGTACACGAGACCAAGTCTCATTATTCTTGCGTCAGAAACAATGTTACTAATGTATTCTTTTCATTTATACTTTCAGATTCTTTGTCTCATGACTTGGAGATTCACATTAGGAAATGGAACTTAGCTCTCACTGGGGGTGAGAACCTTTTCCCAAGGTTAATCTCTTGGTTTTGCTCTTGACCCTAAGCTGCTTTATCTTCTATGACCCTGACTCATAAAATATCCCTTCTCCTTTTGTTCCAACAGTTCTACAAGGAAGTCTCATCAACATGCCCAGAGTCAATCCCATGATCTCCTGATCTCCCAAGCTGCTACTCCCTTGATGGTCCCTTTGGGTCTGTGGCAGCTCCACCTATAAAATGCCTAGAACAAACCCTCTGCACTGTCTTTACCTAACTCCTTCCCTCATTTCTGCCATAAAAAGTTCTATAGAATATAACTTCTTCACATCCTTTAACTCAGAATACCTGCTCAAGTTGAGGATTTAATCTTATATATTTCCTTGACCATTGCAGCTCTCATTGGCTTTATCATAGTAAGACAAACATGATTTGTTTTATTTGCCTGGCTACTCAGTGCATGTGCTTTGCAGGTTAACTTATCTCACTAAACTCAGTTTCAGCTTTCTTTAAATGGAGATGGATTTCCACCTTTAGGACTGTGGTGAAGACTGATTAAGTTTCTTCATATAAGCTGCTCAGTACCATGTTAGGCAAACTGTAGGCATACAATTCAAAAATGTGAACCACACTGGGAAGCACATAAGCTCCTGAGAGCAGTGGCCTTACTTATCTTGTTTATCACCAAATCCTTGGATTTTAACACAGTGTTTGTACCTATAAGCTACTCAATAAATATTTGATGCTTCAGTAAGTGAACAAAGAGTAGAGTTCTACAATGCTCCAAGCACTTAGCTAGGCATTGTGGATAGCTGTGTCATATTTAGAAGCCCTGGTGGTATAGTGGTTAATCTGCATGGTCAGCAGTTTGAAACCAGCAGCAGCTCCTTGAGAGAAAGACTGGGCTTTCTCCTCCTGTACACAGTTAGTCTCAGAAATGCACAGGGGTAACTATGAGTCAGCTTTGACTTGATGGCCATGAGAGTGGTTGATGTGGTGAACAAGACAGAAAAGGTCCTGTTTTTATGGAGTTTACAGACTATTTACAGACTATTGAGAAAAGTAAACACTAATGAAAACAAATAAAGTAAAAAATGACTAGGAGTCCCTGGAAGGTACAAAAGGTTAATGCATTTGACACTGCTAATCAAAGGGTTAAAGGCTCCAGTCCACCTGAGGTACATCAGGAGAGAGACCTAATGGCCAATTTCCAAACGCATCAATCAGGGAAGCCTATGTGGAACATAGCTCCACTCATGTATATGCACAGGTCACCGTGAATGGAAGTTGGCTTGATGGCAACTGATGAACATATCCACGACAAATGCTGTGAAGAAAAAGTACAGGCTGGATGAACGCTAGAGCAAGGAAGGCTGAACTATTCTGGGCAGTTGGAAGGATTTTCCTTGGAGAAGAATCAGCCTGGGAAACATGCAGACGCTAACTGAGTGTGTTAGTCTGGGTAGACTAGGGAAACAAATCCATCGAAACTCATGAGATACGGAAAGATTTCTCCCAAGTTGCCTCACCCAAATATATGCCAAACTTAGCTGCTTGCTACACATGGTAAACACTTGTTATCAGCCATCTAGAGCAATCAGACTGTATAGTCTGTCCTACACTAAGGAGGGCCCCCTCTCTTCTAATAAGGATAGTAAATTATTTCCCTGAAGGAGAGCCAAAGGAGGTCAAGCCCACTCAAGGGTGACCAAGGTTAGGCTGCCATATTGAGTCTAGGGTCCACCCATCTTATCACCTGTATACCCCTAGTCCCACCCCTTCCTATTACTTGTATACCCCTAGATCATGCCCCTCCTGTCATGCTTATGCCTATTGTGCAGCCCCTTCCTGTGACGTGTGTGGTTACCTGTAATCATGCCCCATAAGTATATGTCAGCCTCGGCCAGAAATAAAGAGAGACTCTCTCCTGCCCTCTCTGCCTGCTCTGTGCGCGGACCTGGCTGTAGAGATCATGGCCATCCAAGAGGTGAGCATGCGACTATGAAATATGTCTGACTTCTTTATTTTACCCTCTCTTCTATCTTATTCTCTATGACTTTTCTATAATCTTTATAGATATTTTAACTGTACAATTGCACTTACCGAACCTGCGATTAGTTGTGGGGGCTAGTTTCCCCACAGAAACTCATATGTATATAAGAAGGAGTGTTATATAAAAAGGCAATTGCACATTTAGAAAGCATCCCAACCCAGTCCAGTCCAATCCCATAAGTCTGATATTTGCCCATATGTTTGATATCAATCTATAATGTCCTCTTCAGACTGACAAAACACATGCAGTGATGCCTGCCAAATGCAGGAGGATCACAGGTTGGTTGGTAGAAAGTCTTTGGGTCCAGTGGCATTGTAAGCATCTCAGTGCTGGCAGGGGTCTCTATGTGACTTCTCCAGGTCCTTAGTTCTGGCTGCATCAGGGTAGGTCCATGTGGCTTCTCCGCAGGGATGTCTCACAGAGAGTCAGCCTTGTGTCTTGTCAGTAGACCACCTCCAAGGGAGTGCGGAGAGAGAGAGAAAATGTCTCTTGTCTCCAAGGAGGAAAATACAGGAGTTCCCAGGATTCTCAGAGAAAGCTATGCCCACACAGAGGCCTCATTGGCTGTGATCTGATTGACAGACTAGACTCCACCCCTTCACTCTTAATCCTCTCAAGTCCCAAATTGAAACCGGATTATGTAAGTACTACACTGGGAAAAGTTAGAGGTTCAATCAGAGGTAGAATTAGTGAAAGGAACGAGGCAAGTAGTGGAGTAGACTCCACTAGAGACCCAAGGGGAAGACCATTGTAGCATCTTTACCTAGTTTATTGCACACAGCCCTTGGCTATACCCTGGAGTATCATAGTCACTTTCTCACTTTCTTGGCTGCCCAAATTCATTTTCACCCAGTATCCCTGATGCTAAGTAATCTTGGTATTGTAGTGCTTACACATTAGGCTGCTAATCATAAAGTTAGTAGTTCGAAACCACCAGCTGCTCCACAGGGAAAAGATGATGATTTCTTTTCCAGTAAAGAGTTTCAGTCTCAGAAACTCACAGGGGCAGTTATACCCTGTCCTATAAGGTCACCGTGAGTCAGAATTGACGCGGTGGCAGTAAAAAAAAAAAAAGTCTCTGACACTCCTCATAAAACATCCTCCCTCTAACTGGAATAGCATTCAAATGCATAGCCTATGCAGCCCTGCCTTATCTGGCCCTCTCTCCCTCACCAACATCATCTTCTAGTGTACCCTTCATTCCTAATGCAGTCTACATCGAGCTCTCTAATTATTGGCCTAATAATTACCTTTTGCTGAAAAGAAACTTTCTCCCTTCTTGTGGTACTGTCTTTCTCTAACTCAGCTTAAAAGCCACATCTTCAGAAAGTCTCTATTCAAGACTACCCAGAGTGTCTAACTTAGCTCAGTCCCTTGTCCTTTCCCTCATCATATTTTCACGTTCACAACAGTTTATACTTATTGAATGCAAATTTTTCTTAGGACTATAACCATCTCACCAGCTTATCCACTAGAATATATCTTTCATGAGAGAGGTAACACACTGTATTTGTATTTTTTTTCCTTTTTATTTATTTATTTTATTTATTTTTATTTTATTTTATTTTTTTAAATAAAAGATTCTGGCCCAGTGTCTAGAACTGAAGGGTACTCAGTAAATATTTGCAGAAAGCTGAGGGCAATTTGGCTAGAGGACAAAGACTGTCAAAAAGTGAGGATGAGTCATGCCATGTAGAAACTTTGGGGCCAGGTTAGAATTTAAACTTTGTTCGATGTACTGGTGGACTTTCATGAAGGGCAATGACTTAAAGCAGTGAACTAGAAATTGGTCCCGTTTTCCCTTATCTGGTTTTCCTCTTCTCTACCAATTTATCTTCTTAAATACAGACTCAATAATGCTCATATCTTGCTTTAAAACATTGATGTCTATGCAACATCTATATTTAAACTCTTAGAAGACATCAAAGAACCCTCATCACAAGTTCTCTGTTAATATGAGAAGCATATATCTCACCTTGTTGAACCTTCTCAAAAGGAGGCCATTGTAAGTTGCCAAGAAGAACCTCCACGCATGAGGCTTTTTCACAGTGAATGCTCCTCCCAATCTGATTCATTGCCTGCCAAAGAACTAAGCAACCTTTCTGAGCAAGATTACTTCTTTCCTGAGGTCTGTCTCTGCCTCTGCATATCTCTCCTCCCTAGCACAATGTATGAGGGGCCTTCAGAAAGTTTGTGGAAAAGTGGAATGAAAAAGTTATGACATTTTCCCATGATCTTTTTAAGCCCCCTGGTATATTCAATATTCTTCACCAAGAGCAACTCAAGACTACAATTCTTCTTTGGTCTTCTTTATTCACTGCCCTGATTTCTCACATGAAATATGATGGCTTCCATCAGTCATGCTTGAGTTCTCAGTGTATCAGCTTTGTTCTTTGACACTTTTGATTAGATTTATTGGTATATAATTCACATATCATACAACTTAATAGTTCAGTCATATCAAGAAGTGCTGTGCAATCATCACCACAACCAATTTCAGAATGCTTTTTTTTTTTCATACTCATTATTGCCAACTCTCCATTTCCCCCTGTGTTATGTGGGTGGACTAGAGAAACAAATTTATAGACACTCATATGGGTATAGGAAAGAGCTTCATATAAAAGAGCAATTGTATATTGAGAAAATATCCTGGCCCAGTCCAGATCAAGTCCATGAGTCCGATATTAGCCCATATGTCTGATAGTCTATAAATTTCTTTTCATACTCATACAGCACATGCAATGATGCTGAATGCATGAAGATCACTGGCCAATGAGTGGAAAGTCTTGTGGATCCAGTGACAGTGGAAGCATCTCAGTGCTGGTGTGCCTCTCCATACAGCTCCTGCTCAAGGCTTCTGACTCCATCAGCATAGCTCCATCTGGCTTGTCATCGGGAATTTTATCGCAGAGAGTGTCTGGCCTCCAGTGAGCTATTTATCTCCATTGCACCTCCAAATGAGGTCATCAAGCTGCAACCTGATTGACAGGCTAGACTCCACCCCTCCACAAGTTGACAGGAGATTATGTAACTTCCAGAACTATACTTAGGAAAATGAACCTTCACCCCATGTTCCTGAGATCTTTATACTCTGGGAAGAAGTGACTAGTTGGGAATTCTACAGATGTCTTCTATCACTTCCCATGTTTGCCTCATGGATAAGCAGCTGTGTCCTGATTGACAGGTTAAACTCCACCCCTTCACTTTTAGTAGAATTGAGTTGATACCAGATTATGTAACTACCACAGACCACCCCTTGTCAACTTGACACTTCCACATAACTATTTAGCCATATATAATTTTCAAGTAAACAATAGTAAAATCATACCTGTCCCTAACAGGATAAAACTAAAATGCATACAATTTAAGAATGTGCCACCCTCATTTAAATATAACATTCTATAAGGAAGAAAGCAAAAATATTCTATATTTATGTGAACCCCTACACCGTAATCCTACGAACATATTCCCCTACCTATACCTCCCCTGCCATTCCTCTAAGTAAATTTTAATCAAGTTACTGTCTTTGTACATTTACCTATCTTTAATTTTATATACAGAAAATCATACAAATAAAAAACAAGAAAAACAACAACCTAAAACAGAGAATCTCCTTAATTGAAACTGCTGTGTAACATTTTCACGAAGTGCTCTGCAGCAAATTTGCCTAATGCAATTAGAAATTCCTTGAGTTCTTCACTGTTACTGTCTTGGGCATTGATTGTCAGTTTACCCATAATCAGTGCCCATGGAGTGCTTCCATACTACAATTCAAGTTTTGGATTTTTCTTCAGTCAGTTCCTTCAGCTTCAGAAACACCAAACACATTCTTCCCTTTTGTTTCTCTAACTCCAAATGTTTGTGCATTTAGTTGTAGCGCTTCATTGACTTGAGCTGCCCTTTGAAATAGTTGGTACAGTCCTTTGGCTCATTCACCTTAACTTCTCTATATTTTAAAGGAAGTTCCAGAGGCTTTTCTGACGTCCACATCGATCCTTTCTCTCACTTTAATGACTACTTGCATTCCTCGTGTATGCTGTGTTTGTTTTCTTCCCACAACAGCTGGTCTTCAGGCATTAGTGTTCCATATGTAACTACCACAGTCAAATCTATTTCTCGAGATGGTCTCTAGATTCAGGGGTGGTGGTTTGAGGATCTACTCAAAGCATGTGGATATATTTTTAATTTCTTTATTTTCAACAGGAACTTGCATATGAGCGCTGGATATGAGCACTGTTCTGTGGTAGGCCCCCAGCCTTATTGAGCCTAATGGTATTTAGCTTCTGTAACATCTTATTCCACAGATGTAGTTGATTTGATTCCTAGGTATTCCATACGGCAACGTCTATGCATAAAGCCACTGTTCATATGTTGAAAAACAAGCATTTGCAATGAAGAAGTCATCGCTCTTACAAAACACTGTCATGAGATTGTGTTCCATAGTATCATTTCTATCTCCAAGACTATTTTTTTTCCAACTACAGATCCTTCTTCTTTGTGTCCAACTTTTGCATCCCAAACACCAGTAATTATCAATGTGTCTGGACTGCAGATTTGATCAAGATCAGACTGATCTTGAAGTTGGCAGAAATCTTCAGCCTCCATCATTGGCTTTATCCTATCGTTGACAGCACTGCACTTCAGGTTGCATCTTGAAATAGTCCTTTTGAGGATGAATGTGACAGCACTACTCTTCAATGGGTCATTGCCAACACAATGCATCACATGATGGTCCAATGAGAAACGGCCCATACCAGTCCATTTCAGCTGACTAATGCCTAGGCTATAGATCTTTATGTCTTTGTGTGCTCCATTTCACTTTTAATAGCTTCTAATTTTCCTAGATTTAGGTTTTGAACAGCCCACATTCTAACAATTAATTATCAATGAATGTTAGCAACAATTTTTCTCTTTTAGTTGTGTGCCCGAGGAGCCTATGAAGGTTCCAAAGGTTTACTCTATCTGTGTCATTAAGACTAACTCTGCTTTGAGAAGGCAGCTCTTCCTCAGTTGTAGGTTGAGTATCTTCCAACCTGAAGGGTATATCGTCTGGCACTGGCATAAGACGTTCTCATTCTCCCACCATCAAGGCCGTTAGGACTCAAGGCCATGCTATATAGGACTGGGTATAGCTGCTCCTGTGAGTTTCCAAGGGTGTAACTCTTTCCCAGAGTAGAAAGCCTTGTCTTTCTTCTGCAGAGCAGCTGGTGGGTTCTACTTGCTATCCTTAGGTTAGCAGCCCGACACAGAACCATTATGGCCCCAGGGCCCCCTGTGCTCCCACTAGCTTACGTCTTTTTCTTTATTTTCTCTTATTTTTTTATTTTTTCAGAATTGGACCACCACATTCTTCATCCTAGTTGGTGTTAGCCTGGAAACTCCAGTGATACTTGTCTACTGTGGGTCACTCTGCTGATAAATCAACTACAAGTGGCTTGGTTACCACAATATAATACCACTGGCGGCCAAGTGGTGGGCTCTTAATTGAAGGACCCATTAATCAGGAAGTATCCATTGTGATTTTTCAGAAGAAAGACGTACTCCAAGTAGTATTTCTCCAACTTCATTTGACTAGTAACTTTTATTTTTACTATTTAAATAAAGGGGAGAGACACTCTTTACTAAAAATATTTTTTGAAAAGGGAAAATGGGGGCATGTGTTTAGGCTACTCACCTTTGAAAGAGAGAAACGGAGGGTCGATTGCCTTCTACTCCTGAAGAAGCGGGCGGGGGGGCCTTGTAGCCCATCCCCTGTACCGCACAGCACTTGGCAGCATTGAAGCGGTTTTTGATGAATGCCCACAGTGTCTGGAGAGCAAAAATATTTCATTCATGGTTTTGTAGATTTTTGCTAGTATGTAAGAAGATTAAAAGGGGGAAGGCAATGTTGGAATTTTAATTAGGTACTTCATCCCCCTCAATATGGAAGGAATTAATGTTGCATCAGTAACCAGATTATATATTTCTATTGTAACTTGTACTGACCTAAAAGCAGCCATCTGAGTTATAATTCTTTCTGTCTTCTGTACACAAATTCACTTGTTTTGGTTCATTAATCAAAACCACCTGGTAACATAAAACAAATTGAACAATTAAATAAATGCTCCAAACTCATATGCATGAAGACTGAAGCACATGTTACCTAAAGATGGTCTAGCCACTCTGCCAGTATGCCAGGGGCACCTGCCTGTGAGAAGCAAACACCACACTTACAGGACCCATCAGCCCAGCACTTTCCCTTGCACGTGGAGCTCCATTTCTACAGCAAGATAAAAGAAACGATGCCACATAGCTTCAGAAGCTGATCTATCACACAAAAATGACAGTGTTGACATTATTTGCATTTCTCTGCATACATATATATTTACCACTTCCAGAGTGCATGTGTGTAGTCCTTAAAACCACTCCCCTACAGTGAGCGCTTAGTTATTCATAACTAGAACACACAGAAGATGTAGATAAACTTGTTATGTCTGATTCTGCTCACATGTTTCAGTGATTTGAAACATACTTAACAGAAAAAGCTTGTAAGGAAAATGCCATGCAAGAAAACATGTTTTTGGACTATCTACATTTCTTTCCCAAATCGCAAATTCCCTTCAGACCTGGCTAAACGATGCCAAATGTCCAGCTGGCCGGAATGACAAGACTGGCCTTGTTTTCGCCACAGCAATAGTCTAGAAGGGAGCAAATGAGCTCATGCAGCAGGTTTATGTGAACTACGTCCGTGGCAGAAAGGCAGACAAAGCCCGGGATCAGAGGGGTCTGGAGAGCGGTCGCGGTGGCACAGATACCTGGCTATTGTCTCCTTAATGGTAAATCTTATGTTACATAAAAGCCATGGCATCTGGCTGTCCATTCTTAAGCTGCCATGCCAGTTGAGTTCTTATTTTCAGTCTTTGTGCCAAAATGTTTCTTATATGAGTAAGGACAGACAGAAAGAACAAGCAAATTTATGTTACATTCTCGCAGGTTCCACCTGCAGAGATATCCGGGACCTTCATTCCAAACCAGATCTCTACCTGACCATGTGTGGAACCTGGTACCTGTCTCACCCCAGAAAGGAACCAAATGAACAGATGGTCTGGCACTTTTAAATATAGTGTTTAAATGGGTCAAGAGTCTATGGTGTCCCTTATTAGGCTAGGGAATCTGAACTACTTTTATTGATGTATTGAATGGTTTTTATTTTATTCATTTATTCACAAAAGAGTATAACTACCTACTGTGCCCCAGCACTTGTCTGGGTACCAGGACCACACCATTTTTATTTAAAGACCCATTGCTTTTGAGACCTCCCAGACTCCAAGAAACCAGGGCAGCAATGCATTTCCAAAGCTCTAAATCCTTCCAGGGGCAGATGCCTCATCCTTCTCCCTCAGAGTAGCTAGTGGGCTTGAGCCTCCAGTCTCTCCCCTGGCTGCCAGCTGCCTCCACCACTGAAAAGAAATAAAAGGCCGAGGGTCTCATCAATAAAAACCAATTTCCTCTTAGATTGTATGGAACAAGAGGAGCCCAGAATCTATACAAAATAAATAAACTAGATAGATATATGAGGACACCACGTGACAAGGGATACAGAAGAAAGGGGAAGAAAGGTTAAGAAGTATAGGGGAAATGACAGTGTTCAAAAGACAGCCAGTGGCAGGGCTCTGGGGCTGGCACACACATCGGTGTGTTCAATTAGCAGCAAGCAGACACAAGGGTCTAGAGCTGAAGGAGTGGGGGGAATAAGCAATGAGATTAGAAAGGAGTGAGCCTCGTGATCGGCCTCACCCCTCCAGTCCTACACATCTGTGCTTCCCAGAGTGCCATGCACGCAGACTTCACCAGGACGTCTGCCCACAGATTTTGTCCGTGGTTCTGTCCTGGTCTCTGGTTCTGCCCGCCATTGTGAACTCTTCCTTTTTTTTTTTTTTAAATCAATTTATTGGGGCTCATACAATTCATCAAAATACATAGATCAATTGT
>NW_022107431.1:67849756-67881878 GCF_000313985.2 Echinops telfairi | reverse complement strand
CTTTGTTGTTTCCAAGCTAGATGGCCGTTCCTTATTTGTTCATTTTCTGTATGTAGCGAGACAAGGCAGGAAAGCGAAGGCAAGGATTTGGACTGAGCCTGTGCAAAGCCCATGACAATATGTTGGGAGTACATTTCTCAGAACCCTCTGGTCCCCCGCCCCTTCAAGTTCCCAAGAATAACTTGGGTGAGGGAACCCTTAATGTTTAATACACATGGAGGGACCAGCAAGAAATACTGAGGCCAGCCACGCTGGCTGGTAAGAATTTCTTCCTCCTGGGAGTCTTTAAATAAGATTCTCTTACAATGCCCCGTGTCTCCCAAAAGTAAACCCTTCTCTTGGAAAGACAAGAACCTGAATTCCAGTAACAGAAGGAATTAAAGTTGTATGCTGGCTACCTTTGGAAGCATCTTGGAGAATAAAATTATAAGACAACTGTCACTTTTCACTAAGTCCAGAATCGCAGTGGACATTTCATCCTGAATTCGCCCTTCGGCCCTGTAGGAAACCCTGCCTAGGAGGTCAGAGGGCAGCTACCTTGAATCAGTCATCTGTGCTTTAGATTAATTCATAATGTGATTCTCAACAAGAGACCCTGACCTTGGTCTCACCTCTCGGTGGGGGGGTGTGTGGGGTACCCTCCCATCAGTTCCGACGCAGAGTGACCCCATCTACAATAGAACAAAGTGCCACCCTGTCCTGTGCCGTCCTCACAATGTTTCTTACGTGTCTCTACAATCAGACTCCATTTTCAAATAGTCTCTCTTGAAATTGGGAAATGGCTGCTCGATTCAGAACACCATCATCAGGTGATGAGACCAGCTAGTTTTGTCAGTAGAGATAAGCAATTCAAGTTAAGACTCGTAGCTAGCACAGCTGTGGAAACATTCTGTGTAAACAAGGTCACCTAGGACCCAACTCTTTATGCCAATACACATGGCAATAGTTAGTGAGCCCAAGAGCCATCTGACGCTGGCATTTTTCCAGGCCAGTGATGAATCTGTTCATCAAAATCACTGTTAGGTGAATGTTGAAAGACGTTGACTGGAGTATTCCTTAAATGATAAGAAATGGAACACATTATAATGTATTTTCATATTGAAAACCACTTATCCTCTTAGCGCCCAAAGAAGGTTTATGAACCAAATGCACACTAAGAAATATTTTTCAAAGAACCAGTTAAGGCTTAGATAAAAAGCATCAATGTGGTGGATTGTGGGCTGCTCCCAATTCTATCTAAAATAGGTTTTCTGAATTAAAAGTTTATAGTTCTATTTACTCTAGGAGGGATGAGGTGGGGGGAGGAGAAAAGCTAACGTACTGGAAATGGGATGCTATAAAATGCTAGAATTTCATCCAACTCTTGCTTGGAAATGAAAATTCCCTAATGGGAATAGGGCTTTGAAATGGGACATCTGGGTTTTACTAAGTGGGTAATTAAAAGTTTGAAACCTTGCCTGGAAAATGGGACAAACTCTCAAATTACCAAGAGAGGTGAGACATTCCGCACTGCCTTTATCATTGGAATGGCAGGAGCCTAGCCTTAACAAAGCAACATAAACCACCCAAGGACAAAGGAAACTTTGAAATCTGATTTCCAGGGGATGTTTGTCAGAAAACATGTTATTCTTCCAATCATCATTAATAAAACATCATGTGTTCCAAACTCCAGCATGAAGTTACCAAAGCGCAGCCAGCCAGACGTCCGTCCTGAGACGTTCTCTGCCCTTTCACTGAGCACACTCTCGGCACTCCAGGAGGTTGGCCAGGCGTCAGCTCAAAAGAGAAGTCACCCTTTACTGGTTCACCTGCATCCCCTCCTAAGGCCATAGATGGATCCCCCTCCAACTGGTTCAACAGTTGCCCTTGAGCAAACTCAACTCTGACTCTTGGTAACCCCATGTGTATCAGGGCAGAACGGCAAACGACAGGGTTTCCAAAGGCTGATGTTCTTCAGAGACACTTCGGGATAGACTCAACTAACCACCCTTTGTGAATAGTCCCATTTGTAGCACACATGGCCTGCAGAAGAATCTCAGATACCGCACGTTAGAGCACAGGTGAAAACCATGAACCAAGAAGAGAGCAGGTTTAAAAAACAGAATTTGGGAAAGAGCCCTGATGAGGTCATGGTTACATGCTGACTTGCTAACCACAAGGCTTGCAGCTCCAAACTCCAGGGGAGAAAGCAGAGCCTTTTGAAATAGTCTCAGAAACCCCCGGGACAGCTCTACTCTGCCCTATAGAGTTGCTACAAGTCAGAATTGACTGGACAGTGAGATCAGAGTTTTTCCAAACTCAGCTTTTATAAGACTCCTCCTCATATTATATGTGACTGGCTTAATTTTTTCTGTGGCTCCATTTTTGTTTAAAGAACATTAAATTGAAAGATGAGCAACAACAGATATAGGAGAATACTTAAGAAAAATTGTTCCTGTCCCACCATGGTACAGGATATGCCTCATAGTAATGACCTTCTACTCAGCAGGTTAGGCCAACCACTGGGACAGTTTATAACATCATCTGACAGTTAACATTAGTATCTTTGGGGTCTTGGTACCACAATCCTCCAGGAGGTTCAGGTGAATCGTAGTTCAAAGCTTGAAATATTTCACTCATTACACAGTTTTCTGAAATGGTTGAAAAACTGCACAGTACAATATTATGGTAGAAATCTGAACATTGTGCCATTTTAAGAAAATGTTTAGTTGGTTTGTAAGTGTAAATTAGTTTAATTTGGCAACCAAAGTAAGAATTTCCTGAGGCTAGGCGCTAATGCACAACATTAGTGCTTCACAATTAGAAGTCAGAAATGTTCAGTATTTTCTCCTAATGTTTTAAGTCTTCTCTTCGGGGGAAATATATATATATATCAGGTGCTATATATACATATATATGATAATCAGATTTATTTCATCTATATAGTAAATCAAGGGATTAGTTTATTCTGTTCACTATACACAAAAGGACATGCACCCAGCCTGAAAGAGTAGATTAGAAAACAAGACAAGAATGATTCCAAGTTTCTTTTGTTTTCTTTCCAACTTTGATCTTGTCCATTCTATTGTTAGTGACCTTGGGCAACATGCTGAAGCTACATGAACTTGAGTATTTCCTTCTACAAAAATGATCTGTGACCATCTCTCTTTGAAGGGTCCAGCCGTCTGGAGGATCACAAGGCTTCAGATCAAGAGCAGCGAGATGGTGACAATTGAGTTAAGAGGGTTGATGGGAACAAGATGGTATTCCTTTTTTAATTCTCTCAACTCATGGGTCACTGTGTCTATAACTGTTTTAAAAGCAGCCTTTCCAGAGTTGAGAGCAGAAATTGAGGCTTTATACTTCCTAATTTAAGATTCTTGGTGTCATCATATTTAAGCAATCACCAAATTGGGTATTGCATAAGATAAAGTGTCATTGTACAACTGGAATAAAGCACTGTGAGCCATCAATGAATACCTTTTTTTTTAATTGGGGGAAGGGTCTATTCTGCCTTCTTGCATTTTTTTTGTATTCCTTTGAGCAACTCTTGCATAATCTCTCAGGTGCTAAATGTCTTCAAAATCTCTATTATTAAAATTGTTGATTTTAAATAAAAACAGTGCTACTTTTTCCCAATGTATTAAAGGCTACAAAAATGAGATAATAGTGTTTATTTTTTTAAGTAACAAAAACAGTATAACTTCTGAACAGATGTTAAGAATTAACCTAACTAGATCCTGAACATGTCATCTTTAAATAAATATTACTATAAATGAAACTCAAAATACCAAAGCTTACTGCTATCAAGTTTATTCTGACTCATGGCAACCCTAAAACAATGCAACATAAGGATGAAAACTGAAATAATCGCAAAAAACAGTAATTTCTCACATAAAACGTAATGCTGATATCTGGTATTCTTCTGGTTTTTCAGAGACTTCAAAATTGAACTATAGTATAGAATACAAGGAAAACACAAATAAAAACTGTAAGTGCCCACCACCCACCCCACCATGGCTGATACAATAAATAAAGCAATCATGAAATCCAAAAACATGCAATACGTTCCCTTCTAAGTGAAGTTTGCCTCTGTGTGACCCCTGTAATCCTACTAAGCTACTTCTGGTGAACCATAACTGTATTCAATACTCCCAGAACTCTAATATCAAACACTGTTGTGATATAAATGCTGAAATCTAGATGTGGTTCTTCTTTGTCCTCGAGGAAACTCAAAATAAAGGCTAGAACCCAATTACATCTCATCATGTGTGGGCAGCCTTTGCTGTTTCTCGTTCTTTATCCATGAGAATCTCCCAGCGACACCTGCGGCACTAGCTTGCTGGTGCCTCCAGCAGGCTGTGTACCTAAGAGAACCTGGATGCCTGCAAAGGGCCCTGGGGAGGCCTCTCCAGAAGAGTTTGCCTAAATTCACAAATTATCTCTTGTACTTCAGTAAATCTCAGGAAGAGGTAGACATGTAGAAAGAACGTCTCCTGCAAAGTAAAAGCATGTTAATGAAAAAAAAAAATAGACTGAAATTAAGAAGAGAGAATGTTACCCTAAATATCAAGGGGAAAGGGGGGGGGCTTACTGATAATAAACCCTATAGATTAAAGTATTGAATGATTTTTAAAAGAATACAAACAATGATCTCAAAACCATTTAAAAATGGATTCTTTTTTTTAAGAAAAAATAAACCTTGAGCTTCAAAGAAACCAAGGTTACTACAGCTCCTTGAGGGGAAAAAAGCTATTGATTATGTTCATAGTTTTATAACTTAGCATTTTTCTAGAATAGCATCTTAAAATCAAAACTAATACTATGTAGCTTCTTATTATTTGCCAGTCAGCAATCTAAGCACTGTAAATGCATTGATCATTGTATCCTCAAAACATCCCTGAGATCTCCCTACCGTTCGTTAGCTCTACTTTACAGATGGTGAAAGGGCACAGGTAGTTTAATGCTCGACTACTTTTATTTTATTTTATTAAAAGATCATTTTATTGGGGGCTCTTACAACTCTTATTACAATCCATATATCAATTGTATCAGCCATAGTTGTACATATGTTGCAATCATTCTTTTCTAGGAAATTATTTTCTATTGAGCCCTTGGTATCAGCTCCTCTTTTTTCCATCTCCCATCCCCACCCCCATCTAACACCCTCGTGACCCCTTGATAATTATAAATTATTATTATTTTCATATCTCACACTGACTGCTGTCTCCCTTTCCCAACGGTTTCTGTTGCTCTTCCCCCTGGAGGGGAGTGTGTGTTTGTGTCAATCATTATGATTGGTTTCCCCTTCCCACCCTTCCTCCACTTCCCCCTTACTTTCTGGTATCACTATTCTCATTCCTGCTCCTGGATTCCGTGTGCCTTGAGCTCTTTTATCTATAGCTATGTGCATGCTCCGTCTAGTCGGAAGTGAGAAGCAGCACTGGAGTCATGATAGTGGGGAGTGAGGAAGCCTTAAGGAACCAGAAGAAGATTATGTGTTTCATCGGTGCTTTACTGCACCTTGTTGACTTAACTCTTCCCTGTCACCCCTCTGTGGGGAGATGTTCCATTGTTTACAGATGGGCTTTGGGTCGCTGCTCTGACCCTCTTCATTCTCAATGATGTTTTTTCATTGTTTGTTTGTTTGATATGGGTCTTCTGATGCCTGTTACCTAGTCCTGATAACAGCTTATGATCACACAGGCTGGTGTGCTTCTTCCATGTGGACGTGTTGTTTCTCTGCTGGATGGCCGCTTGTTTCACTTCAAGCCTTTAAGACTCCAGATGCTATATCTTTTAATACCTGGCCACCATCTGCTTTCTTCCCCACATTTGCTTATGTACTTTTTGTGTACAGTGATTTTACTGGGAGGATGAACATCACAGAATGACAGTTTGTTAGGACAAAGTGTTCTTGTATTGAGGGAGGGTATGACCAGGGGCTCAAAGTCAGTCCACGGCCTCAGTGTGTTGCTTTACAAATATGTACATAGGCCAACACCTCTATTTTTATGGTTGAATGCATTTACATATGAACACACCTATGCTTATACCTCTAGCCATAGCTTTGCTTCCTAGATAATTTCTGTTTCCTTTTACCTTCCTTTTACCTTCCACCCCACCATCACACTTGCCCTACTTGTGCCTCATAGTACTTCCTCTCAGCTAGATTGCTGTTGCTCCAACACCCCCAGGATCTCTATATTCTCCTTCTTGTTTATTTTAACTACCGCGTTGTTCCCCTGTCTATTGTGTTGTTCGCTCACCGCACCCTTCCTCCACCTCCTCTCCCCACAAGTCCCGTTGGTGCCATTGCTTTTTCCTTGAGCTTGCTTCTCATGCCTGTCTTACGTAAGTAGGAAAACCAACAATGACATAGAACAAACAAATAGAAAACAAAAGATTGGAGAAAAGAAGAGAGAAGGGGAAAAAAAAACATACATAATTCCAGCTCTTTCCACTTACCTTTATGACTATCTACCCCCTGGTTCTGGGGGAATTCCAGGAGCTGTCCTTTCTAGCCTGAAGTCTATTTTGGGGGTCTCTTTAGGGGTTTTGTGGCTTTGCTTTGGTCCAGTTGCTGATCTATTATGTTCCCTTCTTGATTTGCCCTGCTGTAGGGGGTTCAGATTGCAACTACCTCCCTGTGATGTGTCCCCAAGAGTGTCCTCTGTTGCAGTATGCTCCAGTAGGGGTACAGCATGTCATGAGTTGTTGTCAGCCCTACAGCCCTATCTGTGCCTTAGCAGCTCCATAGTGGAAAGGCTCAACTACTAGTGGAAAGGTTGGTGGTTCCAACCTGTCCAGAGGTGCTCAGGAGACCGACCCGGGGAGCCCGCCCAGAAAACCTACTCTGGACACGGAGTTGCCAGGAGTTAGTATGGACCTGACGACAACTAAGACGACAAATAACAGATGACAATATGAAGGCACCCAAAACAAAGAGCCCTGACCAAACCCCCAGTTACTCAGCACCGAGAGGATTCAAAAAAGGGGCCTAGCTCAGCATGGCCCCACAAAACGTGTGGAGTGATCGGCAGAATAGAAATCTGGGCTTCAAGTTTACGGAGCTAATTTATCCTTCAGTCATGTCACCCAGGACATATTCAGATTGAGACAAAAGTCTGGACTAAATGAACCTTCTCGTTGTCTTTGAAGCCTCCCAGGTTTTTCCTTTGAGCCGTTGCTCACTAAAGTCCTCCTCCAATATCCTTTGACAACCAGGGCCCTGTTTGTTTGTTTGTTTGTTTGTTTGTTTCCCTGCCTTTCCATTCACCAAGCCTGAAGACAGTTGTAAAAATGATTTAATAAACTTATTTCAATGAAGACTAATGTGTTAGTCTGAGTAAACTAGGGTATTAGTCTGGGTACTTTAGAGAAACAAAGCCACATCGACTCATGTATCAAAGAGAGTTTTATGTAAAGGTTAAGTGCGCATCAAGAAAATATCCCAACCCAGTGATGCCCAAGCCCACAAGTCCATCATTAACCCATTAACTCACATGTCCAACACCAGTTCACAAAGTCCTCCTCCATCTCACAAAACAGAGGCAACAATGACAACTGCAGGAGGAAAGCCGAGTCAGTGAACGTGTAGGCATCTCAGTGCCGGCAGGGGTCTCCACATGGCTGCTCCAGCACCCAGGGCTGCATCGGGGTAGGTCCATGTGGCTTCTCCTCAGGGATGTCTTGCAGGAAGTGAGCCTTGCCAGCTGAAGCAGGGAACTGGCTAAGGCACCTGCACCCTGGTCCAACCATCAGAAAGTAAGAGCCCCGAGAACTAGAAAGGCGAGGCTCACCAAGCCATTTGTCCCTCTGCCCTTCAATTAACCCCACATGCGTTTATCGGCCAGGTTGGCACAATTAACTAACTCAACTAGGGAAACAAATCCACAGAAACTCATATATAAAAGACAGAGTTGTATATAAAGGATAAGTGTACATTGAGAAAGCATCCCAACCCAGTGCTGTCCAAGCCCACAAGTCCAACATTAGCCCATATGTCCAACACCAATCTGCAAAGTCCTCCTCCATCTCACAAAACACACGCAATGACGCCGACTGCAGGAGAAAAGCCAAGTCAGTGACTGTGTAAGCATCTCAGCACTGGCAGGGGTCTCTACACAGCTGCTCCAGCACCCAGGGCTGCATCGGGGTAGGTCCAGGTGGCTTCTCCTCAGGGATGTCCTGCAGGAAGTGGGCCTTGCTAGCTGAAGCAGGGAACTGGCTAAGGCAGCTTCACCCTGGTCCGACCATCAGAAAGCAAGAAACCCAAGAACATGAAAGGCGGGGCTCACTGAGCCATTTATCCCTTAGTCCTTCAATTAATCCCACATGTGTTTATCAGCCAGGTTGGCATAACAAACCTTAATTATCTCAGCAAGTGATTACAACCTCCTAGGATACAGCTGATACACAATAGATATTTGTTGAATGACTATTGTATGAATGCTAAGCAATTTGCCTCTCCCTAAAGTAGACTACGGGTATTCCTAAGCATCATAGCGAATGGACTTCAACCTTCACCTCAAATCCAAACTCACTGCTGTCAAGTTGATGCCAACTCATAGGTGGTATAGTGGGTTACTCACTAGGCTGTTTACCACACAGTCGGCTTTTGGAAATCATTAGCCACTCCACGGGAGGAAGGTGAGGTTTTCTCCTCCCCTCCAGAGTGACAGCCTCAGAAACCCAGAGGTAGTTCTACCCTATGCTATAGAGGTGGGAGGAGTATGCGGACCTTAGAGGACAGAATGAAACTCCCTGGGGCTCTCTGCGGCTGGAGCTCTTTACAAGAGCAGAAAGCCTCAGCTTTCTCCTATGAAAGTTGGCGAGTTCAACTGCTGACCTTGTGGATCGCAGCAGCACCACTCACAATCCACTCCGACACCAGGGCTCCTTACAACTTTCAGATCTGCCCTTAGCTGGTGTGTAACAGGATAACTAACGTCAGGGCCAGGTTGTACAGTTTACAAAGCCCATGATCTCACTTACCAATACCTAATTAGCTGCAATTATTTAAAAGGAGCCAAGAAAGGGATGTGTAGGATTTTGCAAGGGGAGCCTGTGATCCACACGGTCGGTAGTTAGACACCACCAGCATCTCTGAGGGAGAAAGACTGGGCTTTCTACTCCTGTAAACAGTTACAGTCTCAGAAACCCACAGAGGGTCGCCACGAGTCGGCGTGAACTCAATGGCAGTGAGTTTGGGGTATGGTTTTGCAGGACGTTAAAAGAAAGCTTTCAGGTGGCCTTTGAATGAGGGAGAGCAGAGGCAGGGTCTGGGCGGGGTGGGCGAGTAGACGAGTAGGGAGAGACGATGCTAAATACTGGTCTTTCAACACCACAGCATTCCCCACAGGTCCACAGCCAGCTCAGCAGGGAACATCTGGCAGTGGCTTCCAAGTGAAGGAGAATCTTTCTTCCAGTGCAAAAATAGTGATGAAGGCTCATTCTGGACTGGGAATAAAACTGAATTTTTACAACGCCGGCATTGGACTGCTTTGAAAAATATCCCCTCTACATATGTATTGGGTGGTGCGGGGAGAAAGTTAGAGAAGCAGAAATACACTCCCACAGAATTAAAAGCATATTGGAAAAACAGTTACATTAAACAAGGGCCCATTTAAAATCCACTTTTATTAGGTTGAACCATATGAAGCTGCCATCTTTGGAGGGTACCGGTGGTCAAGCAGAGGTATTTGCATGTGGTTCTGAATGATAGGATGCAAGTGGAACCAGTTACTATCACACATGTAGACATCAATGGCTTTCATATAGAGTGAGTCACTGATGCCTCGATCATATTCTCCTCTCACAAAAGAGAAAATTCAGACGCAATGAAAGCAAATGACTTTCCCACTGCCACACTCCAGGTACTGGCCTGCTGACTAATGCGCGGCTCTCCTTTAATTAGCTCTCGAGCGCCGTCCCTATGAAAGTTACTCGTTTGGCAAATGGTTTTGAACGTGCCACCGACTGTGTGAAAGATGCCCTTTAAGGTGACAGGACGGCCACCATCTCTTCCTAACTCGTGGCCTCTGAGCAGTTAGTTAGGATGGCTTGCAAGTGTTTTCCGTGTGAGTTTGATCCAAGTGGGTGGAGCTTTATGAGAAATGAAAAGGAGGCTGGCAGACCTCGCACTGAGCTGCATCTCTCTCTCTAAGAGGCCCTCGGGCGCAGTGAGCTAGGTGCGTGCTGGGCTTCTAGGTGCAAGGGTAACCCCCCAGTGGCTGCATGCGGAAAGGATGAGCCGCTCTGCTCCCTACCCAGATGCACAGCCTCAGAAAGCTCCTGCAGGGCTGCAGTGCGCCAGGCTCCAGCGGAGGACAGGGATGTGATACCTGTTCTATATAGTAAGTCATAGGATGGCAAAAAGGAAAAACACAGACACGCAAGACAACAGGCTCGGCCCACTCCCACCCACCCATAGATTCCGAACTCCTGGGCGGCCCACAAGCTGACTTTGAACAAGCCCACATGCTGGCAAAGAGGAGTGGCAGAAAAGGCGACGAACACGCTTGACAAAATGGATCGACGCCGTGTCTGCACCAAGGGGCTCGGCCATAAGAACAAGGGCGCAGCTGGCCTAGGTCAGGGCGGCTGGTCGATGTGTTGTTCGCGGGTTCAAGTGAGTCAGAGCCCACCTGATGGCACCTACACCTACACCTACATCACCTGATGGCACCTACACAGAGCCCACCTGATGGCACCTACACCGACAACCACAACAGGGTGCCCTCGTGGGGTGATGGTTACACGCGCGGCTGTGATCATCACGGTCGGCAGTTGGAAACCACCAGCAGCTCCGCAGGGGAAAGAGTGGGCTTTCCACTCCCACAAAGAGTTCCGGTCTCGGAAAGGCCCAAGGGCGTCCCTTGGAGCCAGCGGCAACTCGAGGACAGTGAGTTTCCAACCACAAGCGCGCAACTGATACTTGAAAACAGCCCCGGCGGGTCCTGAGAGTTCACGGACGTGGCAGCTAACTGAAGGGCTGCAGAATCCCCTCGGGGATGTCGGAAGAGAGACTTTGGAGAAGCCAACCGTTGACATCCTTTGAGCGTCATTCTACTCGGACACGCTGGCAAGCGGTACTAGGGAAAGGTTGAGAACCCGCATTTCAGGAAATGAGAAGTCATGCCAGGGCTGCAGAAGGCTGAACGGAGTAGTGCAAGGATGAAGCGCTGCGTGCTCACTCAAAGGTTGATGGTCCGAACCTGCCAGGGGCTCCGTGAGAAAGAACTATGCTCCCCTAAGGATCTCAGCTCCAAACAAACACGCAGTCCGTGGGGCACCGGCCTCTGACCTGCAGGGGCACCCAACCCCCCCAAGGTCACAGGACTGGGAGGCCCAAAGGGTCGCAAGGGACGCCAGGAGGCCCCATCTAAACCCCAACTTCACTGAGTTTCACATGTCCAGATGCAAAAGTGAAGTTTCCCGCCAGCTGACATCGGATGGAATAAAAATAGAAATAGGAACCATAGCAACAACTGATACCTATTGAAGGCCCACCACGCGTGCCTGAGCACTTTTCTTAGATTTTTTCATTTATTCCACGAAGCAACCCTAACCAGCAGCTGTTTGACAGACAAAGAGAGCCCGAATGAGGTTAAATAGCAGGTGGGTTAAATAACTTGCCATTTTCTGCACCACCAGCAAGTCATGGAATTCAATTCAAAGCGAGGTTGTCCCCTGCAGTCCATGCATCCAGCCATGCAGCCAGCCACTGCATTTCACAGGACGGCGAAACGCAGACTACCTTTCCTTCCCAGTATGGAAACATCCGCGTTCTTCAAACACGCTCCCATCAAAATACTGTAGCCCTTGCAACAAGAAGAGTGGAAAGAAGGGTGCTTACGTCCTTTGCCAAGCCACCCCCACCCCCTCCGAAGCCAAGAACCGAAGGCTGTAGGAAACAGCGTCCATCGGAGAACAAAGGATTCAGCGCCACCTCGTGGATGAACGGCCACAGTTCTTTCAAAAGACCTCAAGTTGCGCAGAGGCTGGAAGTGAAAACAGAACCTGTTCCTGCCAAATCACTACCACGCTAGCAAAGGCAGCTCTGCAAGGAGATTGGTTGGAGGCGAGCTCAGACGTATCGCTTAGTTGAAGACCCTACCCCGTGAGTCGTGTGCGCCACCGTCTATATGGAAGGAGTAGAAGAAACCCTGCTATATTGTACCCTGATGCTGCTCCTGCCTCCAGCCCATATCCCAAATCTCAGCTTTCTCTGTGTGCTGCCTACCCCATTTGTAAATGCAGAGAACGTCATTGACTCCTCTGGGCTGCTGGCAGGAATAGCAAGGAAGGATTATGCCTGCAAATAGGAGATGCTAAGCCTGCTTTAGACAAGAAAGCACATCTCTGCTCTGAGGCTTGGTAAAATGAGAAACACTTTCATTCTCTGCACACCTTTCTGAGGAAAGCTACCTAAGAGGGTAGTGAAGACGGGAACAATGAGGAGGAAGCACTTGGCCTTAGGTTCTGTTTTGTTTCTGGACAATCAGCTGTTAGCAGGTTTAATCTGATCCTCCATCTAGACCCATCAAGAAATGGCGTCCTTGTTCTCCTTGGCATATGGTCCAGAGGTGGCTGGGGGGAATGCCAGCTTCCTGCGGTTCCATGACGACCCCCCTAACAGTGAAAGCTGGAATCTGCCCTTCTGACTCACCTACAGAAGCAGCATTTTCCATAAAAGGACGTGCGATCAGGGTACAAAGCAAGTGTCATCCCCCTTCGGGAGACACTGGGTGAAACAAAGCAAGGCCTGCTGACTGAAGCCAGAGTAGCATGCTATGTGGAGGATTCATCTCCAAAAGAGGGACACCATCCATTCCTTCTCCCTCAAGTGCATAGCCACGAACCATTTCTTTATTGTTTCTTGGGAGTCTCCATGGAGACTGGAGTTGGGAGGGGCACATGCAGAGAAATGGTGGTCTCCAGAGGAGGATGCAGTGATCACAAATCCACTTCTCTTCTTGCCCACCTGAAAGAGATGCTTCCCCAACAGGCTATCCAGGTGAGATGGTAAACCTTGGTAACAGGCCTCTAAGTAAAGTAAACTATTTGAGGAAAGGAAAAGAGCTATTGTAAACCTCCAGTGTCATTGTGGATACTTCCTTCTTCTTGACTACCTTCACCAGCTGAGGAATAGGAGACTCTCTGGGGCCTTTACAGACAAACCCACTGCCTGCGAGTCAACTCTGATGTATTGTGACCGTATAGGAAAATGTAGAACTATACTCTAGGGTTTGGGGGCTGTAAATCTTTTTTTAAAATTATTTATTAATCATTTTATTGGGTGGGGGGCTCTTACAAATCTTTTTTTTAATCGTTTTATTGGGGGCTCGTACAACTCTTATCACAATCCATACATACATCCATTGTGTCAAGCCTTACAAATCTTATAACAATCCATCATTGGATTGTATTCAGCACATTTGTACATATGTTGCCATCCACATTTCCAAAACGTTTTCTTTCTACTTGAGCCCTTGTTATCAACTCCCCTTTTTACCCCTCCCTGACTCACCCTTGTGGTGGGGTCTGCCATATGGTCCTCTCTGTGCATTGGCTATTCAAGCAGGTTTGTGGTTCCCCTGGGGCTTGGTGGGCCATAATGAGGTCCACTCTCTCTCTCTCTCTCTCTTTCCCTGTTAGTTTGCACTCATGTGGTCTGGACAGACCCGCCATTATCCTTAGGCTGTATCTTCAGCGAGACTGTAAATCTTGATGGGAGCAGCTGCACAAAAGAGAACACAGCCTCTTACTCATCTCCCCCTCAGAGCACATCTCTCAGCATCCTGTTATCTTCCCCATCCATTGCCTGCTTCCTCCCCCAAACCCCAATATCTAGTGTCTGGTACTGCCATTCAGTAATGACGGATACGGTCTTCCTAGATTGTGGGAATTCAAGGGGACACAAGAATAGCCCCTGCCCTCAAGGAGCCTAGATTCTTATCATTTGCTATTGCTTTTTTCTGCTCAGCTGCTTGGCTTGATTCTTGGGATCGAGGGACTGATGGCCATGAGCGCCTGCTGCTGCAGCACCCAAGGGAGCCTGTGGCTCACCAGCATGCCTCTCTGTCACACGGGATCTCTCAGCACTGAAATCCACCTGAGGGCACCGACTGACCACAGCAGACCAAACAGTGCCTAGAGCACAGTACAGTCAGCTGGTGAGAGCCAGCCTATTTAGTGAGTTTAGGAACACGTCCAAGGGCCACCCAGCCTCTGGACACGTCAATCTTGGGAATGAATGTGGGATCTCTTATACTTAGGCACTGACTGAATGACTTACTAAGTCTATTGAAAATAAAAGATCAAAGACTACCTCGAAGAAAACCACGTTCTACCTCACTGCCAATGATCGATGAGGCAGAAGGGCGAGTGAACTACAGTTCTCAAGCCACGGGGGCCACAGAAGCTGCTCTCTGAGTTCGTGGCTCACCACCAGCTGCCAGCTTGCTCCTTGGAGAGTTTGGCTCATCTCCTGGGAGGCTGCTTGAGAGCGCCAGTTTAGCACCTTGCTTTGAGAAGATGTTGACTCCCATCTTAAATCATTCACAAAGTTCCAGTCTACAGTCACCCAGGAAATTCCAGAGGAAGCATCTGTCTCTTCCCCTACCCCCCTTCTCCTAACAGAGTATTTATCATTTGGTTAAAGATGAAGCACTCTTCAATGCATGACAAGAGGTCATTATTGTTAGGAATGCACATCAAACGCTATCATTGTCTTCAAGGTCCTGCATGACCTGACTTCGCTTATGGATCCCACTAGCCTCTCTGTGCAGATATGCTAGTCCTTCTCCCCATCCCTGGTGCCACGCTGCTACCTTCCTCAGCCCCTTTGCGCAGCAGTTCCTCTGCCTGGGGTTCCCGTATTCTATTCCTCCCCAACTGCTATAGCCCCACTGCACCCAGTGACGGCCTACTCATCCATCAATGCCCAGCTCCAGGGAGTCCTTCCCTTAGCGTCCTCTGGGTTGGAGGTTCCTACTCTCGTTTCAAAGCCCTTCTGCTTCTCCTTCCTCATATTCTTCACAATCACAAAGGGCAGTAAGTGATTTGTGGAAGAATTACTCATCCATGTCTGTCTCCAATCCAACCTCCCTCCTAAAATGAATTGTTCATTTAAAATAAGAGAAGAAAGAAAGGATCATTGAATAAAAAAGTATTTAAAAGAAAATGTCCTCCGTCCCCACCCCTACCCCGGGTATCGGTTCTAATAAGAACCAGCATGGACACAGAGCACAAACCCTGGAGTCTGCCTCCCTGGGCCTGATCTCAGCACTGTCCCTTACCTCCTCTGGGACTCTGGGAAATTGACATCACCTGTCTTTCTTGCATCGTGTCTTTGTAAAATTAGAGTTCTTGCATTGTGTAATGTCCATGTTTTGTTTTATGAACTTTTTTTCACTTAGACTGGCTACTTAAGAACATGGTCTGCTTAGACTAAACATATATTTCTCACCGTGCTTGGCAGAGTTCTATGTCCAGGGTGCAAACGTGTGAGTTTCATGTCATTCCTATGGAGAGAGTGTTGGTGAGCACTATGTATTCAATGGTCACTCAGCATTCAGTAGCATGCTGGTGTCCACTGATCAAGACAATTGAGATTATGTTGGCATCCAACTACTGTTTTCATTGCCAAAACAGTGCCTACCTTGAAAGGGAAAAGATAGCAAATTTTGCAAAAATTTATGGAGGCAGGGACTGGTAGGTGTGCAAGAGTTAATGGTAATGGACGTAACCACTGTTATATAAACAGACCTACAATAAATGTGATATAGGAGTAGATATGCATGAGAGAGTAGATAGCTAGGCAAACTGAACCAGAGTGATGGGGGAGGGGGGGTGTATACTCATGAATAGGTTTGACAGAGGCTATCTGCATGTGTGTATTTGCAATTGCTGCAAATACATCCATGAATGTGGTCTAGCATACAGGGGGTGGAGTTAGGAAAACTTGGACCAAACACCTTGAGGGAGGGAGTCATTGGGCTGGGGGCTCAGGACCATATCTCAGGGGCGCTAAAGTCAATTGACATAACACAGTTCAGATACACAATGCTCTACATCCTACTTCAGTGAATATCAGCTTGGCTCTTAAAAGCTAGTCAACAGACATCTAAGGTGTAAGTCTTGGTCTCCAATGGTTTGAAGGATAAAAGCATGATGGAAACCAATTAACACGTGAAAAGAATTCATCCAGTGGACTAAAGGAACCTGCAAACATCAATCTTCCCAACGGAAAGATTAGAATTAGATAGTTCCTGGCTACCGTGACCAGCTGCTCTGGAAAGAATCACACTGGGAGGTTCTGGATAGAGTGGGAGAAAAATAGAGTGGAAATTATAAAAGAGACCTGGCTTACTGGTCAGAGAGGGATTGGTGGAAGTAATCCCATGGCTCGGTTTTCAAACCAACAATAGAGAGGTCTACAAGGGAAGCAATAACACTATCCACGTGCCTTAGAATAAATAGTCACGAGATTAGAAGGGTAGCATTTACCCAAGAACGAAGGTCACAAGGTCAGGGAAGAAGAGCGAATGGAAACAGGAAACATGGAGAGTGGGCTGGGTGATGTACAGTAAGGAGATGCCCGGATGGGATTAAACCGAACGCGTGTGAATATGGCCAAGCGTGGACATCTGGTGATCCGCCCTGCGTGCCTTTACTGAGGTCACAATAAAGTTTTAAAATATATACATATATATTTTAATTCTTATGAAATTGGTGTCACCTCTTTCTGTGCCTTGCCCATTTCCTTTTACTTCAAACGTATACACATGGTTCAGCTGGGTCATCTTAGCCTCTTTAGGGTGGCCTCCAGAGTTCTCGTGGTATGATGTGTATATAACCACACCTCATTTTTCTCCAAACAACTGTCATTACCAGAAAGCACTATTGGTCCTCTGAGAGGCTCCATTCTTGTTTCTCCAGAAGGCTCTGATTCTAACCCTACAATTACCCGAGCTTTGGGGTGCTCCCTGAATTCTCATACACGACCCAACACATATACTAAAATAGAGAGCATGAGGGCGGAAAGAGAGAGGTTGATGCCCAGCATTATTATCATTTTTAACTGGTTGTCTCCGGGGCAGTCTGATGGGGGTGGATCGTTCCCCTACTGACTGCTGCTCTCACCACCTCTGCTCAGGTATCTGTTCAAATGCTTTGGGAGCAGCTAGCTCCACATAGGTATAAAGAGTGAAAGGCAGCGTGTCATGTAATTAGATAACTAGAAAACAGGGATGACAGGCTCCAGGTTGTTTCTGGAATCTGGTTGAGCCATTTCAAACCAGTCACTCGCATCTCTGATGGTACGACAACTATGCCATCATCAGTCTGGCTGAAAGGAAAACCCGGGCCATGTCCTGAACCGGGATCTCTCAGGATCGCAGCCTTCCCAGTCCACAAATTCTGCTCCTCTGCCCGTGTCCACACATGATGCAAATCTTGCCCGCTGCCCACGATAGCTCAAACTTGACGGTGGGAACAAAGACCGGGCAAAGATTCACTAGTCAACAGTTGCTCCCGTCCGAATTCAGCATCTGACTCATTTATCTCCTCCAGTGAATAATGCTGCCTGATATCACGGGAAAATAACATTTGCTTTTCTTTCTCCTTATCGACCACTGCTTTTAAATGTTTTGCTTACATTTCTTTCCCAAGGTCAGGCGATCTAATTTATTACCTCGGGTCTGCAAAGTGACTCTGCTTACTGTTATTATAACCATGTCATTCTTCCAATGCTTCACTCTGGAATAATATGACAAAATAGCAAGGACATAATTTTAACACACCTAAAAATTATTGCCACACAGCTGTGCAAAGCTTTCCTTCCTGTGCTGAGGTCCACACTCACTGCTATTTGTGCATACTACACAAAGAGAGTAATAATTTAACACCCCTTGATTTTTAAAATTATTATTATTGCTCCCTTTCGCTGAAATCTATTCAGGAGGTAGTGAAAGGGCTTTAAAAAAAAAGAACAGCCCTGCTTTGTGACAGATATCTACAACAGTCCTTCCGCAAAACCTTGGACGAAGTAATTAAGAAGCTGTTTAAGCAAGCATTTGCCACAAACCAGATTGAAGGATTTGAAATATGTACAAATATTTTTAAATAACCCTCCAAAGGGGAAACTCATACTAATAAGCAAGGGCTGCTGCAGCGCAGGCTGCCGGCTTTGCATCCGGGGAGTACGTGTGAGCAAATATAAGCAGGTTCCAACATTTTCCATCTTCCCTACGGTATCGGAAAGGAATACTCTGGTTTTAACTGCTACAAATCTGGGGCAGCGCCTTTCCTGATACGATCCCGTAATCTTCACAGCACAATGCTCTCTCTGTGAGAGCGATCCCACGACTCCTAATTCCCCGGCAGTTGTGTGCCAGGACGAACTTCTGAGTCGCAGATAACGTTATGGCTGTGGTTTATGCCCTGATTGATAACATAGTCAATGGAGGCAACCTGTCCCAGAGAAAGGATCCAAAAAGCTTTGCATAGTGTTTACGATACAGATAACCTCCTGGCTGACATCTGTGGAGGGCAACCTTTGATGGATGAACGAGGCTATAAGATCCTGTGCACCCAGATAGCGCTCGTGAATTTCTCGTATATCACCCTTTAGACAATTATAGCACTTTAATCATTCTATTTGGTCACAAACGCTTAACTGATTTTTATAGCAATATGCTTTGCAGAGAGTATTTGATAAATACAATGAAATCATTTTATGCTAGATCCCAGGGGACAGGCTGGGGAAATGCTGTTAAAAGACAATATTTCTTTGTTATACATCATATTAGGCCCTGTGCTGTAACTGGAGCCTGTGTCTAATTGGAATGTGTGAGAGTTTCCCAGCCCAATAAATCCTCTAATCCCTTGCTCCTCAAGTGTGGCCCATGGACCGGCAGAACCACCATGACCCTGGACCTTGTTGGAAATGCGAAACCTCAGGTCCGCCCCCTCCCCGCCCCCCCGCGCCCTCTCCGTGCCCCCTTGCACCCCCCGCACCCCCCACCCCCCCCGCGACCTGCTAAAGCAGAATCTGAATTTTAACAAGGTGAGCAGCTGTTTCGACGCACAGTAAAATCTGAGAAAAACCTAGTTCCTGTCCTGTGGACCTTGCCTTGCGGCAGCTGCAGGTACATCAGTAGAACTGTGCTCCATCGGGTTTTCAATGGATGATGTGGGAGGAGCAGAGCACCAGGCCTTTCTTTGGAGGCACCTGTGGGTAAATTCCAATGTTTCCTTTTGCAGCCTAGTGACGTAGCCCTTTGCACCACTCAGAGGACTCCGACTTTGAGGAGCACCACTCTCTTTTCCCTGAGGACACCCTGCATCACCTGGCAGCACACCGTGTGCTCCCAGTATGGGTGGTGCTCCGTAGGGGCCCTACCGGATGGAAGCGGGCCTCTGAGTAACCAGTTTCTTCCCCCTCTTTCCTCTAACATCCCTTCGACGGTAGTAGATCACTGACTAGCAGTCTTAGGGGGAACTTTCAGAAACAGAAGATTATTTGAGAAATAGTCAACACTCTCAACACTCAGGGGCTTCAAATCTTGGAGGGGGCAAAGACAAAAAAAGAGAAGAAAGCAATTAGATAAAGTACATAAAAGAATGTCTGAGGTGCATACTGGCAATTCATAAACGGACCTAGAGTGGCTTGATTAGTGTGGGGTGTGCAGAACGGGACTCGGTAGCCACGTTGTCGGATAACTTCTCCTGTCTAGTATGATTCAATCAATGTCTAATAGGCTTCAATGATCTCTTAGGGAATTCCTCAACCAAAAGAATGAGTCGTTCCACATAATGACTAATATGAAATATTTGAATCAGAGAGGGAAGATTAAAAAAAAACATGAATGAAAGAAAATATTCTCCAGACTTCGACTTTCTGATGAACTTGTAAAGTTGGTGGGCATAGAGAATGTGAGATTAGTTACCGTGTATATCCTATTTAGAGATTAATCATGGCTTTGAGACCCTTTTAACTGATTGAACTGAACATTAAATTTCTGAGCTACCAAAGGAGCTTCCCTGGACACCCTTAAAAGATCAATAACCATTGTAAATAGCATGCTGCCTATTCACATCCCCTAAACTCCAAGGGGGAGGGCCCTGTGCACAATGCAAGAGATCAAATTGGCAGGGGGCTTTTCAGGAAGACCTCCCAAAAGAGAGAAATGCTTGCTAAAGAGAGAGTCTTTATCATCCTAGCGGCAGATTGCTGGGAACAGAGACTACTGGGTTGTTCTGTCATTGTCTAAAAGAACTGCTCAGTTTGATTGCTTCCCTGTAATGGCAGGAAGGCCCAGAACTTACCAGCTTTCATCTTATGCATGAATTGAACAATAATAGAAGGGGATTACTTTGTTTTCGAATTCTTGGGTCAATCACGAATAGCTCTGGAGTCCTCGCACTGTTGGCATTCTATCTGGCTACATGCTGGCCGAGCGGATGTAGCATGGTGCTTCTGAAAACAGATAGAAATGTTTGAGAAGAGCCATAGAGCTCCAGTCTTTTCAAAGTGATTGGACCAAAGAGCTTTGCATCCCAGGACCCTAACCAAACACCCCTCCCCCCAAAAAATGTAGTAGTTTTTTGTCTTTTCCTCTAGCATTGTGGTACTTGATTGAAATTGAATAACAGCCAAGATGCATCTGAAGGACCCTGATGGTGCTGCCTGTTAGTTGTCCGGCCACTAACTGTAAGGCCATCCAAACCCACAGGCAGTGCTGTGACGCTCTCTGCTCCCATAAAACTGTACAGACTTGCACACCCTCTCATTGTAAACTGAACTAGGCAGTGGTTCTGGTTATTTATCATGCTACATTTATATGATGCTTACATCATATAAGCACTGTCACATACATGGTTGGATTTAACACTCAAAACAAACCTGAAAAAAAATGTATTGAGGACACTATGTTGTGGATGAAGAAACTAGGGAGGTCAGAGCCCTGCCCAACATCTAATTGGGTGAGACACAATGTGTCCTCCATAAAGGGAAGTCAATGTTATATGAAGACGAGAAGGAGATGTAAGTCAACAGTCTGTCCCTAAGACTTCAGAACTTCGCAGGAAAAGCCAGACAGGTGAATCATAGATAAGGATGAACACACGCCTCCACGCAGTGCCATGCCCTTGAGAGACAGCATGGTGAGGCACTCCGCTCCGCTGTCTGCACTTTGGAATTCTATCCATCTTTCAGAATTCATTGTGATTCTTCCTGCTCCTTGAACCCTTCCTTGTGAACCACAATCCAAAGTGAATAGGCTTTCCAAGTTAGGCTACTAGCCACAAGCTCAGCAGTTCGAAACCACCAGCTTCTTTGGAAGTGAAAGACAATGCTTTCCACTCCAGTAAAGAGCTACCATCATCAGAAACCCACAGGAGCATTTCGATCCTATCCTAGAGGGTCACTGTGATTCAGAAAAAAATTCATGGACATGAATTTGATTTGTATAAAAACAAAATGAACCGCAGTAATTCCCTAGACATATTGTTGTTAGGTACCATTGAGTTGGTTCTGACTCGTAGAGACCCATGTACAACACAACCAAACACCTCCGGGGCTTGCACCATCCTCACATTGGTGCAGCCATTGTATCAATCCACTTGTGAAGGGGCTTCCTCTTCTTCTCTGCTCCCTTATTACTTGAACATTATATCCTTTTCTAGCCCTGGTCTCTCCTGATAACATGTCCAAAGTATGTAAGACAAGGTCAATGCTCTTTCTTGCTTTGAAGGAGCATTCAGCTATACTTCTTCTGAGACAAATTTGTTTATTTTTTTGGCAGTCCATGGTACTTTCAATACTCTTGGCCAACACCATAATTCAAATACTTCTTCAGTCTTTCCAATGTCCAACTTTCACATGCTTATGAGGCCATTGAAAATATCATGGCTTGGGTCAAGCACACCTTAGTCTTTGAAGAAATATCCTTGACTTGAAACGCTTTAAAGAGGTCTTATGGAGCAGTTTTACCCAAGGCAATGCATCCTTTGATCTATTAACTCTTGTTTCCATGAGCAACGATTGTGGGTCCAAACAAGAGGAACTCTTTGACAACTTCAATCTTCATCATTCATGAGGATATCTACTAATCTGGTTCATAGATTTTGGTTGTTGTTAGGCTTGGGGTTTTGTTTTGTTTTATACATGGAGTTGTAATGCACACTGAAGCCTGCAATCCTTGATCTTCATCAGCATGTGCTTCGAGTCCTTCTCACTTTCAGCAAGCAAGTTTGAGTCATCTGTATAGGCAGGTGGTTAATAAGGCTTCCTCCCATCCTGATGCCACAATCTTCATATAATAGAGTTTCTCTGATTGTTTGTTCAATATACAGATTGACTAGATATGATGAGTGAATAGCACCCGACTGACACCTTTCTTGATTTGAAACCATGTAGCATTCCTTTGTTCCATTCACACCACTATGTGGACCATAACAAACCATTGGTAGCCTTGAGAAAAATGTGAATTTCAGAATACGTAATTGTGCTCATGAAGAAGCTGTCATGGATCAAGAAGCCTAGACATGAGCCACCATAAAACGGATTGTGAGACAATCAGTTATGTCTACAGCTTGCCTGCATATTTCAAGTGTAAGTGACCATATCTAATGGCTAGGAAATTAGAACTCGGTATGGAATTCATGGACTTTGAAGCCAGACGTATCTGGATTTGAACCCCAATTTTTATTTCTATTCATAACCATTAAGCATTCTTTGGATCTCTCTGACACTGCTCAGCATCATGATAGCTGTAACTTATGTTAAAGACCTCAGTTCATCAGCATGACAACATGTAAGTCCCATATAATTTAAGTTTTACATGCTTACATGCTTCCAAGGATGTATACTTCATGTGTGGTCCGTTCCCCTTCTAAACCAAGGGACCACTGTATTTCACAGCTGCCATTGTATTTCTTATTGATGTCTTGATCCACAACAGACCCTCTGCTACTTTGCAAAACATCAAAAACAGATTGTTGTTTTTGTTTTCCCTTGATGAAATAGTATGCTGTCAATTAGTATGATAGATGTAGAAGTTGTATCTCATTATTGAAATTGCAGGATGTCATGATTTGTGAATTGACCAAAATGGTTTAGAGTCCTGTACATTGTTGCATGAAGAAAGTACAAGCATGTATTGAGGTCTGTCCTTCCTTCCTTCCTTCCTTCCTTCCTTCCTACCTAAGCTTCCTGAAGCTTAATTCCTACTTGGTCCCCTGCCCAGCTGTTGATCTGAGGAGTTTACTGATGGTATGGTGCTACTACGAGGATTCAGAGCCTGACCTTACCCTTCCTCAAGGGTAAAGTTTCATGTAAGGGGTGAGGAGACCACCTAAAGCATGGACTTTACTGAGCTTCTGAATCAGGGCCTGTGCCCTGCCTGGACCATGTTGAGATAACAAATGGGAAAAGACAGAGGGAAGTAAGGGCAAAGGCAGTTCAGTGATCGAGTTAACCCCGCTGATGCAGCGGACCTGGATTCACATCAGATCAAAGAACCTTTTGTGCAGCCACCATCTGTCAGTCAGTAGGGGCTTGCCTGCTGCTATGAACAGGTTTCAGCCGACTAAGAAGGACTGGGAAGAAAGGCCGAGTGATCTACTTCTGAAACTCAACCAGTGAAAACTACTATGACTCACAGGGTCTGATTATAGCTAAGCATGGGCTGGGTCCAGAGCAAGGCACTGCTTCTTCCATCATGCATGCCAGTCCGCAACAACAACAGGGGATCATAAATGTGTGTCTGATAAATGTTTACACCCATTTCAAGTAATAGGCAAACACACAAAAATATGTTTAATATCATTAGACCTCGTTGTTGCTTGGTTCATTGATTTGGTTCCAACTCATGTTGACACAATGTTCAACAAAACCAAAAACGGCCTGATTTTGTACCATCGTCACAAGTCTTGCCATGCTTGAGCCAATTGTTGCAGCCACCGTATCAATAAATCTCACTGAGGGTCTTCCTCTTTGATGCTGACCATCGCCTTTCATCAGCATGGTGTCCTTTCCCAGGGATTGTTCTCACCTGACAACATGCCTGAAGCACCCAAGACAAAGTCTTGCCATCTTCCCTTCTAAAGAGCATTCTGGTTGTACTTCTTCCAAGATAGACGTTTCTGTTCTTCTGGCAGTCCAAGGTACTTCCATAGTCTTCCCCAGAACTCGAGCTCAAATCTCAAAGGCATCAGTTGGTCTTTGATCTTCCTTATTCGTTGTCAGAGTTTTACCTGCCCATGAGGTGATTGAAAGGGTCCTGACTTGAGTCAGGTGCACCTTAGTCCTCAGAGCGACATCTGTGCATTTCAGGAGGTCGCAATGCCAGTAGGTTTACCGAATCCAACACACCATTTGATATCTCCACTCATGTTTCCATAAGCACTGACTGTGGATCCGAGCAAAATGGAGCCCTGACATCTACCATTGTCTCCCCATTTCTGATCATTTTGCCTATTGGTCCAGTTTTGAGGAGTTTGCTCTTTCTAGCACTGAGTCCTAATCCATACTGAAGGCTGCCGGCTTTGATTTTCATCAACAAGTGCTTAGGTTCTCCTTGCACTCCAAGGGCAAAGTTAGGTTATCTGAATATTGCAGGTTGTTAAGAAACCTTCCTCTACTCCTGAAGCTGTTTTTCCTCATGTAGTCTAGCTTCTTGGATTATTTGCACACAAAATGTCAAAAGCAGATTGTTGTTTTTGTTTTCCTTTGATGAAACGAGCTGTTGATCAGTATGCTAGAGATAGGTGTTGTCTCTCATTATTGAAACTACAAGCTGCCAGGATGTGTGGATTAACCAAAATTTCTTCGAGCCCCGAACATCATTGCATGGAGGAAGTACAAGAATCCACTGAGGCCCGCCCCTGCTTGCCTTGGAGAACACAGCTGAGGCTTAATTTCTCATTGGTTCCCGCCCCCTCCCCCCCACCTGTCCTCAAAGACAACTCAAATGCTTAATAGTTAATTCTTGGAATGAGAATAAGACGCACAAGTCACCACTCTTTCCAGATTTGGGTTCCCATGAGTCACTCTTCTCCATCGCCTTCGCCAGTTCTTGGCATCCGCTGGGCCTTCCCGTGTTGGAGTGGGCAAGCCTCATCGTCCTCAGAACTCTTGTTTATATTTCTTAGCACTCGATCTCTAACGTGATCGTATTGCAGCTTATATCTGTAACGACACATTGATATGCAGATAATCCTTCTTAATTTATATCTGCTCATAATTCCCATCTACCTAGACAAGATAGTTCATCTTGGGTGTTAAATACATATCTCAAATTTACTATGTCCAAAATCCAAACTCCTCATGATGTTTCTTATCTTTACATCAATATAACACAACTTAACATTATTCTATCCTTTGAGCCACACAGGCAAAAAAAAAAACCTCCAAAAACAAACCCCCCAAAAAGTGTCAGCCTTGATATCACTCTTCCCTCACATCCCACATCTTATCTTTCAATTAATCATAGTGACTTTAGCGTCAGTGGAGCCCTGGTGGCTTAGTGATTACACATTGGGCTGCAATATGCAAGATTGGCAGTTCTAAACCACCAGCCACTCCCTGGGAGAAATGAGGGCTTTCTACTCCTGTAAACAGTTACAGGTTTGGAAACTCACTGGGCAGTCCTCCCCTGTCCTATAAAGTCACTATGAGCCAGTCAGTGAGTTGACTTCAAAATCTGTGTCTATCCATTTTGATCACTGTCTACTCTATCATCAGCTCTATCCTAGATTACTGAAAAACCTTTCAGTAAGTTCTATGTCTTCTCCCTGACCTCCTAGAATCATTGCTGTACACAGGAGGCAAGGTCATTCTGTGAAAGGCTAAATCAGAACTTGTCTTGCTCAAAAAGCCAAAGTCTTTAGCAAGGACCCATGAAGCCCTTTACTCTGACCCCACTGCTCGCTCACCTGGTTCCGGGGCCCTCCTGTCCCCTTCCCCCTCCTCTCCTGCTGTACTTGTGGTTCTCCAGGCAGGCGGAGCACCCTCTCACCTCAGCATCTTGGTGCTCGCAGTGCCTCTGACTGGAAATATCGTCTGCCGGACTTCCTCATGACCCTCTGCCTCCCTCTATTAAGGAACCCATGCTCACACATCATAAGATGACTGAGACCGCCTTTAATCCCCTTTTTATTTAAAGAACACTAAGCATCCCCACAGGCTTCTGTTTCTCCAGATCCTTTATTATGATCTGACATACAATGTACTTGATTATTGTTCCTGTCTCTAATTATAATGTAAGCATTATGGGACATCCCTGCCCTGGAGGCTACAGATAGGTCTGAGATATAGTAAGTGTTCAATAGATTTTCATTAAATAAATGATAGCAAGTAGTTCACAACTTTAATAGTTGTTTTCATTATTATCTCCATTATTCTTCAAAGCCACATTCCAGGGCTTTCTTCAGAAGTATGTAATAGATCGTCGCTGGTGGGGTACATGTTATGAGTACTATGACCAACATAAATATATGCTTCTTTCCTTAGCCCATAGATTTACAACATCATGATTTAGTAAGACATTAGATCAGAGTAAAACTGGTAGTAATAAAAGGCTTCCTTCTTTCTACTTGGCACTTTTGAGGATGATGGTGATTTTGATGATTTCTAAGCCACTTTGAGTACAATACTCCACAGTGAATATCACAAGGGAAAAGGAGTTTCCTATTACTTTAGATAATGTCTAGTAGTTAATCTGGTATGAAAATTATGGAATTACATTTAAAGTTAATATCCTCTTTGCCCTGATTATTTTTGACTGCCTCCTGACACACCACTCCAATGTGAAAAATAATAACATTTTCACCATCAACCAAAAATCATTGTATTCAGAATTCCCTGGGTCAAAGTCCTTTTCTAGCTATTTCATACCACCCTCCACATTTATTTCATTTTCATAAATCCTATTAGTAAATTCTTTGTGATCCCAAATAACCATAAATGATTAAGCACATAATAATTGTAAATTGAAAATCTACATATGGGATTAGCTCAATTACTCATTTTGTGAATAATTCAAGTCCCCAAAGAAACTTGCATTCCATTGCCATGTTATTTAGTCTGGAATTGTAAATACAGCCAGGCTTATTCATATGGGCTTCCCCAATTTGGAGTTTGAAGACATTTAGACAAGGTGAAAGCTGAAGGTTACTTTTGATTAGAATGTTCTTTATAAGTTGAACAGCTTAATCATGTAATATAAAGGAGAAATATAAAGGAGAAAAAATAAAATGTTTGAGAATAAACAATGTTACAGAACCCTTGGAAATATTATAAACAAGTTCTTGTTTTATTTTGTTTTATAACTTAAATGATCATTCAGTGCCATTTTGAAAAGCATACAATCTAACAGTGCCTAGTTTTAAATCTGATTCACTTGTTACATTAACTGGTTGGTTTTACTATTTCACTCTATCAACGCCTCCACTAGAGCCTAAATGTAGCCCATGATGGATTATAATTATTATTGGTTTAAACACAATAAATCACATTGCAATTAAAATAAACACTATAATTCAACATAGTTTTAATTTCAGATTTTTTTCCATAACTAATCTGAATTAGTTATGTTTTACAACCTTGCTTGCTGAAAACAAAAAGGATTTAAAATATTGACTGAAGAAGATCAAAGACTACAACCTTCAGTAGGAGTTACAACTCAACATAAAAAGTAAAAGAAAAATGCTCACAACTAGACCAATAAGTAACAGCATGATAAATGAGGGAAAGATTGGAGTTATCAAGAATCTAATTTACGGGGACCTCCAATCAACAGCCATACAAGTAGTAATGAAGAAATCAAAGGATTTAGTACATTGGACATATCTACTGCACAAGATCTCTTTAAAGTGTTGGAGAGCAAAGGATATCGCTTTGAGGACTAAGGTGCACCTGCCTTATGTCACGATATTTTCAGCTAATCGTGAATGGGAAAACTGGAGAATGAAAAAGGAAGACCAAAGAAGAATTGAGGATACTTTTGCATTATGGCAAAGAATATTGAATATACAATGGATTGCCAGAAAAACAACTAAATCTGTCGTGGAAGAAAAGCAGCCAGAATGCTCTCAGAAGCCAGACTTTACCTCATGAACTTTGGATGTGTATCAGGAGGGACCAATCCCTAGAAAAGTGCATCACACTTTTTTGATAAAGTAAAGGGTTGGGGCTAGGGGTGGGGATAAAAACAGAGGTGGAGCAACATAGTGCGGCAATAATAAGCTCCAATATTAGAGCAAAAGTCAGGATGGCACAGGCCTGAGCAGTGTTTCTTTCTCTTGCACCTAGAGTTGCTCTAATCAGAGCCGAGTCAATCATGCTTAATAACAGCAATAGGTCATGCAGTAACTTTAGTATATAATAAATATAACGATGCCATTTGTCCACATGAGACATTTTAGAAAAACTAACATTTTTTTTTTAAATAAAAATAATTTAGGTGTGTTTTCCCTTTGATAAGATTTGGTAAGGTAAGTGTGATTTGGTGAATTTTCTTATTATGTCTTTGAGACCCTATACTGTTCGCCCAGTTAAAGACAGACAAAATTATTACATTATAAATCTATATGAAAATAATACATTCTACATTCAAGGTAAAAATCACTAGTGTCAGCCAACACTGGGTACACATTTTACAAGGACAAATTTTCATAATTAGTACCTAATTTGAATGCATTGCTTTAACTTTTAGGACACTGGATATTTAGATATCCACTATTTATGTGTACTATTTTCATTACTATGATTTGGAGCCAACTCGACAGCATCTCACAACAACAATTCTCATTACTTGAAATCCCTCAAAGAGTCATCACACCATAGATCAGACGAATTAAAAATTACCTCAGCAGACACCATGTCAGTGTGTGGGAAAAGACGAGATCTATCACCTGCTAGTCGAAAAATTAGCAGTTTGCTTCTCCAGAAGGGAAGGGAATTTCATGAACAAGAGTCTCTGATATCTTCTGTGCCTGCTTCCCTGAGATTCAAGGACAGCCTTGTACATTCTCTGCGATCCTCAAGACTTGAAAGTCATCCAAAAGCCAGGGACCAATCTAAAGTCGATTGGCTTATCCCCAAATTTAATGAAACGACCTTAGAGGAAACTGATTTCCCTCATTATCCTTTATATAGATAATATGTGGGATTAATTCTCCTTCACTAAGTTATCATTCCATGGAGCAGACAAACACAGATATAATGTTATTAAAAGTAATGGAATGAGTTCATCTGCTGTTAATGTTAATGGTTTGTGTCCTCTCAAGTGGCCCGGAGCAATGCTTCCGTCTCATCACGTTAGCGGATTAAAGGTTAAGGCTAAGGTTACCAAGTTCTGTACTCGCTCAAGAAGGACAGCCTTATTCTCTTTGGAACCTGGACGACACTGGGAGGAAGAGCCACAGCTCTTCTAGAAAAAAACACATGTCCATCTGTCAGGAGAGCAGGATCTCACATGTAGTGTTGTGTATTATCACACATTTATTTTGATATGATTACAGAATACAAATTGAAAAAATTTAGTTTTGCAGTGAGATTACAAAGAGGGTCATGTGAGATATTTAACTTTACAATTTTTTCAGATGTTTTTTCCTTTCTAGATATTGGAATTAGTCTTTCTTTTGAAGATTCAATGTTCATACTTACATGATTATTAATATTCTGAATGAGTAAAGATTGGGCAGATAACACATTTTCGTTTAAAGCATCAATTTTGTTGTTCATTCTGCTGAAGTAAAACCTAATCAACCTTTCTTTGCTTTAAAAAAAATAGTCTTTACTAAGTATATCTCATCTATATAGAAAAGAAAATTACAGATCTAAAGGTGCAATTAAGAGACACATATATTATATAAAATATGTTATATGTATATGTGCAAAATATGCTAATAGATCATTGAAAAAACGTGTACCTACCAAATTTTATTTTTGACTATTCAACTAGTATTTCTTGAACAGATAAACACTCAGCTCTGCGTCCCAAGTTTGGCAGTTTGAACCTGCCCAGTGGCTCCGTGAGAGAAAGACTTGGTGATCTCTTCCTATAAAAATTACAGCCTCGAGAGCTCTGTGACACCGTTCTACTCTGTTATGTAGGGTCACTGGGAGTCTAACAGGACTGAGTGGCACCAAGCAGCAGCAGCAACCACAAGGTGTAGGGTGTTGTATTAACACCGAAAATATAAAGAAAAAAGATTTTGTTAATGATTGAAGATTGAAAATCTTCATTGAAATATTTTCATTGAAAAATGAGAAATATTTTGTCAAAGATATTAATGATTGAAGAGGAAAAACCAACTTAAATATAATTAAACCACAATTCGTGGGTACTTCACAATACCAACAGCAGTAAGCTCGATATAAAATTGAAAAGAAAGACAGGTTTTCAGTCAAGACATAGTAATAACAGCCAAATTTATCCTCTCACTTGAAACAACTGAAAAAGTACAATCAGGAAACTATGGTTATCAAGACAGTAGAGTCAAAGGTACAGGAAACAAATGAAGTTAGCCTCGAATATATTTCCAAGGGGTGATACAGAGAGGAGAATTCCAACCAAAGTTTAAGGAAATCCCTAAGTTGAAGAGACAAAACCAGAAGTCCAAGGGGGTTATAGTACCTGAAATACAGGTGCAAAATACAGACTTTAAGATACACATTTCACCAAATGGTTGTAGAACAATCAAATATTCATATACAAAAAACAAACTTTTGATCTGTATGTCAAAATATAGGCCTACATACACAATATAAACTTATAAATTTATACAACTCCTAGAAGAACCATAGAAAAAATATCTTCACGACCATAAGTTATGCAAAAATTTCATGGAAATTTTCATTAAGTAAATGAAAAAGCATACCACTGACTTGGGGGTGTGGGCGGGGAATTGCAAATCATATCTGGCAAAGGGCATGTATCCAAAATACATAATAATTTTAAAATTTTGATAGTAAGATATCAAATAGCTCAATAAAAAATCAGCAAAAGATTTCAAAGCACACTCATATGTATAAGAAAGAGTTTTAATCTTTTGATAGTAGGGCACTATCCACTTTCTTCACCACATTTGCTTATGCACCCATTTTGTCTTCAGCGATCAGGCTGGGAGGGTGAGCATCACAGAATGCCGGATTGTTAGAACTAAGTGTTCTTGCATTGAGGGAGCACATTAGCAGAGGCCCAAAATCTGCCCACTACCCCAGTGTATTCCAATACCTCTATTTTTATAAATTAATGTATTTACATATGTACACACCTATGCTTATACCTCTATCCATAGCTTTGCTTCATAGATCTTGCCTCTATTTCTTTTTACCTTCCTCCTGCCCCACCATCAATCACACTCAGCCTTCTTCTGCCTCTTAGTAATTCCTCTCAGCTAGATTGCTGTTCTCCAACATCACCAAGATCTCTACATCCTCCTCACTATTGATTTTAATTCCCCAGTTGTTCCCCTGTCTATGGTGTTGTCTGCTCACTGCTCCCTTCCCCCACCTCCTTCTCCCCACAAGTCCCTCCAAAACTCATCTGTAGATAATGGGACATCCCCTCACAGAAGGGTCACGAGGAAGGGATGAGTCAGCCAGGGCACAGGATAGCACCTACGAAACACACACTATCCCTCTGGTTCCTTAAGGATCCTTGCTCCCCACTATCACAGTGTCTACTTTTCACTGTGAGCTAGATGGAGCATGTGCACAGGTACAGATAAGAGACAAGAGCTCACAACACACGGAATCCAGGAACGGGAATGAGAGTAGCAATCTTAGGAGGACAGGGGGAAGGTGGGGAGACGAGGAAGAGAAAACACATTGCAATGATAGACACATAACCACCCTCACCCCCCACCCCATCCCCCACCCGGGGGAATGAACAGCAGAAACCATGGAGGAATGGAGACAGCGGTTGGTGTTAAGATATGAAAATAATAATAATTTATAAGTTATCAAGGGATCACGAGGATGAGGGGGGAAGGTAGGGAAAAAAGAGGAGCTGATACCAAGGGCTCACTAGAAAGTAAATGTCTAGAAAATAAGGATGGCAACATATGTACAAATATGCTTGATACAATTGATGCATGGATTATTATTTTTTATTCTTTTTTT